>NC_068378.1:22321611-22654111 GCF_023724105.1 Carassius gibelio | reverse complement strand
ATGCCGTTAGTGAAACCAGGCATCGTTTCTCCTCAGATCTTTTGTGACATGTAACTTAACCAAAACTGATTGTTCTTGTTGCTTTGCACAGGGATGTGCAATATGTTTTAAAGCAGAAGCTCTTTTCAGGTGTTAGGTGTGCGTGCGTGTGTGACATTGAGAGATGGGCGGTCTTTTATTGCAGTTCTCATGACAACGGAGGGCGGGTGCTGCCCAATCAGTGTTCAGTGTAATTATCACAATGACTTGTGGTTAATAAAATGATATTACATGGTTGCACTGCTGTTTCTTTACCCTCTCAACACTTGATTTTGTAGAAGAGATATTCTGTTTAGTAACATTGAGCACATCAGCATTTTTCATGCCATGATTTTAATTCAAAAACATTTAAAAAGCGCCTCATTTACAACAATACAGAAACGAAACAAGACAATGAAAAAAATAATGCACTTAGGACTACATAAATGAGTTATTCATACCAAAAACGAAAAGGGGGAAAAATGCGTAAAATAAACCACAGGAAATAAATAGTATCGCTGCATTATTTTAATGGAAATAACCACGCTGAATGAGAGCTAAACAAATGCGTGAAATGTACTTAAATGCCCCAAAAATGCAAAATTCAAAACGGGATTCATTTTCTACACAAAACATTTTCTTTTTGATTTTGGCGTGATATACGACTTTGACATGTTTTCATTACACAACAGATCAGAGGGGAAAAAAAATGAAAACGTGTGGGATTATGGTTCATTTAAAAGATGCCTCTTTAACAGTTACCACTTTAATTGAAAAAAGCTCGAAGCATGCAAAACAAATGACAGATCTGACACCTTTATGAAAAATAAAAAATAAACTAGTTGCCTAGTCCTGTATTTAACCCAAACCAGCAAAGGTGAAGCCCATGATGTTTAAAAACTGTTTGAAAATACATTAAGAGTGAATCATTTGTGTTTTAAGTCTAACATCTGTAGCACTGTGTTGAAAAAAGATCATACCATCCTTGTGTCATCCAGGTTGGTGACAGACTGTTTCTGAACACTGTGTAGTGCTGCATTCTCACATGAGAAAGATCATCTTTTGATATGACAAAACCAAACAAATGCAAATGTAATCCACAAATCCCAATACAGTCAGTGTCAGTAATTCACAGCTAGAGAGAAGCAGTGAGCATAATGGCATCTCTCCACTCTCACACATCAGAATCCAGGCGTGTGGATGTTTTTCTGAAGTGCTGAAGCTGTAGAGTCTCTGGATCGGTGTTGAGGGTCACTGCATGCCGAACCACTGCTCCTGATCGGCCCACTGCACTGCCTCACTGTCGCTGCCCTCCAGATCTCCCTCCTCCCCGCTGCCCTCCATATCGTCCCCGTCCAGCTCCACCGTGGCGTCTGTGGGACTCTCCTCCTTCTCCATCTTCTGCATGCCCTCCAGAGACTTCTGGTCATTCGGATCGAGGCTACAGAAGAGGAATATAACGGTCAGTTCGGCTCGACTCTAATGTTTAAGATTTTACCGTACAGTGTAGGGCTGTCAAAATGGCTGAAAAACTACATTCGAATTATATTCCAATTTAAAATGCATAATTTTAGTTAGGGTGAAGAAAAGCTTTTGGCTTCTCTTCTGAGTCCACAAGAGGGCGCACTGGGCAAAGTTTTATTAAAGAATAGCACGTTTATTCAAAGTATATGAAAATATGACTGTGAAAAAAGTGCATCATATTTAAAATAATGTTTATAAACCAATTTAAGTAGCTTAAAGAACTATTAAAAAAAACAGCATTATGTATACATGCATAGTTTAATACAAAGGGGCAGACGAGGCTGTGTGTGAGACGGAACAAAAGTATACTCTGGTTGGGCCTTAAAGCTGCCTCCTTAACGGACACCTAAACTTCGAAGGCAACATTTTTGCATTCGAATGTGGATTTTTTATTTTAAATTTGATGAATATTTGAATTTTTTTTTGACAGCCCTAGTACAGTGTGGATGACGTTACCTTAGCGCTATACTGTACTGGTCCATGGCCTCCTGATAGTCATTAACAGCTACGAGAAAATCCCCCAGCATCCTGTGCAGCACACAGTCGCTCTGATTGGCTAAAGTGTTCCGCAGAAGTGCTATTCCTTCTTCATACTTCTGTTCTCGACCTGTAATGAAAATTATTTAGATGTTACACAGCATTACACCAAAAAAAAAAAAAACGCTTTTTATAAGCTTAATTATTAACAATAATGTGTTATTTCATAACTAACTTTCATAGCAGTTCAAGAACAACAAAAATGGCAACAGTAATAATAAACTATATAATTAGAAAATAAACAGAGAAAAACAAAAAGGGTAAAAATACATTACTACTACTAATTAATAAATAGATCAAATAAAATGTATAACTGTTATTTTAAAATATAAATTTATAATAATAACTTAAAAAAATATTTTATTAGTGACAAATTTTAAATAATAATAATTAAAATAACAAATAGAAGAATAAATAAACAATAATAATAATAATAATAATAACAATAATGTTATAAATAAAAAGAGTACAAATTAAAAGCATAAATTAAATAATAATGATAATTTAATAATAATAAGTAAAAAAAATAATAATAGAAAAAGTCTATGATAAAAATAAAAAATAGGAAATTATGTAATTTGATAACTAGTTAGTAAAGAAAATATAATAATAAAATAAAATGACAAATGAAAAAAAATAATTATTTCTATTATTATTAAAATAATATTATAATAATATATATAAATTAACAACAACAAAAACTTTAATAATAATAATAATAATAATAATAATACATAGAAAAAATATAATAAACGTTTACATTTGGTTATTAAGCATAGACTTTTATCGAAAGCGACTTACAAATGAGAACGTAATAAACAAACAAATAAATAATTGCAGAGTTTACAATTAACATAGAAAGACATGTGACGTTTTGACATACTGAGGAGCTCTGCTTTCTTCACGACAGCTTTGATATAGTCGGGCCGCTGAGCGAGGGCTTTGTCCAGCAGAGTCTTGGCCTTCTCCTGGGTCATGGGGTCTTCCAAACACACTGTGGCCAGGATGGTGAGAGTCTGGGCGTTCGCTCCCAGGGTCTTGTAAATATTGTTGGCCATTCCCATAGCCTCCCGGACACCATTAGAGGCAAGATAGCAGTCAATCAGACCTGAAAACAAGGGACGTATCACTATGAGATGACTGTGGGCTTTGTCTAACCTTTAGGAAACAGGAAAGAATGAATACTAACAGATATTCAGCAAATCAATAGACTACATATCTATAAACTTTTATTGCACAAAACCATCATGATCTTCCTAAAAACCTTATGCATAACAACATTATATGCATATGATCCTGAATTTCTTGCCTTCATAGCAGTCCAGACGACAGGGCGCCAGTCTCATGGCTTCTCTGAAGTGTATGATGGCCTCCTGCACTCGGCCCATGTTCCTCAGCGCCACCCCCTTCAGGAGCAGCGCCTGCACGCTGTTACTGTTCAGCTGGATGGCTTTAGCTCCCAGGTACAGGGCACGAGAGTAACGCTTACTGTAGAAACTGTGACATCTGTGGAAAACAAGAAATAAGAGCTTCCAACCGCTTTGGTCTCTCAAACCATTTCAGATACATTAGGAGAAGGTCAAACTCACCCAGATATGACCCAGGGCTCAGCATGCTGGTCAGATATGTTGAACAGCCGTCCTCCGAGAACCTCCACATCTTCCAGATGACCCTCCCTGGCCATCAGATAGCCGTATACATCCATACCTGCAAACCAGCACCATCATTTCCTTCAAACAAACAATCATCATCATCATGCAGTGTATCTAGAGTGTTAAAGGACTGGTGGATGCCATGCACCTTTGATCAGGTAAGGGTCGAGCATCTGTGCCTGCTCAAACTTCAGGATGGAGTTTTTGGTGTCTCCAGCCCTGAAGTACACATCTGCCAGAGTGACTAAAAGATCAACGTTATCCCTCAAGAGTGACTTCTTCTCCAAAGAGCTGAGGACAGATTGTGCAGAGGTGGCCAATTACTTTATAAATATTTTTGCATAGGAAATACATTATAATATAATATAATATAATATGATATAATATTATTTAATTTAATATAATTTAATACAATACAATACAATATAATATAATACAATACAATATCATTTAATATAATATAATATTATTTAATTTAGTTTAATATAATATAATATAATATAATAAATACAATATAATATAATACAATATAATATAATTGTTATTAATAACTAAAAATATAAATTGAAATCTGAAATAAAATAAATATTACAAGAAAACTTAGTAAAAAAAATGTTGCCTTTTGACTGAAATAAGATGAAGTATTAAAATTTATAAAAAAGAGAGATATTAAAAAACTTGCTGAATTGCTAAAACGCAAAATTAGAAAGAAAACTAAAAATACAAAAGCCAATTCAAAATATGAAATACTATATTTTTATAAATAATACAATGACTGTGAATTAATTAAATCTAATAATAATCATTGTTATTGTTAACTAAAACCATTTAAAATGATTTTGTTTAATTGAAACTGAATGCTGAAATGAAATAATTTATAAAAATAAGATTAGCTAAAACTTTATATGTTGATATTCAAGCACTAAAATTAATAAAACAGAAATAATAAAAGCTAAATATAAATATAAAAAATAATAAATTACTAAATTACTCAAATTAAAATATAAAAAAAGCTAATTCAAAATATTAATAAATACTAGAATAGTATATAAATAATAGAACAACAAAAATACAAGATCATTCATTTTGATGACAGTGGTGGCTAATACCAAGTAAAACTATTTTCTTTATTAAATTTTTTTTTTTTTTTTTTTTTTTATAAAAACATATATTAATGTAAAGATTCAATTATTCCAAAATGTTTCCATGGCCACACTACAGCTAAGAAAAGAAAGTAGCTGAATTGAATCATGACCGTGTCCCGTCCTCACCAGATAGTGTTGATGGCTCTCTGATTGTCCCCTCCATGTGTGAAAGCATGTGCTTTAATCCAGACAGACAGCCAATCAAGATTGGGGATGCTCTGAATCACGTCCATCGTCATGGAAGCGACCTCTGCCCCCTTCACCGACAGAGACAGAAGCCCTGCAGCGGAGCAGACAGGACGAGGCTTTAAAACAGACAAAGAAAGCACAAGATGCACCACCACTGGAACAGCGCTGTGTTCTTACTGACCAATAATAGCATCCAGAGCCAGAGGACACTGTCTCAACACTTCCTTATAGCTTGTGACGGCTGAACGCTCCTGACCAGCCTTCCTGTAAAGATTCGCCAGCATCATGTTGATCTGGAACACAATCATGCAAAGTGCTCTTTTATGTCACTTTTTAGACTTAATAATTACGTGTATACAAACTATACTTTGTAAAACAAGAAAAGCACTAGACCGCTTTTGAAAGCACACCTTTGGCGTTCTCTGGCGTGAAGGGATTCCCTCCAGAACGGATATGGCATCTTTATCCAGCTTCAGAATAGTATAACACTCTGCGATTTTATATTTCACTTCGATCTCTGATGGCAAGTTCTGCAGTTGATGAACACAGAGATGATAAAACGGCATTCAAATTATATAATACATAGATTAAATATATATCTATATCTATATATATCTATATCTATATATATATATATATATATATATATATATATATATAATAGAAACATGTTAGGTAAAAAAATTATAGCCTGAATGCACTGTAAGTCGCTTTGGAAAAGAGCGTCTGCTAAATGCATAAATTTAATTTAATTTAACATGGGAAATAAGGCAGCTGTTACAAAAATCAGTTTCCACCAAAATGCCACAGGAATAACAAATCGTATCAATTCTATGAAATCATAATAATTAGTGGTGTTTGAATAGAGAATTGTCACTATTACGATTTCACACAATCTTTTTTTTTTTCTCGGACAAAATAATATTATTTACTGCCAAAAATAATAAACATTTTATAGCAATAAAATAAAAAAATATATACACTACCGTTCATAGGTTTGCGGTCAGTATGAAAGAAATGTATACTTTTATTCAAGAAAACAAAAGTGACATTTTATGTTAGTATTTCAAATAAATGTTGTTTAGAATTTTCTCTTAAAGAATCCTGATGAAGGTACCACAATAAAATATTAAGCAGCACAAATGTTTTCAACATTGATAATAATCAGAAATGTTTCTTCAGCACTACATCAGCATATCAGAATGATTTCTGAAGGATCATGTGACGCTGAAGACTGGAGTAATGATGCTGAAAATGAATAAAACTCGATTTGAAAGTATAGGAGCTCACCTGTGCCTGAAGTGCAGATGTTGTGCCGCCTGTGCTGGACGGACGCACTTTAGATGTTTTGCTGAGTACTTTCTTCTGCTGTAAAGCCATGTTGTACTTACAGGCTGCGTTCCTGTACTCTTTATCATGGAAAATAGCATCAGCGTGATACACCAGCAGCTGGTACTTCTGAGACGGCGAGAAGAGCTCACTGAAAAAGAGAAACAAACACTAATATGGCTTTGGGTTTATCTTTTGAATTGACATTTCAGTGTGTTTTACGAGAACTACGGTAGCTATTGAAACCATAGTATTTGGGGAAAATACGGTGAACTGTAGCTCTGCTGTCTTAAATAATACATTAATATTATTATATTGACTTCTTACGAGCTTAAAGAATAACACATTTCTGTGTGTCTGACTTGCTGTGTAACCAATAGATTAGCCGTTGAGTTTGAATATGATCACACTTCAGCTCGGGTGTGTTTATGTTGTGGAGCGCTCGAGACACTCACGGGTTGTTGGTGCTCATCGTCAGGAGTAAACTACTGATGATCCGGACATTAGAGTGCAGTCCAGCCGCTGCCATATCCCGCACATGATCGATCACATTCATCTTCAGTCGATTAGCTTTCAATTCCAAAGCACGATTCTTGTCAATAGACGTACTGCGACACAGCGGAAGATGCAGGAGCGCTACGGAGAAGAGTTTTTTAAACGGCCGGAAATGATGGGATTTCAAAACAAAGGTCGGTTGGAGAAAATTAGTCGCCAAACGAAAAGTCTTTGCACTTATAACATGTTGTTTATAACGATTTCAACCTGCCGTTTTAAGAACATTAATGGTTTTTATATATTTGTATTAATTTTAGTTTTTATATATATTTATATATTTAATATATTATATTATATTGTCATTATACAAATATATGTCCTGATCATAGGTCCTGATATGGACACACACACACACACACATGTATACGTATTGAAAATGGAAAGAAAAATAATGCTTTAGACTCCTACTCTCCTACCTATCAAAATGTTTTCTACCTCTTTGCAACTCTATACTATTTTACAAGAAACATTTGAAATGTTGATTGTAATCACAATTATTTTAAGAACAATACAGGTGCATCTCAATAAATTAGAATTTCATTCATTCAAATTTTCATTTATTTCAGTTCAGTTCTTCAACTTCAAATTGTGAAACTTGTGTATTAAATTCAATGCACACAGACTGAAGTAGTTTTAAGTCTTTGGTTCTTTTAATTGCAATGATTTTGGCTCACATCTAACAAATTAAAATACTTCTTAAGACCAATTAAAAAAATAAATTATGTTTTCCATGACATTCTAATTTATTGAGATGCACCTGTATATGCATTCATATGAACTATCAATATTTATTTCAACTTGTGAAAAACACCTAATAAATAATTTATTTCAGGAAGTAAGATTGGATACTTTATTAAGTTTTGGGGTATCTGTGAAAATTTTAATTGAGAAATGTTAATCTTCACAATTTTATGCGCATGACCTTAAACACATATTTAATTATTCACACAGATTTTAATGACGGTCACAGCTTTTCTTGAATTCTTTGTTACCCCTAACCAAAACAAATGGATCCCCCCCCCCCCCCCCCACACACACACAAAACAAAGACATTGATGATTTGTATATTATTTTACCAGTTTCACAGGGTTATGTGTACAGTGGTACATGTCAGTTGTATGTTATATGCAACTGAATCATTATGTTCAAACTGGTGATATGTGGTCTGGGGTCTTTGGAATTTTGAAACCAACTTCAGTCCAATTTGCAGGTAAGAAAAGGTTCCCATTGTAAGCGTTGTTGCAGGGGTTCAGGCTCATATGTATGTCCACTTCAAACTGTTACCCAACAGTTTTGAATCGGTTTCCCCCAAGCAACTTCAAAGTGCACATTTGATCACATCTCACAACAACAGAGTAAATCTCTCTGCAAATGTCTATGTAAAATCCTTTTAAAAAACAAAAGGTAAACTGCATTATATAAAACTAATCACACCGACACCACTTCATGAAAAGCTTCAAGCACTTGATAGAAGGTCTTTGATCACTGCTATGGCTCTGGGAGATCTACAGAAATGTTATTATTTTGTGCCTTGCTGTTGTGCAAAGTATTGAAATGTACCAGACAAAGAGTTGCAAAACAACTCCTAAAAACCTTCTTACAAAAAGCACACCGGTGAAGACATACCATCCTTTGCAAATGATGCGGATGACCTAAGAAAAGGATTTGGTTAATCTATGCACATAAATACACAAATAAATAACATGCACGATTAACAAAACGATGAGTTTCCCTGATTATTAGCAATTAACTGTAATTGGAAGACAACTGATTTTAAATAGGCCTCAAATTTCAGAAATAAGTATGAATTCAATATAAACAGAAATATGAAAATATAGATAATTATGAAAGCCTGTTTCCACCACTGAATAATTTTTTTTTTGAAGATAATTGCAACTTCTTAATCTCATAAGTCTTCTTTTTTTTCTTGTAATTGTGAGAGATAACATTTTTATTCATAACTGCAAGATATAAACTGAGGTTGCGAGAAAAAAAGTGAGAATTTGCGAGATGAATTGCAATTACCTTTAAAAATGTATATTCCATGGAACTAAATAAATAATAAAAAAAAATATTAAGATGTAATTAAAAAATTTTAAGTAATACAACTGTGAGACATAAACATAGAATTTCTAGAAAAAAAAAATATTTTAGAATTCTGAGTTTATATCTTGCAACTCTTGCAAAGACAGACTAAATTGTGGGGGAAAAAGTCGCAACTGTCTTTTTTTAACTAATGGGGAAAACATGTTTCCATAGTTAATTGAACTTGATGCACATTAAAATTGGCACTCTAGTTTGAAGAATTTTTGTAACAAAATTTGAAACTCAAATCCAGAAAAGCACCTTTTGAATTAAGCCGGATGCTGTGTTAATCTTGCAGAATAAACAACAAAATCCTGAAAGTGCTATTAATAACAGTGACTGTGTATCCTCATAATGACCTATTATCATGCATGCTTTAAGCTGTTCAATCCAGCAGCTAATCTTACAGCAAATCACCCTAAACTCAAAGAGTCTTTATGTGCATTAGTTACATACAAAATAAATAAATAAAAATATCAGTCTTCAAGGAACTTCAACATCCAAAGTGCCACTGAGGCATCATGGTATCAGTTTGCAGTTGGAGTCGCAGTCGTTTTTCCAGATTGCACCGCAAATCCAGATGGCGAGATGGTCCCGGAATATAACCATAAATCCCAGGTTATGATCTCAAACCATGTAATCTCACATATCAGAGTCACGCTTTCTGTCATCGCACTTGCCACGGTTCCACTTCAAATTTACACACAGGTTCAGATGCAGTGCAATTACAAAATAAAATCTAAATCACCTTTTTTTGCGTAAAAAAATGTTTCAGTAAACTGTAACAGAAATACAGTATAGTTTCCAATCTCATAGCTGCCATTACAGTAATTGCTGTGTCTTTCAACGTCAGAGATTGGCTTTCAAAAGTAGTTTGGTAGCTATGTCCTTTCCTCTCGTTCTGTTTTCCGTCGAGTGATGTTGCGAGGTTTGATCTTCAAAGAGAGCTCCCACAATGCCTCCTCGGCTAGATGGTCACTGAAGTCGTTGAAGAATGAGACAATGTCATCGTTGTGTTTGAGGTCATAGTGCCTGGAAGAAAGAAAAGTAGAAGTCATGCAAAACGCTGAAAAAATATAAAATGTGGAGAGACATCTATCAAAAAGACATCTCTAGGCAAGTTTTCACATTTGATTTCACTTGATTATGGAAGTCGATTACGGTTATGTTGTCTAATTACTCACACTTGCTGGAAGCGCCTCATAGTGTCCAGGATATTGAACTGCTGCCAGCGTTTGGAAAAGTTTATCTTTCCGTTGACGAGGTCAGGATTCCCAAGATGCACAAAAGTTAAGTCCTGAAGAATGAGGCCTCTGTATTTTGAGGCAAAATAGGGGAAAGAGCAGTTATAGATGAAATATGACATTTGGAAAGCAATACAAATTGTGTTTTGTAATGCTTAACATCTGTTCTTACAGATATGGTATACATGGAGGCTCCACATCCGCCAAAGCTGCTCTGTACGCCCGGAAGGAGGAGGAACTGTCAATTAAAGTGCAATATTCCTCTAAACCCTGTGAAGATAACATCAGTTACCATGAAGATCAACTGAGCACTAAAACTATTTAGAGACAGGCTATGTGATTGACCTCTGAAGTTTGCTTCTGCCATTCCAGTCTTCTGATGGGCGCTGAATCCAATGCTGATAATATTGCCAAGTAGGAGTTGAAGTTATTGAGTTTTCTTAAGTGCTAGATTCCAGAGAAACAAAGGTTCAAGGTTTTTTATATATATAATGTATATAAATTAAGCCAATAAACCATTAGATTCAGTTTGGAAAGTAAAATAGTTTGTACCTTCATAATTTTGATAAACTTTAGAAGTAGTTTTTCTCGATCCTGGGCTTTCTCTTGTAGGATTATTAAGGACCGAACCCTTAAAACAGAGAATAATAAAAATATAATGTACTGTATACTCATGAACATGTCCATAAACATTTCTTCTTCATTAACATACAATTTTGGGTTCAAATTTATAAAGTTTTTAAAGAAATTATGTATCACTTTCACCAATTGTAACTGCCTTCACTTGTTTTTATATATTCCTGTGGTGACCAATTAATTTTTTTAAACGAATATAAAAAATTGTCAGTGTCTAAGGCTACGTTGACACAACAATGATGTAGTCAAAAACAGCAAAGTTTTTCCCTTGCGTTTTTTAAAAAGTTTCACGTATACACAACAACGTTTTCAAAGCAATTTGCATTTAAATATATCTGCAAAAACGCCCAAACCGCTGTATTATGTATGCCAGGCCAGTAGATGGTGCTGTCACCTTGTTAGTAAACAGTACCTGTAAGGAAGTGAAGATTATATGTTGTATATGATGTGTCTCTGCTATTGGTTGTAATATTGATGAAGTAAATCCACACTTTGCAGCAACATCAGTACCATGTACTCCGCCCTTTGTTGTGTATGTTGTCGCGCTTTCCTTTAAAATCGACACATACTGCACGTCTTCATATCTAGCATGTACAACGCATGTGCATGACTTCATCGTTTTCAAAGATTCCCGTATTGGGTGGCGTTTGCTAAAACTTGCACTTTGAAACCCGTTTTTAAAAATATGGGTTTTCTGTCCCCAAAACGCTGTTGTCCTGAAAACAAACAGGCAGAAACGCATAAAAAGTTTCCTGTTTTTGGCTGAAAACATCTTGTAAACGGCTCCTAAAGCCCCGTTCACACCAAGAACAATAACTATAAAGTTAACTATAAAGATAACGATATTAGCGTCCACACCAGCGAACGATATCGGCTGTTTATTCTGAGCGCAAGTGCGTCTGCCGCTTTAAATCCTCGAACTCGTAATAGCAGGGTGGATACTGATTGGATGTCAATGTTTGTATCGTTCATCAGCTGGAAAAAAATCGTTCTGAAAATGATTCCAACGATATTGTTTCTCTATGCCTTTATCGTTATAGTTGTAGTGTGAACTATATCTTTATCGTTATCTTTATAGTTATCGTGTTTGGTGTGAACGGTCCTTAAGTGTGAAGGTTTTGCAGAATATTAACATGGATTGCTGTAATATGGACCAGACATTATTCTGCAAGCCAAAAGCCTAGTTTTCTGGCTGTGCTGTGGCACCTGACGTTTCTTTTCTTAAACGCTAGAAGTTTTACAGCAGCTGGAGAATCAGAGCATCATACCAGTATGACATGTTGTTGAAGTGCTCTGTGAACTGGGTCAGATTGGGGCTCTTTTCCTCATTCTGTTCCTTTGCCCAAAGTAACACCTCTGGAATCTGCACACAGACAGGAAAAAGTTGGAAAACCCTGAAACTTTAAAGATAGGAAGCTTGATGAATGACATTAGAGAAGCCGTACCTCGATCTTATAAAACAGCTCTGCATCGAGGAGAGTCAGCTGGTCTGCGATCTCATGACTACGGAAGTCATGCAGAGTGCCAGGCCTGTGAACAAACACTCAAAATCAGTTCAACTCATTCTAAAATAAAAAACTGTAAAAGAAAGATGATCTAGGTGAGCACTACCTGGCGGCCACACCTCGTCCAGCCAGCGTTTTGAGGGAGTTAGTGTACTGCAGCAACTTCTTCTGCTGGACTTTATCTAGGATGTTCTTGCGCAGAACCCGGGCCAGGGTGAGCTCACCGTTACACAACAGACTGAACACAAGCTCCATGAGCTGCTTCAGGATGTCTTCTGTCAGCTCCACCAAACTGTTGACACAAAATAATTTGTATGACATCACAAGGGCCTATGAGTAAATAGTGTGGAGTTACTGTGTCAGTGCCTTCAGAACTCAAATTGCTTCAACTCTAATCGTCTAATATTAGGGTATTCCAACCTTATATGTCGTATACATGTGGCATAACAGCATATCATCAAGGGAAACCCCTTTAACAACCCCTTTAACAAACTGCACAAAAGATATCCAAGTAATTTAACTGGATTTATACATATGTGTGTTTGTGTGTATGTATATCCCTTTGTGAAGTGTGCATTTGATTTGACTGAGTTCCAGCTCACCAAAGCTCATCCACGGCGCGCACCAGCACGAAGAAGGTGTTTTTACTAGCTCGTTGTTTGTTAATGTCAGAGCTGAGAGAAAATCTGGTAAATGTGTTCAGAGTTAAGGGCGAAAAAGAAGCTTGGAGTGTACAAATGTTAGTAATGAAAAGATATATAAAGCGCCCTTCTGCATATAAAGGATATCTATAGCTGAGCTTTTTAATGAGGTCCTCTGGGGTTAGAAACGTTCGATATGTGGTCAAAAAAGCTTCACAGTATAAAACTCGATCTACAAAAGAGAACATAAGAAAGAATCATAATTATAGGTTAAGATTTAAGAACAGGATTAAATTAATGAATAAATTACACCACCGTTCAAAACTTAGGGGTGAACAATACATTAAAAGCAGTAATATTGTAAAATATTATTTACATTTTAAAAGAACTGTTTCCTGGTTTAATATATTTTAAAATGTGATATATTCCTGTGCTGCAAAGCTGAGTTTTCAGCATCATTCCACCAGTCTTCAGTGTCACATGATCCACGTGTTATTAAAGAAAGAAATATTTAACACAAATGAATGGACACCTTCAGATTAGGAGGGATTATTCTTACCTTTGCGATCTGTTTCGGTGGCGTGAACCAATAAAATATCGCCTGATCCAGCTTTGACATCAGGGCCGTCATCGTTCTGTGAAGCACAGATTATGATTATGCGGTTTTCAACAAATTAGAGCTTTGAATGTAATCAGATCCTAAATATAACTTCTTAGAAGGATGGGCAAAATAATATTTTCAAAATGTACTAGTTAAAAAAGCCCTGTTTATTTAGAGTCAACTGAACCCCAACACATGCAGAGTTGTCAGGATGTTCTAGACTTGTTTTCAAAAGCAGAATGGAACAGGAAGAAGCATGCCTGCTCACTAAAGACATATTTCCTGTCTTATTGCAGAGTACAAGTGGTCCACTTATTAACTCTCTTATGTATTCATTCAGGGGAGATGCTCTTTGCAGTAGATCTGACCTTGCAGTGTCACATGTACTTCAATACTGGGGTTCACCACAGCGGCACTGCAGTGGCTTTAATTCACAGGCAGAGGGCAGCAGAGAGCACACTAGCACTCTGACTATCATTGCAACCAACGCAAATCAAGACAAACTTCTAAAATGAAAGAATGCCATTTCTGCTTCACATATGTTTTACCTCTTGCTTTAGTGTTAAGTGAGACATGATCTCGTCGTGGTCCATCAGGTAGAGCTCATTCACCTCCTCTGAGGACAACTCTGAATCCACACACTTCTGCTTCCAGCTGTGAATGAGAGGGTAGGTTATCAAACATACAAAACATGAAAGAAAAGGAGTTTGCTGGTGGAAGAGCCAAATCCCAATGAATGCAATGAATGTTACCCTTCTCTGTCTGCCGGATCTTTGCTGTGTTCTGAAGCTGAGTCCTGGAGTGAGTCCTCAGCATCACAAGAAGAGTCCTGGCAATTACAGAAGAAATATTTAAGGACTATCAGGACCATCACTCCACCCAGAGAAAGATGGGGTGAAAAATTAGATATCACTGGCAAAATGCTACACAGGTACAAGACAGCTGGATTTTACATTTTATTAAAATGTAAAAAATACAGGGAACAGCACAAGGAAATAGTTCAGCATGTCACAAAACACTCAACACAAGATTGGGGCATACTGAGAACACATTATAATACAGTAAAGTCACTATCACTCAATAACTAGATTTACTACTGATAAACGTTTCTGCGCCAGAAAGATTTTTTGCCTTAATACCCAAGACATGCATCATAAAGTGATTATCAATTATCATCAAACATAAGGTTAGATAAATCATTTGCGCTAAGCTGTTAATATATAATCAAACACAAAGCATCACTGGGCAAAATATACTTATGTGACTTTACATCACAGTGTTTATATATACTTATTAAAAATGTATATATACACTGTTTATAATTACATATACATACACACCAAAATACTGCACTGCAATCATTCATTATTTCCCCAAATAGGCCTGCTGTTTTTGCTTTTTAATTGTTTGTATACATTCAATTCCTTTTCACTTCATTGAGAGAATGTTGAAAATTGGCATGAATAGCTTGATGGCATGAATGTTTACATATTCTCAGTCACCATATCTTAAAGCCCATGTCAAATGAAATCTTGTTGAAATGTAATGTAGACATGACTGTGTAGCATTATAACACAGCTGTCTGTAAACACTCAGATGATCTTCACTGGGATGTATCTGATGAGCTGTTCAGTGGTTATAATAATTACCGCTGCAGCTGCAGGTTTTTTTTAAAAAGCACACAATCATCAAATCAGCAATTCCTCTTTTCAGTTCTCGATTGCAACTCGAGCAACTCAATTTCACAACAATGTCTCCACACACAGTAACAAAGTCACTGAAAATCTACAGGCCTCTGTTTTGGCCAAGTAGTTTTTTTTGGCCACACTGCATGCAAAATCCTGCACGAAGCCACAAAAATACATCCTAGATGTTTTATTTCCAGCATTATAGAGCAGGATTTCTTTTAGCCAATGAAATCTTACTGTGAGCAGGGCCACCCTGCCAAATTTCTTATGCAACAATACTGACAGTCACGGCCGGTTACGACAAAAGCTCCGATTAACATGCAAGAGATTTCTTGTTCGTCTTTTCACACTTTATGCAGTACTGCATAAAGTATGTCTTGACGACAGGTGTTGAGTAAAATTTGCAATTTAACCAGTCTCGTGATGCAGAGCCAAGCATTACAGTCACAAACAGCACAAGCGCAGCATGTGAGGGCACCGGCATGTCGGCTGCAAACGCTGACATGCTGTTACTTACTCCATTGGAGAGAGTCACATCTCCATTGGCTTGGTTGGATGAATACAGATTGACGTATTCACCCTCCCCACCTTCATCATTAGCACTTTCGCTCTACAGGAACACAAGAGGAAGGACAGCACAAGCATTGACAGGCGTCAGAGTAAAGCTGTGGTTCAGAGCTGATGCCCACAAAGATGAAGAACAGCTGTACTAAACTTGGCAGAGGGAATCTATTGCTTCGATGGGCCATGAAATCAAAGGACAGCTGGTAGCAAAGCAAGATACAGCACCACCAGCCTCTGGAAACTTGGCATGGAGTTGTGCATTAGAGTGATTTTACTACATGAAGCTGGATTACATTAAAGTGGACTGCCTGAAACACTATTAATTGTGGTAAAATCAATGTAATGCAAGGCCTCAGGTGACTCACTGTTCAACTGCAGGTAAAGAAATATGATAAAAGACATCAAATGTGCAATACATAATTACATTTATACATAATTACCACAATAAACAGTTCCTCCACTAAACATTATCATTTATTAGCCTAACACAATAAATATAGAAGCAAGCATCATAAATCTATATTGCTCCCATTCTAATCAACATGGTCATCTACATTATAAGTGTGTTGATGTCAGACTCTTGAGCAGACAGCTTCATTGATTATAATGTGAGCAGTTGCAACAAGCCATGTGCTTAGACTGTAGACTATCTTAACAGAGTAACTATTATCTCAATGGTTTTTTTTTTTACTCCATTTTTTGTTTTTATGTACTGTTTTTAAAACAAAAGGTAAAAATACATCTTTCTACTTAAGCTTTTAACTAGAAATGACTTTTCTAAAACAATGTATTATGCTTTCTTTCATTATTACTTTTTTTTTATTCACATTTTTTATCTAATTTTATATTCTTTTATTATTATGGGTTTAATCTTTCCATCTATTGTGGGTTTCATATTTAATCTAATCATATTAATGATGGTATTTTATAGGTGTGAAATTATTATAATTTTTTTTTTGTAAGGAACTATGAGCTGCATTTCTTGTATGAAAAGAGCTATATGAATAAATAAAATAAGTCTATTATTATTATTATTTTTATTGCATTTTGTGTAATGATTAGCAAAAATGTATTGAGCATTACTATTCTATGTAATGTTTATTTTATCAAATTATAATTAATATAAAAATGAGTTAAAATTTTATTAAAGAAGATAAGAACAACAATAAACTATTATTATAATTTAAAGTATAATAAAACAAGAACAACAAAAAAGTACTACTATATATTAAATAAATATAGACATACATATATATAAAGAAATTGGGCACAAAGTACCAGGTACCAACCCCGAGACAGATCACCTATATTCAGTAGTTGCATTCCCAATTAGAGGTATTGAAAAGAGTCCCCTGTAATTCAGTAGACTTGGTCGGAGGATACAGCTCAGCAGACATGACATCATTACAGGCAGCTCAGTCACCTAACAGTGGGGAGCCCGACGAGTCCCTGCAGGATGATGCATGTTTACCCTGAGCTATTCAGCAGGTTACAGTTGCAGGACACCTGTGTGGTACATGCTTTTGACTCTTTAGATCTCTAGCACTGAAGACTAGGCGAGTACAGGAAGCTAATAAAATAATAAAATAAATAAATAAATCACTGAACCCTAACAAGGTAGTACCGCCTTTAATTGAGGTTGTGAACTATTCCCCGCCTACAGGCTACAGCACCTGTGATTCATCCGAGCTATTATGAATATGATTCCTTTTGTAGCCGCCAGCACACACACCTACGCGGAGTCAATAATTAGACAACCAGGGGTGTTTGCGTGTTTGTGCTACTTCACAGCATGTGAACACAAATCGAAAAACTTCCGAATTATAACTCCAGTGTTTAAAATGCTGCATTATAGTATTAAAGTTCATCCAAAATTCACCCTCAGGCCACCCAAGATGCAGATGAATTTGTTTCTTCATCAGAACAGGTTTGGAGAAAATCAGCATTACATCACTTGCTCAACAAAAGCTCCTCTGCCGTGAATGGGTGCCGTCAGAATGAAAGTATAAACAGCAAGTAAAACCATCACAACAATACTCCAGTTCACAGCGGAACAAATACACAGCCCAATATACAGCCCAAACAAATATTTTTGTGGATTTTGATGTGAGAGAACTTTTTCAACTGGAGAAAGCTTGTCCACAGTCGTGTGGTTTACAATGTTTATATCAGCTGTTTGGACTCTCATTCTGACGGCACCCATTCAACTGCAGAGCATCCATTGATGAGTGATGTAAAGCTGAATTTCTCCAAATCTGTTTCAGTGAGGAAACAAACTCATCTACATCTCGGACGGCCGTACATTTTCAGCATATTTAAATTTTTGGGTAAACTAAACCTCTAAAATTTTACTGTTAACACTTAGCAGGCACTGTTGTTAAATTAGGCTTTAAAGCAGATATTAAAGGCTTTATTAGTTCAA
Organism: Carassius gibelio; assembly: GCF_023724105.1. NCBI lineage: Eukaryota > Metazoa > Chordata > Actinopteri > Cypriniformes > Cyprinidae > Carassius > Carassius gibelio. Next base: position 22,635,776 of record NC_068378.1, on the reverse strand, counting down.
AAAGGGCAGGCAAAAGAGGCAGGCAAAAGGCAAGCGAGACTCACCGTAGGGACAGGGAGGGAGCCCTGGCGGCTCAGAGAGGAGCTAGATGCTGAAAGGCTGAAAGCGCTTTCTGTCTCACCAGGACCAGGCCCGGACGCACACAGCTGCAGTTGACATGACAGAGAGGAGGAAGAGGAGGAGGAAGGAGAAGCAGAGTGTGAGGAAGCCTAGGAGGGAAGAGAAGAGTGGAAGGAAGGAAGAGAAAAAGGGCCAGAGATTCATGCACAGTATAGATTATTGAGCAGATGTGAGCTGAATGAAGAAATGGACTTCAGTCAGAGCAGACGGCATATTAAATGTGACACAAATAAAACCTTTTTAATCATAGTTTGTAAAAATCAGACATGACCTAAGGCCTTAAAAGCCCTATTTGAATACTATTTTTATTTGTGTCCAGTTAAATATGACGTCTTTTCAGTCGAAAGTCTACTGTAAAGCATGAAAGAACATTAAAGAATTGTGTAAAATATTGGAAGGCAAATGTTTCTATTTTTTGTGCTTGTGCTTGCTAATCAGTGTGGGAACAAAAACAGGAAATTGCTAAAACTAAAAGCACAAATGAATGGCTAGACTTACGCTTAGCACGTAGGGTTAACTTTATACCGAAGCTCAAAACTAAGCAACACACCTCAGTGAATCCTTCTGCTTAGTCACACGGAATGAGAGAGAAAACGATGGAAAAACCAAGTCAAAAGAAATGAGGTAGATGGGTTAGCAAGACAAGAATGAGGGCAAAAGTAAGAACAGTAAAAAGCACCGAAACAAAAAAAACCAATTAAGATGGTCTTTTCAGTTTAGTGTCCAAAAAAATTAGAGCCCATATATAAAATAAATAAATTATATATATTAACCTTATCAGTACAATATAACCTAGACTATATTTCTAACCCTTGCATTGTGCCTTCAAGACTTCTATGTAAATTTCTTCTTTGCATGTCAAATTAGATACAGTGTCTTCAAATGCCTTTTTCTAATGCCTGTTTGCAAATTTCCCTCTGGGTCCTATATGCATTTATATAATTTATTAGGTGTAAAAATGCACCACGCTTTTATAACAGTCTCTTTGTAAAACTGCATTAGAAGACCATAAAACAAAACAAGTCTCTGTTCTAAAAGCGTCACAAAAAATAACTAAGAACCTTGCTAAAAATAAACTACAGTCGCTTGTTTTTAACATCGAGATGCCACAAAAGGATATGCAGAGCAGCAGGTGCTACACAGCCAGGAATAGTACAAGATAAAAGGATGTTACTACATTTTACTCTCATTTGAGCCGTTTCTTATAGGCATTAGCTGAATAAACATCAGACATGTTCACACAACACACTATGAGAAACTAGATTGTGTCAGATGAAGACGTACTTTTACTGGCATAATATGACACGGATCGCCCCAAGGCAACACTTGAACTTCAGTAAGACAAACACTGAATGAATGCTTTGCTACGAGCAACTTACAACAAGCAATAATCTGACACTACGGGAAATATAATACTGCTACCATTATGATTAATGGTGACTCTCTGTAGGAAGAAAAACATTGCATCAACGTCTAGGGAGGGTGAGAATGAGACAGACTCAAAGTGTGCACAGCGTGTGTGGGCGCAGCACCGACGGCACTGATCTAGCTCTCACCAGTTGTCTCTGTTTGGGTGGCAGTGCTGGCGGAGGGACGGTCTCGTCGCTGCTGCTGAAGGAGTCGCTGAGACCGTACACTTCCTGAAAACGCTTCCGATTGCGCTGCTCGTAAATGCTTTCACTCTGAGGCGTCTGGTAGAAAACGGAAGGCAGTGGCTCAGAATAGTCCTCCATAAACTGCATGTACTTCAGTACTGAGGGTAAACGAGGCAAAAAGTAAATAGGTTAAATCAAAACACAGGCAGACAGGCGTTGCAAACTAGAACATGCATAAAGAAGGTAAAGGTTAAGATGACAAAATGCTCTGACACTGTAAGAGGGTGTGAAGGCACAGTTTACTGCGTGAAATGAAGCAATATTTGGTCATAATCCCATTTGTATGAAGTATGCGAATTAATATTGACGCTCAATAAACAATACTCTCAAGATTCACTACTCTGCTAACTAGGATGAATCTGTATAAAACAGCTGATATATGCACGTATTAATCTAAATGTTCTACAAATAATTGTTATTTGTAATATCAACAACATTTTCCAATCATTTTTTATTATAGATTTAGAGATTTAAAATTATGGAATTACAAAAGAATTATAAGGTTTCTATTTATTTCTATTTATTGAATATTTCATTATTTTTTTTCAATCAACATGCAAACAGATAAAAGCACCCTGGCCTGTTTTCTACTTCATCACATCCCTATGTGATACAGTATGTTAACGATATGAATAACAGTAATAACCTGTATTTATATATATATATATTTTATTGATTGACCAAAATTGAACATTTCGGTAATGCTCTGTAATTCTGAGTTGTTAAAATGTAAAAGAGAAAAACAGCTTAGCATCCTCTGTGTGCATGTGGCCGCAGATAAACTCTTCTATCAAGCCACAGCGCTCATGTGTGAATTACGACATGATTCAATCATCCCTCCCTCCAAACAACAGTCTTTCAGCAAGAGCTTATTTCCTGCCGGCTTGGGTGAGGCCTTGAACTGTATTCACTAAGAGATTTCTCCAACAAAGGCATTATGCCATCTGATCTCACACTGAAGATGACGTCACTGCTTCCCATCCCCTAGCCGACACCAAGGGGCTTTACAGAGAAAAACTGGCTTCGCCATACTGCGTCATTCCTCAGATAGATTACACAAGGAATTAAGTAAACTGTGCAAACAGCTTAGTCTGAAGACAAACAAAAAAGCCAGGGCTCGAACTACCTGTTTGGTCCTAGTATTCAAAGATTAAATGCTGCTTTTAAAGTTGGCAAGAAATTTAAATTCACCCTATTTTTAAAATGCATGCTATTGATCTTGTGAATGATTCATTTGTATATATATTTTTTTTTAGGACCTAATAATTTTGTTTATAAAAAATTTACATAACTCAGTCATAAAGTAAAACGACAGACTTCTCTCTGGAGGTGAGCTCCAGGACTTTTTTTCAATCATTTCGTAAACCCCCTTAAAAAAGTTCACATTCAAATCAGCTGACAGATGGAAGTCCCCACCATACGATTTTTGTTTTTCAGTAATCTGTTTTATATGTATGTCACAATATGGAAGAAAAGACCTTTTAAAATTATTCAGCAATTAATTTTTTTTTTTTAAGTTGAATGTCAACCTTGTGCTGAAACAGGGAAACGGTCTGAATATATATAATAGGGGGCCTTAACTTGGTTTTCCCAAAGTGCATAAGTGCTACATGTCATAGCGCTGCCCACAAGGCTATCAGATCTGACTAAATACGTGTTTCTTACTCTGATTTGCTATCCTACAAACAACATATCTAAATCTCTCATACTCACCATTGCGACTCTTCTTCTCTGGCAAGGGTGGAGGGCTCTGAGGCATCTGTGCGTTCTCAGCAGGGCCAAAGTTTCCCATAAATACTCCAGGGTTCGAGGGTGGCATCGAAGCGAAGAGGGGGAACGACGGGGTCTGCATGTCCTCATCAGAAACATTGTCATATTGAGAGTACAGTCGGTCCACTTGAGGTGGAGGGGGTCGCCGCTCCTTCTTTGGGAGAGCGGGAGGTATCGATTGAGGCTGAACAGGGAAGGAGGATGATTCGTTGTGAGACTCTGGGAGTGGGCTCAGACAACCCCCTGTGTTTGCAGGAAGGATCTGGTCGATACTAGACAGGTCCTGATGCAGGAAGTCATAATCGGGGTCGTAGGTCTCTGTTGTGTCTGAGTAAACCAGGGGACAAACCAGAGAAGATAAATCTCATCAATATATTTAAACCATTCTTGGGTGCGTGTAGTCTGTAAAGCTATCGTTTCAAAGTAGCTTTCTCAACAATGATTTAAAGAGTCACCTAGGGTCTCACAGCTGGTGTTACGAGAGCACCGTCCGCTGTCCTGCTCCAAAGACGACAGCTGTTCATCTGATTTGCTCAAAATGCTGATGCTGCCACATGGGGACAGTCGTGGCGATTCCCCTCCACAGGAGTGACTGCCTCCTGAAAAACGCCTCTTTAAGGCCTCTGCCTCATACTCCTTTAGATGAAATTACAGAACAGTTAACCTCAAGAAACAATCAAGGATGAAATATTTGTTCACCTTGATGCTTCAAACTGGTTTGACTTTTTCTATTTGACATCAAAATAATGTGTAAATAATGTCTTTGGACACCGTGACTTTCAAGTTGCAGATTGAAGCACCAAGGGAACACCAAAATCTCACCTGTCGACAGATAACAATAGGAAGACTTGATCCACTTGTGGCACGACTCATTGGCGCAACCACGGCAATCCTTGTGGGAGACGGTGCCGACTGACGCTTCTTTGGTGGGAGAGCCGGTGGACTGCAAAAGGAGAGCTTGTTTAGCCAATGCTAGCATCAAACAGATTAATTATAGTCATACTGTACCTAAAAGTTAATTAGTCTCATACAAGCTGCCAATCAAGAAACCTACAGATAAATTCTGTGTCATGAAAATCTGAAACCAATCCCCCTCAATCACCAAGCGACCAGGGACATTTTTGCAAAGTGAAAGTGGAATCCAGCTCTAGAACCACAAACCACAACTTCATAAATCAGTCATTAAGTCAGTCTTGTTAATTTCTCTGTCGCTCCAAAACAGCTGCTAACATTGAAGCCATACAGCAGAGCAACAAGCAGAAGAACTGACTCATATGAATGTAGAGTACAGCTGGCTGACATTTACAAACACCAGTGATCATCCTCTAAATAACCGGTCTCAATATACCAGGTCACTCTTAAATTGTTTCACCAGATGAGAGGCTTGAATGGAGATTAAACAAAGTTCTCGCTATGAAGAGAAACTATAAAACAGCTGGAGGATCTGTCGTAGTCCTAACACGGACAATTATTTTAACAGTCTGACTGATGTAAACTCATTTTCTGCTGTGAGCCGAGTGGCTGTTGGCCATGAAAGCATCTACATGCCATTTCAGTGAGTTAACTGTGGGATATTAGGGCTACAACAATGACTGAAAGCAGACAGCAACAAATTTCATAATTCATCAGGGCATTGGACTGCGCATGCAGAACTTTCATCAGAGACTTCACTTGCAGTATAAAAAATAAAAAATCATTTGATTGAAAAACAGTGAGATGTAATGAACAAAAAAAGTGTCTGATGCAAGTTGTCTGAAGTATGCGAGAACGCTAAATGCATATAGTTTCATATGGTCAGATTGTCACACCGAGCACTTTGACAGTGTGAACAACATAAACACAAGTCAAGTCACCTTTATTTGTATAATGTTTTATACAATGCTGGTTGTGTCAAAGTTGTGTTCAAACAGGAAAATAGTTTGTCCATGATGCAAGAAGAAATTTTCCAGATAAAGTCAGTTAATTGATCACAACTTAGACATTATGGTTATGTTCTTATAATGTGAATTTTACCAATTTGAAAAGCAGCTCGTCCTAACAGCAAGTGTGCAGTTAAATGTAGCAGCCTTGTTCAATTTCAAACACTTGACAGATTGTGTGAACACTTGCTTGCTAATGAAATGAAGTGCAATAATATTGATATTTCTGGCCATGCTGGGTGTCAAAATGTAGGTTTTAAAAAGCTGAAAAGTACAATTCTGTTTCAATAGCAGCTCTCAAAAATCATTAGTGCGTCTACATATTCACACTGCTACAACATTTTATTTGCACCACAGGGTTTTCACGATATCAGCAAAATTTCAGTAGGCAATACCAATATTAAAATACAAATTAACAAATTAAATGAATGTAATGTTACCTTCTATTATTTCTCAATGAAGTAAAAGTAAACACTGCTTCTAAATGTTACATTAATTATCCAAGTAAACCATCAATAGCAGTGAGTATGCCGTCTTATTAATGTTAAACAATGAATTTAATGGAAAAGGCAATGTGAACATTTTGCTAAACGTCTGCTTGTGTGTTCCATAGCAGAAAGAAAGTTGTGGGAGTTTGAAATGACATGAGAATGAGTAAATAATGACATGACAGATTTGTAAGTTTTGGCGAGAGTGAGAGCTCTGATTGGATGTTCAGTTTAGCGAATGAGTCATTGCCGAGAATGAAGGCAAAAGTGATGAAAACAAGCATGTGAATGAAGGCGGTACAGAAGGCTGTTTACATGTTACATGATCTTTCCCAATCATTCTTATTAGCGAATGTTTTCACAACAACGTGAGCTGATTAAAATGTTTAAAGCTATCAACGTTACTGATATTCAAAATGGTAAGCAAGCGCTGCTATATTTACATTTTGCATATCTGCGTTTATCTCGTATATCTTTGTTTGTTTGTTTTTTTTTCCTTTTGAATGATAAATATATACTTTTAATAGCTGCTGATATGAACAGCTCCTTCCTCTCATGCATGCGCAGAATGCACGTGTTAGTTTGCCATCGGCTGCAGTCTTTTTGGTCTGACGCTGCAGACGCGAGGCGACAACATTCAGCATTCATCGACCGCTAGTTCTTTGAAGTCGGCTTGGTGTGTCCCGGCCTTCATATATCAGAGAGTCTGAGACACAGACTAGTTGGAAAGCTGGAAACACACCAAAAACATTGAAACCCCAGCAAACTCTATTTTATGCCAGTGGCACAACCTTATCCTCTCCTGTCTAGACTTGGTAGCAGAATATCTTACTGTTTCTCTCTCTCCCTTTCTTGTCTCCTTCAGTCTTCAGAGGAGAGCTGACCCTGTTAGGTTCATTTCTCAGAAAACATCCCATATGTCAATAACTCTCTGACAGAGGAAGCCAAGCCTTCGCTGCTGCACCCTACAAAGACCTGAATTCTCAAGAATACCACTATTTATATCTCTCTTTCACACCTTTTCTTTTAGGCTTCCCGTAAGCCGAGATGGGTCTATGCAATAATTTTTATAGCCAAGCACTTAAAACATACACCACATGCTGTTGCACACCACATCACACCTGTGGTATCTAAATGTTTACTGCATGTAATCCGGATAAGATACCACGTTAAGATAACACAGCATACCTCATATTTCCTCTTGTAAACTGCTCACAGTACCACCTACAATCACACTCACTTGTTTCACTTCATAAAGCTTGCAACACTAAATAAACAGCAATTTCCATAAACACAGTACATAACTATCTGCATTTCTGTTGTTTTTTGTCTTTAGCGTTTGCCATTTTTAACCCCAAAATTTTGGATATATCTTAAAGCAGTTTAAAACCCTGATGTGTGATTTTGTGTTATTCTAGTGATAAATAAAAATGTAATTAAACAGACAAACTAAAAAGACAACATAAAACTTTATTTAAATAAATCAAATATTATTTATACATAAAAAAATAAATTAATTAAAATATATAATATATATTTTTGAAAACAAAAAATAAATAGATTAAAATATATAACATATATTCATGGAAAATGTTATTATATAATGAATATTTTAATCTATTTATTTTTTAATGGAGAAATAATATTTGATTTATTTAAATAATTTTTTATCATGCTTTCTTTTTTTATAATGTGCTTTATGTGTTTATAACATTTATTTTATATTTTTATTTTATAAAACTTTTACATTTTATATATCAAGGCCATACATTTTTAAAAATGTTTTCATACCAATGTTCAGGCACTTTAAGTCCAGCTAGAGGGGGTTTAGGAGGGGCCACTTCCTCATCGGGAACATCATTTGGGGTCTCTTTGGCCTCGGCTGGGGTAGGGGTCTCAATCAAGACAGGTTCCTTCGACTCAATGACAGGGGGCTCTGGAACACTGCCATAATAAAAGTGGTTGAAATGAACACCACAAAACATCATATTACAGGTCAACAGCCCAGCTGGTAACTTACACTGAATTTAAAGACAGATTTCAACATCATCCGCATCGATTTAAAATTGTAATGTTTTTTCAAAAAAGGCTTCCATTTACCATTGTGGAATGGAGGCAGGAAGCAGGTTTTTGACAGGCGTTGTAGGGGAGGGGTGCTCCTTCTTCTCAATGGCAACTTTGACCAGCTCCTACAGGAACCATAGGCAAAGTCGGCTTTACACACAAACTATCAACTAAGATCAAAACCCAGCTGGAACATGGGTAGAGAATAGCCGTCAGACAGAAGAAAAGTCACAACAGAGTTCTACTCAAACATTAATACCTTCACACCATCCAGCACTGCTTTGATCACAGTGGTGACGGTTGCAATTGTTTCTTTATCTTCCAAATTCACCCCCAACATCACTTGGTCCGACCAGCGAATGAGGTTTGCAAGACTTTGATAGAGTCGACTGAGACAGGAGGACACTCTCGAACTGGTGACAGATGGATAGGGGTATAAAATATTTATATAGTTCAGGCAGAAAACGCTTTTTTCATGAAAGCAGAACAAGAAACAAATTCTCTCAAGAAGCTCCAAAACGGTTTTACCTGCTCAGTATCTTGCCATCAAGTTGTACCAAGCCCATGATGGCCTCCAAAACTTTGCTAGCAGAACCAGGAAGCATTTCCAAAACTTTCTTGTCCACCGCCATCTTGTCAATAATGGTCTTGAAATACCGCAAGGCGCTGACCACTTCTTTCTCATGCTCCTCCAATTGACTCAGACTCTAAATGTGGTAAAAAAAAAAAAGAAGAATGACACCGAAACCAATGTCTTCAGCACGTCAAAAGATAACCATGTGCTTATCTGCTTTCAGATAAAAAGCTTTGCTTATAAAGTTAATATCTTCTACTACCTTGGTCACTGTCTTCTCTGGGGACTTCATGGGTTGTTCTGGTGGAGGTTTGGACTTTTTGTTTGATGGTGTTCGCTTGATTTTGGGAGAGTGGAATTTGTCCTTTAGTTTCATCGTAAAGGACGTCAAGTGGGAGCGCTGGGATTCTGAAGGAAGACAAAAACACACAGAATTATAAGGTAAATTAGGTCAATAAAGTTTATTTGCTCATAGTTGTTTATATACACATGTATATATATATACACACACACAAGTAACAGTTTGAATTAGCTTTTGTTTTAGTATTGTTTACATGGTTGTCATTTTCATTTTTTTTCATTTTTAGTTCTTCAACTTCAACTTATTTTATTTCAGTTAAGCAACGTTGGTCATTTTTGTTTACATTTTTCATCTAATATTCATATTCTATCTCTGTTTTATTTCAACTAATGACAACTTTTTAACAAAAAACTTTGAATGATTTCATTATTAGCTAACCATAACTACACTTATCCAAAGTATTCATGACATCTTGCAGTAATTTAGGATTCCAGTTCACTGCTCTATGAGACATCAACCTTATTCTGTATTTTGGGAATATATGCGAGATGAGACACAGGTCTTTGTGTACAGTGAAATCCTCTTCGACTACAAACTGAATTGGTCACAGTGGGACTCACCGCTCTCTTGGAGCGTGCTACTCTGGAATGAATTCTGGTGATGACACTATTGTGCAGGCCACAAAACCATTTAGGGGCAATTTATCCTTACACGCATTAAAGGAATGAAGAGCTCGCGGTTTGCAAAAGTGCTCTGTGAACTTTCAAATCATATGATACAGATTCTTCTTATAAAAGACTGAAAGACTCCGACAAGGGAGCTTAATGGAGTTTTGTCAGGATGTTCAACTCGGCTTTGAAACCTGGGTGTGTGTAGATGAAGTATTTAGGAGACACAAAAAAGAAAAATATGTCAAATTTTCCTTGTGTGTTGATATAGTTCGTATTGAGAACAGGAAGTTGGGTCAGGAACAAATATTTATCATTTTTAATAAATAACCAAGAGACCTTAGCCAGAGTAGCGCCAAACTTAATTTTTTTACAAAAATTAGGCTGTGAGGGATAGAAGTACAGTGCGTTCAATGGATTGTGCCATTTAAGAACATATCGACTGTTTAGCTGCTGAAATGTCTTTTTGAAAAATAAAGTTTTGAAAGTTCTGAGTTGTGAAAATGAAATGATCTTGGACCTTTATACAGTGTGTGCCATTATAAAAACTGTAAGTCTATCCCTCAGAGCCTCGCTTTCATCCATGTTAAACTCAACAAGGAGTCGAACCGACTTAAAATTGTATGGGTTTTAGTTTATATAACGTAAACGTAAACATGATTTACTAATTAATAGCTAGTCAGAAGCAGCTGGTTTAAGCAGGAATGACATTCTGATGTGCACAATCAAAAATCTGCAATTGGATGAGTTATCATTAATATCTTAGGACCATTTTCCCAGAACGAAAAGACTGTCAATTAACATTAAAATTTGTAATTGGTAATCTGACCTCTAATAAAAAAATATATAAAAAAAACACACACACAACAGCAAATACAGTGCTTACTGAAAGTTAATGCATTTATCATTTTGCAGGAGTGGAATTACCCAGGATGACTGAACTCTTATTTGCTTATCTCACAGTCAATGTTGTGACTGCTAATCTAAACAGGTTAAATTTCTCATGAGAGACCACTTCCTGAACCACTGTCTAAGAAAAAGTACCGCTGTGCTAGAACACAGCAAACCAATAAGGTGTGCTTGTGCTTTCAGAGGACATGCTCTTTCCATCCGCTTCTTGATCCTCATCTACTAACTCATATCCTCTTTTTTCTTTCTTTTTTTGCACATCCTCTTCTGAAACAAACTAGTCAACCACAACAAGTCAGCCCCCCAGAGTCTGGGTTTAAAACATCAATGCAAGAAGCTTCATTAAAGTACAGTTGTCTGGTAAATGAAAACATGAATTTGTAATGCATTTTACATTGATTTCAATCAAACAGATTTGTGCAGCAATGCATTTCACAACAGCTCTATATTAAAATCATAAAAATGGAAACAAAAATATCATCAGCATGGCCTGATAAACTTTTTTTTTAAAAAGCAAAGAAACCACTCTTTTCCAATTCTGATTCTTTTGTTACTAAAATAATGCAGACAGCTAAAACAAGTGCGGTTCAAGAGATATGTCTTAAACTAGAAGACACTGGCCAACATCCTCCTCCAACGCAAACCAACATCTACTTCTCAGGGCCATTTAGAGATGAGTAACTGAACTTCTGACAAGAAGTTACCCACAAGTGATTCAAATTTCTCAGAGCCCTCAGAGAAAAGGAAGTGACAATGCTGGCAACCTCACAGGGTAGTTAACAGATATCTTGCCTTATTCATAAAAAACTCACACATTCGGTCACTGAGTGCAGGAGAGTAAAACATAAAACCTGCACTGAACTATTTCTGCAATACTGTCTCTAAACCAGCCTGACATGAATCAAGTGATTCAAATCTTTCTGAATCAACTTACTAAAGGAGTAGAGAAAATTGGCTGAAAATGACTCCAAAGCCATTCAATATGCAGCTGAGATTGTTTCTTCATCAAAACAGATCTGGAGAAATGTAGCATTAACTCCCTTGCTCATCAGTGGATGCACTGCAGCGAATGGGTGCCGTCAGAATAAGACTCCAAACAGCTTTATTCAATTCACAGCTTTTAAATTGAGAAAAATTCCCCCCTCCCCTTGCTGAAAAAACAAACAAACAAAAACAAACCAATATAAATTTTTTATATCACCACAGATATATTTATTATTATTTTATTATATATATTATTAATTATTTATATATTTATTAGATGATGCCATGGCATTTTGCATCCATTTAAATTTTAAGCACATACTGTGTGTGTGTGTGTGTGTGTGTGTATAATTCAAATTGCCTGTTTATCTGTCTGTCTCGCTCTGAGTGAACTGATAACCTTTAGTAAATGTCTCAAACCTCACTAAAATTTCTGAGAAAGGAAGTGACATTGGTTTTTATCTCATAATCAGGAGTATCTCTCTACCTAGCTCAGCTGTATCGCACATAGTTGTATATGATTCGACTGTATAAATTACGCAGAAACTATTCATATCTTGTTGTCATTTGTGTCACAAGCTCGTTAAAAGTATACGAGCACTTACACAACATGTATGCGAAATGTATCATATTAAGAAACAGTTCAGGCTATTAATATTAACGTTAATGGCTACGTTTAAATAAACTGAATAAGTAACGTTACATTTTGTGGACAGCAGACCATTACAACACACACGACCAGAAAGGGCCAGACAGCAGCACAAAACAACTGTAACACAAACTCTACAGATAACTAGTGCAACAAAACGCAAACTACATATTTAAAATAAACAACAAATAGGAGGAATTTGATAAACACTCGAAGTCTGACAGCTAGCAAAGTCAACAACAGCGCTATAAGCAGCTCCGTCCACACCCATATACAGCTGTCTGAGACACACTAATGTAGACATTAATACCTGATTATCTTAAAAATAAATTGAATGACCCGAATATATAATCTAAGGCGTTCATACGTCGCGTTTTGGCCATCAAAAATAAGATAAAGATAAGATGCTTTGATCCTGTCAGTGGCCTTGAACCCTCGTCTGACGCTAATGCTAACGCGGCTAACTGAAGTTCATATAAAATTATTAATAAATGTAAATAAAGGTAAACACTTACCTTGCTTACTGTCTATTTTTCCAGACATTTTGGCTACTAAGTGAGCTGGTCTCGATCAACAATCGAAAGATGTTCGTTTCTCGCCGTTATTTCAGCATCTTAAGGAGACAGACCGGTCGCTGTGGTCCTAGTCTCTGTGTCTGTGTATGTGTGTTTGGCTCTGCCTCCTCCATCCACACACACACACACAGAGAGAAAGAGAAAGAGAGAGACAGACCAGCGTTAGATGATGATGTTGAAAGTGTTGGATTTCTGCAGTAATGTCTCCCCCATACGGCGAAAATGACACATTGACAATATAAACAAAATTTGAAAATGTACATACAAACCCGATTCCAAAAACACTGTACAAATTGTGAGTAAAAAAGGAATGGAATAATTTACAAATCTCATAAACTTATATTTTATTAACAATAGAATATAGATAACATATCAAATGTTGAAAGTGAGACATTTTGAAATGTCATGCCAAATATTAGCTCATTTTGGATTTCATCAGAGCTACTCATTCCAAAAAAGTTGGAACAGGTAGCAATAAGAGGCCGGAAAAGCTAAATGTACATATAAGGAACAGCTGGAGGACCAATTTGCAACTTATAAGGTCAACTGGCAACTTGATTGGGTATAAAAAGAGCCTCTCAGAGTGGCAGTGTCTCTCAGAAGTCAAGATGGGCAGAGGATCACCAATTCCCCCAATACAGCGGCGAAAAATAGTGGAGCAATTTCAGAAAGTAGGTTTTCAGAGAAAAATTGCAAAGAGTTTGAAGTTATCATCATCTACAGTGCATAAAATCATCCAAAGATTCAGAGAATCTAGAACAATCTCTGTGCGTAAGGGTCAAGGCAGGAAAACCATACTGGATGCCCGTGATCTTTGGGCCCTTAGATGGCACTGTAATGAAAATCACAACATGGGCTCAGGAATACTTCCAGAAAACATTTTCTGTGAACACAATCCACTGTGCCATTCGCTGTTGCCGGCTAAAACTCTATAGGTAAAAAAAGCCATCTAAACAGGATCCAGAAGCGCAGGCTTTTTCTCTGGGCCAAGGCTCATTTAAAATGGACTGTGGCAAAGTGGAAAACTGTTCTGTGGTCAGACGAATCAAAATTTGAAGTTCTTTTTGGAAAACTGGGACACAATGTCATCCGGACTAAAGAGGACAAGGACAACCCAAGTTGTTATCAGTGCTCCGTTCAGAAGCCTGCATCTCTGATGGTATGGGGTTGCATGAGTGCGTGTGGCATGGGCAGCTTATCTGGAAAGGCACCATCAATGCTGATAGGTATATCCAAGTTCTAGAACAACATATGCTCCCATCCAGACGTCTTCTCTTTCAGGGAAGACCTTGCATTTTCCAACATGACAATGCCAGATGAATGTATAAAATATGTAATAATTTAGCGCACACACACACACACACACACACACACACACACACACACACACACACACACACACACACACACACACACACACAAAGAGAGTCACATTTATGTGTTCTGCTGTGCTTTACTGATTAAATATTTAATAAGGTGTTTTTCATGTTGATATACTACAGTAAATTTATCATATTATGCATCCTGGAATGTCATTTGCAGTTTCCAGAATGATATCACATTACTTGTGGAGGACAATAGATTCCTGTGGGGGATAACGCGTTTCTAAATGAAGATCACCACAGACCAAGGCTGTAGACAGCACACCTTGTTTGTTATCTTTATTTTATAAATGCACAAAGTTTTGTTATGTCTGTATTCAAATAAAAGTAGACCCTTTACAGATTCGATTGATGTATTGCTCTTCTCTGTATGATCAAAACAGAAAGTGTAATTTAAGTTCTTTTCAGGGTCATCAGGAGAAGATACCTCATAACGCGTATACGCGGGGATCAACTCCAGAGAGTTAAAGTGATGGCTTTCATGGTAACCAAGCTAAGATTCAATCTCAGAAGAAAATGCTATTGTTCAGAGGATGGTGTTTCACAGCACAAAAGACCTGACGGAAGCGTTCATGATGTTATTTTGTTTCTCATAATATTCCTTAGTTTAAAAACATAAAACAAAATAGACACAAATGAGTCAATTGCTGAAAAGCAGTCAGAATACAAAGCTATCTTGCCAAATCTGAACCATTTTTGACTTCTCTTCCGAAACTCTTAAGTTTAATGTGTGGAATTATTTCTCTTACTGTTTCTCTAATTATTTCGTTTAATTTTCTAAGACACTGAGACTTGCTGAGACTTGCACATGCTCTCCTCCCCAATCTAATTACTGTGGTTAAAAATGATGATATAATTGAAGAAATCTCACATGTGAACCAAAAAAAAAAAAAGAAAAAGAAAAGAATTCAGGTGTAGCTTCATTCTGTGACCAGCAGAGGACGCACCTTCACCACATCTGATCTCTTTTGAATAATGACATCATCAGCATTATATTTATACTACTGTGTACACAGAAAATACAGTCATATTTAATGCAAAATTATGGAAGAGTTTAAGATGTCAGTTCTACATTTTGCAATAAGAGGACATCTTCTCCTGGTGTCCTTTAATCTGATACCATATATATATATATATATATATATATATATATATATATATATATATATATATATATATATATAAATAAAGAACTTAAGAATGTATTCAGGTCGATCAAACGAAGCTTTAACTTGTCTCTGTATATTGTGTGTAGTTATCTTTCTTTCATGTTTTGGGATGTAGGGATGATCTGAAAAATGTCATGACACAAATAAAAATCTAATTGAAATTTGGTGGTGTCTATTCCAATCCTGTTTAGCTCTGAGGTCATCGTTATGCAAATATGTTGCTAATAGCTGACTAAATTAACTGTAAGCATGACTGACCCATATGTTCTCTGGCGTATGACATGCTAACAACAACAACCACAAAATATAATTGGTTAGTGTTGTTAAATAAGTACAGTTTAACCCGAAATAAACACTGTAACATTTTAAAATAGTAGCCTGGCTCACAGCTCATTTTTTACACTAGGATTGGAGTACTTTTGTTGTTGTTGTTTTAAGAAATTATTACTTTTAGCAAGGATTCAGTAAAGGACTGTAAAGACTTACATTGTTACAAAAAATAAATTAATATCTCAAATGAATGCAAATAATCCTGAAAAAATATTATCACAGAAATATTAAGCAGCACAATTTGTTTTCAACAATTTGTTTCTGGAGCATCAGATCAGCTTATTAGAATGATTTCTGAAGGATCACGTGACACTGAAGACTAGAGTAATAATGCTGAAAATTAATCTTTGCATCACAGAAATAATTTGATAAAACATTATAATACGCAATAAAACCGTTCTTTTAAGTTGTAACGTTTTACTGTGTTTTTAATCAAATAAATGCACCCTTGGTGAGCACAAAATACTTTTTTCAAAAATGTTAAAACAATCATACCGACCCCACACATTTTGAATAGTATAGAGTATATTTCATTATTGTATCTTTGAATCCGACACTCCTCAGGTCTTGGCCTCATGGGACAGAAAAGTGTTCATCGGCTGCACACTGAAGAATCTCAGTGAGTGTTTTTCTTGCATACTATATAGGAAGTATGCTTCAGTTATATAAAAAAAAAACAGTTACATCAAGTAAATGCTATTCATTAGATTCTACTATAATGCTCACTCAGTCATACCATCTCATTTGTGGGCAGATGGGTACAGAATAAAGACAAGTGAATATGTACAATCCATTTCGGCTGAAAGCTCAAAAATAAATAACTTTGCATCTGTCAGGAAAGAACTTTAAATGTGAATTGCTATTATAACTTGTAAGCTGTTTTTGAAAAGCACTGCTTGGGGTTTAATGAGCCACTGTCCTCTGCTGAAAGACGGATAAGACGTTGATACTCAAAGGTTGCCTGTGCTTCCCCTGCAGTGGGAATATGTCTGTCAAAGCAAATAGACAGCTGGCCTGTACCTCTCATCCATCAAGCGCTGCCACGTCCACTTTGCACATCTTGATAACAGGGGAATTAACAGCAAGCCCAGAGATCAATGCATTATTTAAGAGCTGATTGGTGATGAAAATAAATGAAGAGCCCGTTCTCTCTGCCCCCGTTTTCTATGGCGTCCCTCAGGTACCTTCTCACAAATCCTGTAGAGAATGTAAAAACACCCTTTCAGAGGGAGAAAATCTAGTGCGTTTTTAATTAAGGCAGTTTTTGACGCATGATCAGTGAACTAACCCATTAGAAGGGGATCTTAAACATCTTAAGACACAGTTTCTGCGAATTGAGGTGAATTTTGAGGACCTTTTTAAAACCAAATAATGAAAAAAAATCTAAATTAAGGGAACACAATATGTTCTCTAAAAGTAAATGTTGAAACCGAACAAAAAGAGTTAACAGCAAATTTTGAAAATACAACTTCCAACATATCTCCATGACCTTGGATCTAGAAAAAGAATGTAATATCTACTGTACATTCTGATTACAATGCACAACAGTAAAGTTGTTTTTCTAGTGCAAATGTCAAAAAATTTCTTAAATCAACAGAGATGCAAAAATGACAAAAAGTCTTGACGTATGAGAAATATATTTATGTTTGTAATTTAATTATTTGTTATTGAAATAAAAAATATCTGCCAATGGGCTCAGAAAAATCTATGTAATTCAAAGGGAAAACAAGTTTTCACATCCCATTCACAGATATTTCCTATTGTTTTAAAGGTTAAGTCACTTAATTCTTTTAATTTTCTCTCTCTCTCAAAAAATACTTCTTTATGTTCATTTTGCATCTTAAGTAAATGTTATCTTGATTCAAGGATGTTTGTACTGGTACACAAGACAATATTACAGATAAAGATATTCATTATTTCTTTAACTTTCTTCTGCTGGACACAAAAGTAGATATTTTGAAGAATGCGGGTAACCAAACTGATCTCTGATCCCCATTTGAATTGTATAATCCTTTTTGCACACCATGGAAGTCAATAGGGACCAACAACTGTTTGGTGACCCACAAGTTAAATGGAAGAACAAGAAGGAGAAGAAAGAAGAAGAAGGAAGAAGAAGGAAGAAGAAGGAAGAAGGAAGAAGGAGGAAGTAAGAAGGAAGAAGAAGAAGAAAGAACTCATACAGCTTTGAAACAACTTGATGTGAATAAATGACAGAATTTTCATTTTTGGGTGAACTCACAAGTTTGTGGAAGCAAAAATTAATACTTTTTAAGACCTATTTAAGACCCCCAGAAACCCTGTAAAATCAGTTGTATGTCCGATTGTTTTTGTCAGCCACATCTAAATGTATGTGCTGCAATGCACTGCAATGGCCTTTACCTCCCATCAGAACAAGACCAATGACACTTCAGCTGGCTCTTTGTCCTCGGTTAATATCAGGACACACGCCGTCCTTACTTTCACTTTGGCGAGAGTGGTGTGCATCAAACAGCACGTCTTCTTTGACCTCAAGGAATGACCCTACGGTGATGGTCCTAAATGGGTTTCTCCCATGAAGGGCTGGGGAGATGAAAGGCTGTGTTCTTAAAGAGAGATTAAGCAGGATTTGATAGGCAGAGCAGAGCAGCTCCTTTAGTAACTCTGGGAAAGACAGAGAACATCTGACGGGCGGCAGCGAAACAGATCCACGGGGCAGCTCATTTACGGAGAAGCTCGCAGGGCAAGAACGCAGGTCTCCTACTTTAGCCTTTTGGATACTGATAATAATGACAAGCCCCCCAAAGAGAACATCTTGATATAGTTCTAGTCACAAAGTCTTTTGTCTCCTACTTACCTGTGCTTACTGTTATATAAAAATATGTAATCTATTTCTAAAACTGATCCATATACTTTCCTCTTTCTGAATTACTGCATGTCTCATTGCAATATCAAGTATATATCGTAATTAGAAACTTATATTTATAGCTTATATTTCACTTCTTTTAATCCGTGCAACATATTTGCTTCTATTCAAATAGTGAACTAAATAACACTGCATGATATTAATATTTTAGTGTCATGTTTTAATATTATATTTAATAATTTCACACCTGTCTTCTCTGATTTTAATGGTTATGTGTTTGTCAGGTAGTGACCTAATAATAGTTCAAATATTATATTTTTGTTTCATATTTATATTTTATTTCTTCATTTCACGCCAGAAATCTTTTTGGTTTTAAAATGTCTCTATGTAGGGCCTGATCATTGTTATTTTCATTATTTCATTAATTCCTTCAAGCAAGACACAATCCACTAAATCTATATGGCCATGTGCTGATTTTCTTGGAGCAGGTTGGAGTTAGAATAATGCAAAAATGTCAGCTTGGCTGACTATAGATGTAAATATGACACAAACTTACTGAATGTGCTCACCTTGCTAAAACTCTATTACCTTTAGTTATTAAGTGTTAAATGCTCTAATCTTTCTTTGATGGCATTATTTTGTTGATTGTATTTTCTGAAAAAAAAAATAAAAAAAATAAAACTGAGCTACAAATGACAAGAATAGACAGAGATTCAATCCAAACACCCACAATCCCACATTTCATCTCCTGAAGTTTAAAATCACAGTCGGAGACATTGTGGGTGGCTGCTTTCAGATCATAACGACATTTCGATGTATATGAGGGCAGGAGGTAATTTTTCATTTTTGGAAAATGCTTGTTTAGCGTGAATTCTCTGTACACTGCAAAATCAAACCCCACAACGACAAACTTAACATTAAATAACTTACGGAAAAATAAAAGGTGTGGGGTGTGAGTGGGACAGCTTGAAAGATATTCAAATACATTTGCTATCAAAAAGAATTTGTAATGACTCCCCCCTCATTGGAATGCGGTCTCTGCAGGGCTGGTTTCACCCCCCAGCTCACTATTTAGTATGGATATGACGGAGTCACACTGTAATCATAGTGTGGAGGAACACTGGAGAGATTTTCACCTTAAAAAAAAGTCAAATCACAGTATGAGGCAGCACTTTTGCTTGAGTTTGTTCACTCACATTCTGTGTAAAAACTGTCAAGGCTGTTTGATGTGTCCTTTTCATCATACACTGTAAAAAAAATATTTTTCAAAGTTTTAAATAAATCGAATACTTTTTTATTAGAAAATACTATTTCAGTCTTTCTATTTCAATTACTAGCGATGCCTAATGAAAATATTATTCCTTCCATAGTCACTTAAGCATCTGATTGGCCAGTCGCTGTTTAAAAAATAAATTAGAATCATTTGATGGCTTTGTGTGGAGATCAAAAAAATTTTTTATTGGCACCAATAACTTTTTTATTCACATGCAACTAGGAAAGGAAAAAGACCAAGATGATACTGTGAATAATTGGTTCATTTTTTCTTTTTTTACATTAGTGCTTTCAATGACTCTTTCTTAAACAGCTCCAAAATAAGAAATACTTTGTTTCTGGTTGTTATAACAGGTGACAGGTGGAGGTAATAGCTGTCAGCTCTTCGGTGTGGCTCTGTTATAGAGAAAAAAAACACTTGACTCAGCACAAATTACTAAACGATCCAGTTTTCTCCTTTTCTTGACAGCCGAGCAGCGTTTAAGGGATATAGATTAGTCTTTTATGGGATGTGACCTCTCTTTTATGCTTTAATAAATGTATGATTACATTCAGTAGCGCGCTGCAATTTCATTCCATTTCTTCAAAGGAAGAGGGATACAGTTGGGATACAGTTGCCTTCCATTGAACGGTCACCACTAGGCTGATTTTATTTGTGAGATTAATTTATAGCTTTTCCTCTCCAGCCTGTCAGGTCAGGAATTAGTTCTTGTTTTGTGCGCCTGTGGGTTCTTGCATTTGTATTCTTTTTCTTTTCAAGGAAATGTGCTTTCTGCTACAAGAGCTCTGTGGAAAATGGAGTGGGTTACATCATTTTACTGAGAGTTTTTAAAACAAGGATTAATGTTTCACCTAGAATCGATCAACATGTCTTATGAGGTTGAGTGGAAGTACAGATTGATGTTTTCCGAAACTGTATACAGTAATTCAACAGACATCACAGCATCCCAGTTAACAAAAATATGTTTTGAGAACATTTGCTAATTAGAAGTTATTTCTGAATGATCAAATTTATATTTGTTTGATTTTATGTTTGCATTTTTTTGTAATTTATATTCGGTTATATGAACATTAAGGGAACATTCCATGAACAATATATACCATTTTTGTGCTAATATTTTAAGAAAATTATACAAGAAATAACTTGGAGTAAACATTATATTAATGTTACTGAAAGAATCTTTGTTCATTACTTCAAGAGAATCTTGCCAGAACATTCCCTGTTAACTGAGATATAGCTGTGAATTACATTTAAGTAAGCAGCAATATATTAAAGTGCCCTATTATGCCATTTTTATGTTTCATAATATTGTTGTGGGTGTCTCCTACAATAGGTTTGTATGTATGCAAAGTGTAAAAATGCTTTGATTTTCTCAAAATATGCATTTAATATTATCTCATTTTCCAAGGATTCTCTAATGATTCATTCAAAGCAGTTCTAAAGATTAAGTCTCTTTAAACCCATCCTACCTGTGAGCCTTCTCTGCTCCGATTGGTCAGATGACCCAGTCTGTTGTGATTGGTCTACTGCATAACGAGAGTGACAGAAACGATACGTCTATTGCCATAGTTCTGTATTTTAAATGCTCGACAGAAATAAACATCTATTATTTATCACACGTACAGGTTGTGTCACGGTTCATGAATTCACTCTCTCTCTCTCGTCTATCGTGTTGTTATGTGTGTGTCTATGGGCGTGGTCACTGATCAGCGATGATCAGCAGCGCCAGCTGGTTTCAATTGTTTGTGTCCTATATAAGTTCAGTAACTGGTGTTTCATGTTGTCAGATCGTTGTTTCTCCCTGGTGTCCTCCCGTACCTGTTTCCTGTGTCCTAGTTCCTGCCTGAGTCTTCCTGTGTCGTCGTCGTCTTGGATCTTCATGCTTCTCTGGATTATTCGTTCACCTTCACGAGGATTGCGCACTCACCGGGATTCGAGGGATCATCACCGAAGCAAGCACCATCATCATTGCCCACCAAGGTCCCTGTGTCACCGTGCCATCTGCCTTGTGTCCGCCCCTGTGTTGCCCTGTATTTACTGTGACTTCCTGACTTTTGAGCTTGGTTAATAAACACGCCTTGCGATTACATCCTGTCTCTGTGTTACGTAACAGGTTGGTCCTTATAAACTGGGTACTGGGTTCAAGAGCATGTGTTCTGTCAATCTCTAAAATTAGATACTGTAATTAGAAACTGATTCTTTCCAGCATCACCTTTTGGATTAGGACACAGTGTAGGACACAGCATCTTCTCAACATGATGTTAACCACACAAACCAGCTACAGTGTTTGAGGGTGGTTAAGTTAGAACATAGGTGGGCATTATGCAAATGTGTTACCCTGTGACAGAGGGATTCAAATTACTGGCATCTCGTTTAGGCTGTTCAGAGTCAATTCTTTCTTCTGGGAGACAATTTAAAACTTTGAAGATAATTTACATTCACATACAGCTATGTTACACACTCCATGAAAGACCATATTCGAAATGGCATAATAGGAGCACTTTAACAATATTTACAATAATTAGCAACTGCATGATCCCAAAAGTGAAAATGTCATCATGCACTCTCAAGTTGTTCCAAACCTGTGCAACTTTCTTTTCTGGGGAACACAAAAGAAGATTTTTTTTTGAAGAATGTCGACAGCCAAACAGTTTTGGTTCCCATAAATTTCCATAGCATTTTTGTTCAGGTATACCAACTTATTTTAAAATATCTTTTTTTTTTGTGTTCCACAGAAGGCAGAAAATTATTTGAAATGACATGAGGTTTAGTAAACGATGACAGAATTTGCATTTTTGCATAGACCATCCCTTTAAATGCAATTGTCTGCATGAGGGAGACCTCTATTAGTGGCCAATAAGAATACTAATATATTCTTTCCATCTATGTTTCTTTGTCTTTGTAAAATCAGACAAGAACCACATGAAATCCCTTCTAAAGCAACAGAATCAGTGTGAAGGAAAGTAACAAACTTAGTTTAAACCCGGGGCAAGATGTCTTGCAGTTTCTCACGGCTCTGCTGCTGTTTGGAGCTCTGTGTGCTTGCCAGCTATAGCAAACATTGATTGGCTGATTAAGCACAAATTGATTAGCAGGCTCTCATTAGCATGCCATTAGCAATGACCTATACCTAGCAAGACACACCACACTCTGACTCATATGGATTAACAAGCACAACAATCCCACCACGGACAGAAAATCTGTGAATACCTCTCTAAAATCCAGAAATCGATGGAATTCACATTATTAACCCCCGATGGACATAAAACAGCACTTTAATGCTGTATCATAGGTGCAAAGGCTCATTTTAATATTTGCATTTATTTACATTAACAATAAGCTGGCCAACCTCTACGTCCTTGAGTCAGTCCAGACACACCACATGACTGCTATTTCAATATTGCAATCCTTTCCATCAACAAACAACGAGACTATTTTTAGCAGAAGGACAATAGCAATGTACCGAGAGCATGCTTTGCTTTTGAACAGATAGGCCTCGGGACTTTAATTTGAATATATCTAATAAAACAAACATTCAGAAGAACAACAAGACAAGGCTGATATTTTAATTCGCTGGGAAATGACATGCTCTAATATGCAGACGGATGACAGGTCACGCAGTCGCCAGTTCCTAACGTTATCATGAAGATCTTAAATAGCTCCATCCTCTCAACAGAAACATACACTCTTCAAAAACCAATGAAATAGCTTGTTTTCTGTTATGTGTTGATGTATTCCCTATTTTCTATGTTCTTAAATAGGGAGGCAAAGTTTTTGTGACTCTTGGCGTAGATAATCAGATTTGTTTCTAAACATCAAATTCATTCACATAGAAGAAATAAAAGGTTCCTTTACAAGAAACTTGCAATTTTGTTTCAATCACTGTTAACAGAGACCCAACAAATTTTTGTTTTCTGCACATTTTTTTATTATTATTTGTAGAAACAAAACGGTTCATTATCAAATCATTATTTTTTGCTTTTTGCTAACGCTGATACCACAAGTACAAATAATATAAAGGATAATGTAAATGATCTGACTCATTTGCAGGCCATAAAATGTGCCATTCAAAAAAAGCTGAAAAAAGCACAAAAAAGCAAAAGTTTTAGTGGCTATTACTGTATACAAATACTGTGAATGTTTATGACAGTTTCATCATTTGTGTTAACACACTTAAAAGCCATATTTCATCAGAGTTGCTGCAAAACTTAAAACTTCCTTCTGACAAGACTAGTTTTTCTGTCTCAATTGGACAAGTCTGTATTTTTCTCACACAACATCTGTAAAAAAGTCTGTCAATATAGATGGCATCTGACAAAAAATATAATAATTTAATTTTATGAAACTTTCAAGACATTTTAATCCCAGCCAACGAATCCAGGTTTTAAATGTTTTAAAAAACATTTATTTATTGGTTATATTAAGGATAAATGAACATTTCAAATTAATTCTAAACATCTCTGAATGTCCTGAAACAAGTAGTACCATTAACAAAATATATTGTTAGATGAAGATCCAGCTACATCATTTCAGAAAAATAGCTCCATGAATGATGTAGAAAACATACACCTTCCACCTTTGTAATTAACATGGAGATTTTAGTCCTGTTTCGAATCAATACATAAAATCATAGATGTTGTGGGGGAGATAAGAACCGTAACTAAAGGTTATTCAGAAAACCATGCCGTGTCCTTATTAGTCTCTGTGACAGTCGCTGCATGTATTTATGTTAAGCAGTGTCAAACACCCCCCCCTCACTCCACATATAACATTTAAATAAAACCATGAGTAATGCTGGCACTGCTTTGCGTCTGGTCTCTGCGACTTGTGTGTTCAACTTTAGTGCATGAGAAAGTTCTCGCCATCTGCGATATGCTGTTAAAAATTCTGTCTGTATAAGTGCTAGAGTTTTCAAGCATCTGATGCATAGTAGGTCTTGTTACCAGTTCTAGTGGGTGGCGATTCCACATGCCAGGAGGGTGAGCTACATAATTTCAGAGCGAAGCGTGAATCTTATTTCCCGACACAGATCAATGACACATCAGCGCAAAGTGACAATTCGGTGCCAGAGAAGCGTGCAAAAAGATGCTTGTGTGTGTATGTGTGTGTTTGTTCTTGTTAATAATGTTTAAGCTGTCTTTTATAATGTTTTTAATAAGATAAATATATTAAGAACAATGGATTTGCACTGAGATTTGCGCATTTCTACGTTAACCATGCAAGCAGTATGTCTGTGATTTTGGATTCACAACTGAAGCAAAGGCTAAAGCTCCTTTTAGTGCAGAAAAAAAAGTTTAAACACAACAGCTACAGTATTCAGGTACGTACCACAGACCCAGAGGGATTCGGCACAATGCAGATAAGATGAGCAGGGAACAGATGGAACGTGGATGTGGCCTGTGCATGAACATGGTGCCGATGTACGCACCTCCTACATAAGCCTGGGACTGTTAGCATGGAGATCTTCCAGAACATTCTTGGCATCAAGAGGATCTAGTCACCATCTGTCTCCCAGGACAACCTCCCAACATAGACCTTCCCCGCCTCCAGCCACCCCAGTGCTCATCAGCAAAGAGATACACAGACGCCTGTCAATGAAATTCACAGTCCGTTTGTCTTGGGTGAGCAAATATGACCATAAGACAATTCTATTCGGATCATCTACACCACCTGTTAAGTCTATGAAAACAGAAGGCACGGTATTGTTAACCGGAGGTGTCCACTTTGCCAGACTTGTGTGAATCAACAGGAAGAATTACTAAATGCACACACAAAGCGCAGCCAGAAATGAGGCCATTGATGAAGACCACAAACAGGAGTGAATTCAGTTTCAGTGTGAATGATTCAAATCGTTCAATATCAAATTGATTCTTAAATGGGTACGCAAGGCTCTATTTGTGCAATTTGTTTGCTCGTAAGCTCTTCATAAAGTAGACTGTTGGTCCACAATATGACATTTTATCTTTATCGATCTAATACAGCGGTTCTCAATTCCAGTCCTTCCATCCCCCTGGTCTGTATACATTTGGTATGTCTCTCTTATCACTTCAGACGTTTGTTCTATTCAAACGTAAGTGCCCTGCATAGTGGACGAAACAGGATATTCCACCATGATTCCAGTTGGAAGCAGACATATATGTTCCATTCAAAGTGCTTGAAGTGTGCGAGACTTGAATTTAAGTTTACTTTAATTTAATATTTATTTACCGAGGTATATGTTGGCACACTTGACTGTGTGAAGATGTCTCGTAGCGCAAATCCAAGAATGAATGTTCCCTTGCTCTAGATTTTTTTTTTTATGCAAAAAACAAAACAAAAAAATAAAACTTATTTAAACACAACTGATGTTATTTTGTAATTATGACTTCCCAACTTGATGCAAAGATATTTCCCTGGCCGAATGTGCTAGTTCAACAACTGCCATTGCGATTAATGCCACTGCCAATGCTAACAGACCACTTTCTCCAGCTATATTAAACCACTTTGAGACCATTTTCACTGTGGAAAACCAGTGTCAAGGAAATAAATACAGCAGCCATACCTCAAATCTGAACAGTACAGCTGTAAATGTGCGTAAACCCTCTTTTGCAGCCTTGGCAAATTAGCACTGGGGCAAGGACATGGAGTACACAAGGCACCTGGTCTCGAAATCAATCATTAGCATGGGTCGAGGGCAGTAATTAGACGTTCAGGAGGGAGCGTGTGGGATGAGGTGACGAGGAGCAGTTAATGAGGCCACGGGCTGGGGAGGGGTGAACGGCCAGCACCGCAGGAAACTTCACACACACGGCGAGAAGAGAGAACACACGCTGCAATTATACAGACACTGTACACAAACATATGATTCAACACCCAAGGAGGTCAGGCTGAGAAATGTGCTGTAACATAGATGACAGTCGAACAAAGCTTTGAGAACTGAGGTGCTATTTTTGTTATGTAGTAAGCAAGGCTAAGGAATGGCCTGTCCTTCTGTAAGACTACGGAAAATGCTAATTAGCATTGCGCTGTAAACCTAGTCTCTTTGTACTATACATAATTTCAAAAAATGTTTTAGTTTCTTATATTGGCCTTTTAATAAACAAACAAATAAATATTTAATGATTTAGTAGGTCCATTTCAATATCGAAACTGTTCATCATGCAAATTTGAAACCTTTAAATGTAATTATTACCTTGAAGTATTTTTTTTATGATTTATTTCAATGTGATTAAAGATCATATATTAAAATATATTAATTATAATATATATAATTAATACTAATTAGATTAAAATATTCTTATATCTTATATTTAAAATAAAACGAATTAGATTAATATAGAATTAATTATGTATTACTAATATTAAATAAAATAGTAAAATAATGAATAATATAATAAATAGTATTATGATTTCTGCCAGTTCCAACACTTTTCCAAATTTTTAAGGAATTTGGAGTAAATTTAGGAATAAGCTAAACTAGCATTTAATGTACTACTAGATATTGGTTAATATCTTTTAATAGTAAGCTAATACAAGTACCACAGTATTATTGAAACCAGAACGGTTGCCTACTGTTTACTGTTTTCTAGAGGACTGGAACATGGAGGGCAATAATATTTCCTTAACCCTGGTAGCCTCGCTCACCTTTGGATATATGAAAGAAGACAAAACGCTCCAAAGAACGAAGCTTGAAGGCTTATTCAATCTACAAAGACTGAAGCACACCAACTGTTTTCAGGAACAGATGCTGTGTTAACTGTGGAGTGATGAGTATGTGTATGAATTAGCCCTCGTGTCTCACTTCCAGTCGGAGAGAGAAAGAGAGTGACTCCAGCATGGCTGCGGAGACATTCGAGACTTCACCGACTAACTTGACTCAAAGCCTCTCGCGCTGCAGACCGAGTGGGATCTGAAGGCAATGATGATTTTCACTTGATCAAAGCGGATCATGCAAAAGCGCAGCAGCTCCGTGAGCTCTTCGGAAAAGCTCAGAATATAAAGTGAAAGTGTGAATATAAGCCTGCTCATTAGGATTTTCAGCAGGTTTGAAATTTCAGACAATTAAATATACATGGTTTAGGATTTAGATTATTGCAGTGCTCTGATTTAAGCAGTGCTGTACTGATATTGATCATGCATTAAAGTTCTGCAAGTAATTAAGACCAAACTAGTTTGCAATTATTGACATTTTTATTAAAACTTTGCCTCTTTTTTTTCAAAACTTTTCACACAAATCCAAGAATTGCACACACAAAATGCAAAATGCCTCACATCGTTTGCAAAATGAAGCACCACATTCAAAATATAACAAACACGTCTCAAAAGAAAACATTTGAAAATACTTTTGCCATAATGTTAATTACTGTTACATTTGTGTGCATTGCATAGACAATTGTGTTATGTTTTGCCAAAAAAAGTGTTTTATGAAATTATGAAAACTGAGTCGAAGGCTGATAAATAAGTGCATGGTGTTGCAGATTTGGTGTGTAATTCTGTTTGATTGACAGCTTCCAGAATCTGTAATCTGTAAGTAAAGATTTAATGTGTGAGCATTTGATAAAAACTGTAACATCCCTGAATCACTTCACATTTATTATTACAAATTTTAGCTGTATTTTAAATCT
This sequence comes from Carassius gibelio, assembly GCF_023724105.1. Lineage (NCBI taxonomy): Eukaryota > Metazoa > Chordata > Actinopteri > Cypriniformes > Cyprinidae > Carassius > Carassius gibelio. Next base: position 22,607,501 of record NC_068378.1, on the reverse strand, counting down.
GAAATGTAAATCTATATAATCCTACAGGAACAAATCTAGTCTACAGTCATATTATCTCTGCTGGTTTTATAAAAATTGAGTCCACAAGTGAAGGCCAGCGTTTATGAACGAAAAATAACCAAATCTTTTAAAGGTGGGAAGTCAAAATGAAGCAATAGCAGTATGGTCAAAGATTTCTTGAAAGAGAATCATAAATAATTTATACCTGGAAATAAACTGAATTTGGATGAAACTAAACGCTGTTGTTTAAAACGAGTGAGAAAAGTTTTTAAAACATCTACTTTGATATTACAAAGAGTTCTGTTTCTCGGCACATATGCGGGTTCGCGAATCATTTGAGTCAGTTCGGGGAGTTCGGAGCGGGATCGCGAATCATTTGAATAAGTTCAGGAGTTCTTAGCGGGTTCGCGATTCAATTGAGTCAGTTCGGAAGTTCAAAGCGGGTTCGTGAATCATTTGAGTCAGTTTGGGGATCGTGAATCATTTGAATCAGTTCGGGAGTTCGTGGCGGGTTCCCGAATCATTTGAGTCAGTTCGGGAGTTCAAAGCGGGTCCGCGAATCATTTGAGTGAGTTTGGGGTTCGCGATTCATAGATGTATATGGATAGGCATTTTTAATTAATTTAGTAGCTAGCTCTAATTACGTTTTCCAAGCGTGTTTAGGTGTGATATGTGAACTCGTATTTTTGGTTTTAATGATGTGCCTTTTAACAGTATCAAGTATATTCAAGAACTAAACAAATCGTGCCTAAAAAGTGCACGCATCTAGGCTAATGTAAAGTTACATGATGTCTTAATTATTCGGTGTATTCAAATGCATTTATGAATGCATGTGAATGATCACAAAATTCAAGATACGGGGGTTAGAAAATGTATATATTTATATCATTTTATGTAGTAAATCAATATCACACAAAGAGTGCCATTTCAGTTTTTCTAAAAAAAATCTATCTATCGATCTATACATACAGTATATTCAAAGTGTATATATTATCATTAAATTTTTCTCTTTCAAGCATTTTTTATATATTTTTATGACTTGCCAGACAGTTTCGTTTTGATTCTACTAGGCTGGCTTTTCATGATGTAAGGCATATCAAGCTCTCAGAGTACATTAGTACATTAAGATCACAGTCAGCCCTGTAGCTCCAGCTGATCTGATTAAACTTTGGTTTATGTTCAAATGAGAATCTATTTGGCTCCATAAAGATCAAATTCATGCCCTTCACAAACATGAAATGAGTAAAATGGTAACATACACTATTGTTGAAACTACATTGACTTGAGGTTTCTGGTTAAACACGTAACACTTGAAAAGTTGGCTTTCAAAGTCACTTTCTTTCCGGTCCTGATGGCCAGTTTGAATGTATCATGTCTCAAACAAGATATGTTCAATAATTCAAACTTGCATGTACAACGTGGTGTTGCGAAAGTGAAGTCATGTCAGGTGAGGTTAGAAAACAAACACTCATCGAGAGCCTTCATCACTCTGGCTAAATCTGGCTTGATAAGCAATAAAAAAATTGTGATTCCAGGGTCATACACTTATAAGAACGTACTCTACTTTGCAATATATTTTTCATGAACTGTTTGTACATTTTGCATTGGTTTCTAAAGTTTATACAAGCATATTTAAAAAGCAAGAACATTTTCTGCTGACATTTGCAGTTTTTAGACCAGCAAATGCAGTGCTGCCCTAACCTATTTGAAGCCCCCCCCCCCCCCCCAAAAAAAAGAAAATTGATACAAGATGTGGGACAAGAATAACAAAAGGCAGTTTATTTAAAGGTCAAAAATGGATACAATTTTCATCCAACCAGACAGCATGTCCCCACCTACAACATTAAAGATTATGACCTATTTGTGGAAGATAACCTAACCATTTACGATCTGAAACCCATCAGCATTTAACAATTCCTCCTGACAAATGTGATAAAAATTTGTGATATCAATATGGAAAATAATGTTTTTCTAAAAGAGGATGGAGCAAAGCTGCGGAAATCAATAGGCTGAAAAATGTCTTTATGATATATACAAAACTGTCCACAACACAGATATCTGCAGAATAACAGACCAATGAATCTTAAGAGTTTTCCAAGCCAAGCCATGTAATACTGTGTGCTCCAGGACAGTGTCACTGCCTGCAGGTGTCATGGAAGGCCTCCAGAGTTCGGAAGTCCCTCCATGTTGGAGGAAGGCCCTCCTGCAGGTACTTGCCACAGCGCTGACACGGGGTCTGGAAAAGCTTGATGTAGCTCCTCAACCAGGTCTGCTCAAAAGAACAACACACAAATATTACACAAATATGACACAAGTGCCTTTCATCTAAGATCTGACTGGTTAAAACCTCCAAAAACTAAACGGTCTGTGAGCTCTCGCAGCAGTCACAACTCGACATTGATTAACAGCAGGAGGAGTACGTCTGCTCTCCTCTCTAACCCGACTTCACTGGGCCGCTCAGCACAGTCGGGGTTTACCTGCACCTGTCAGTATGCAGTGGATTTCCTAATTCATCTGCCGGCCAAAACCACCCTCCACTGACTCCCTGTTATTCATACTCCAATTAGCACACACAAAAGTCAAGCACATCCATCCATCCACCCATCCATCTATCTATCTGTCCGTTCATCTATCTATCGGTCCATCTGTCCCTCCATTTATACATCCCATCTACCTGTCTATCTACCCATCTTTCTGTTCATCTATCTATCTGTCCATCCGTGCGTCCGTCCATTTATACATCCCATCTACCTATCTGTGTGTCCATTTATCTATCTATTCATCCATTTATCAATCCTTTCTACCTGTCTGTCTATCTCCCCACCTGTCTGTCTATCCATCCATCCATTTATTTATCCATCCTATCTACCTGTCTGTCTATCTACCCAACTGTTTGTCCATTTATCTATCTATTTTCATCTATTTATCCATCCTATCTACCAGTTTATCTACCCATCTGTCTGTTCATCTATCCATCCATTTATCCATCCTATCTTCCTGTCTATCCATCTGTCTGTCGGTCCACCATTCTAACCTACCTACCTAAAAATACTTTTATAAAGCAAAAAGGAGCCTGAAGCTCTTATTTTTGAGAGTCTGAAGACTGGTGATGGGTTTTTTAGGTTCTGAATAAGCTGTCCCGGGGATGGCCTCAGAGTGTCATCATCAACTGTAGGGTTTAAATCCGTGTACAGGAGAAGGTCCACGATTCCAGCTACCATCCGAATAGCTCCACATTGATCTTAGGGAGAAGAAATCAATCTCTCCTCTCTTTTCTAAGTGTACAACAGAGGTCGGCAGACTATTTAAAGACAGACCAGACTCAATGCTTAACATCACACACAAATATACAAGCAGCGATAAGGTTAACTTGAAGTTATTAAAGAAACACAAAGTCAACATTTATTTTTTCAGGGCAGAGTGTGATGCCATTTTATACATTTAGCACATGCTTTTATTCAAAGCTATGGTATTTACACAGCGCACTCAAGCTATTGATTCAGTATGTATGTTCCCTGGGAAACGAACCCTTGACCTCGATGATGTTTTTGTCATCATCTTTTGAATGGTCTTTCATGCATTCTTACAATGTGGAAAACCTCTCATTAAACAGCACCACAACAGCCAAAATCAGAAAGTAATAATTGCATGTAATAATTCTTGCACAATGTCAATGGATACCCACCATGAAGGAGCGAACTACAACATCAGGCATCTGGGGGAGCTGGTAATGCAGCAGGGCTGTGGTTGCATGATCAGTGACCTGAGAGAAAAAAGATCACTGAGAAACACAACAGAATGTGTACAGCGACTACATTAAAATATGACTGCCCACATTTACAAAACAAAAACAAAATATGAGGAACCAGTTAACAAAATTGGCATAAAGGCAAATCTATTTAACAGCCAGTAAGGTGGTCTATAATTGGGGAACTTAACTAACTTATGCTTGTTTAGCAATCTAATAGAGATAATATTTTTTTAAAAACTGTACAAAAGTGTGGGATTTCATTATGATTAGATTTTCTTCCAATATTTTGAGGATTGTGAACAAGTGAGCTTTTCTGCCTGCTACACTATTTCTTGGCTAAAGGAAAATACAATAAAAAAAATTTTTAATAGTAATTTTCTATTTAACTACAAGACTTTCCAGGACATTTTACATTTCCTCTCATTTCAATGCATTTTACTGGACGTGTGGGAACCCTGTTACATATGTGCACTATTGTCTAAATCTAAAAATATTTTTTATTTTCTTTAAGCAAAATATATGTATTTTATATGTCTTTGCATACACGAGCACACATTTGAAGAAATCCTAATTAAAATCCATTTTCCGATCAATCCACCTACCTTTAGATTAACTCCTAAGTCCAATTTTGCAGAAGAACACCATAACCTTATTACTTTCCCTAAAATCCCATTTTCCATCACTGAAGTAATTACAGAAAGGGACTGAAAAATGACCCAGTTCAATCTCCCGTCATCGTTTCATTAGACTGCCAATGCTGACCAAAGTCCTTATGGGAAACTGTCTGGTTAATACCTATCAATATTGATGCACCATGGGAAAAGAAACTCAAATGGTTACTACTATTGAAGTTTAAAAAGAAAAAGCAGCTTTTTTACAAACACTTAAAACTTCTGTGGGAAAACTATTGGACAGCGGGGAAGTGTAAAGAATGCTTAATTAATGGAGCATGGAAAACGGGAATACAGAAGTGACACCTGGGAGGGGAAGATGAGAGGGGGCCCGTCCCTCCAGTTTGAGGGAGCCTGGGTTCAAGTTAGTGTTCGCAGCCAGAGATAAAGAAATAAACAGGTTTGTGCTTTGATCAGCCCATGCAGATGTGTGAAGCTCAGTTTCAATGCGAGCGGGTTCTTGCAACCTCTTGCTTTAAGTTCCAGGGCAGCTCGTCGTGCACGTTCTCTCTCCTTTGAAAGGAAAGCAAGTTTTTCTCCCTCTCTCTCTTTGAAAGGTGCATCTGCATTAGCAAGACTACATAGTTTAATCTGCCCCAGAGCGGACTGCTCTCTAATTCCAGCCTAATGAGATTTGGGGAGGGTGGAGAGAAGGCAACCGGAGTCCAGATGTTTAGGGGCTGTCAAATGAGGGCGAAGTGGCTCGGAGTGAAATTAAATGTAATAAAAAAAATAAACACCGGGACAAATGATGTCTGAGGGATGAAAGGCAAGCAGTGGAGAGGTGACAAGAAATGCTACGATCATTGAGAAAAAGAAATCTCATTAGGATTTTACGAACACAGGATTTTAATGGATTAATTTATTTATCACACGGCTCAAACTCAGTCTGAAAGACAACCACAGGATCATTTGATTACTGTTACAAAATTTCCCACCGTATGATATGGGTAATGAGAAAGACACGCTCTCTTGATTAAACTGAATTTTGTACTACCAGTGTTGCAGAAAGGCCAGTATTATGAGGTTTTAAAAATGTCAGTATCGACTTACTTTCGACAAAAATCTAGCAAGTAACTGAATTACTGAAATACTTCTCTTAAAATTGACCACTGGATAGAAGGTTGGGAAACACATTTGGTACTCACACTGACAAAAGTCAGTAGAGATGCACAAATCCTGATTTTTCATGACCAATTCAGTTTTATTTATATACAAGCAAATGGGCTGATTCTGATACTTCTGATTTGATCATATTTATTTTATTTTTTGAAGGCAATCACCGCATTTTAATCACAATCCAAACAAAGATGCTGTATACATGAGCAGTTTCTTCATGGCACAAAACAAAAACAGCAGAAGTTTGTTGTGATGTGTTTGCTGGTTTACTCACCTTTTGAAATGCCTGATAGTTGGACTTTGACCAGATGTCAAGCTAAAAAAAAGGACAGAAAAGTAAACACCATGCGATGAATATAGATACTTATTCCCTGGTCACAAATCGATTCAAAATAACATGGTACCCAAATTTGACATTTATTGTGCCCAACCCTTCATAAATTATTACGGCAACATTCCAAGAATCCATTTAACCTCTTAGTGAATGTCTATCATCTGTGTAGACCTGGATGCTCATGTGCTCCATACACTCCACTTTTCACATTTAAGAGTTGTTTAATAAAATAAAAATAAAAACTCGATAAAAAGTACCATCATGTTTGTTTTAACACACAATTACACAACATGCAGCAAAAATAAAATAAAGTTGTAGTGTTTTTAGATCCTCATATTGAATACTTTTTAAAATGAAATAAAATGCATATAAACAATTAAAAGACGAGAAAAAACATGCTATTTGGGCCGAATTCTTCAGGATGATTTCTGGCTGTTTGTGTCTTCTGATTGATTTCTGCGGTTTAATTTTAAATAAGCAGTTTGCATTTTTAAAATCCAGAAAGAGTTCATCTCATTTTAAAACTTCACTTAAACCACATCTTTAAATCAATAATGAATTGGAATTAATGAATACATTTTTGTTTTTGAGGAGCTGCTGATGCATACAGTATCAACTGTTATTTTGCTTACAAGGATCGAGTGATCAGTCTGTGAGTGGTTTTAAAAGTGTTTCAGCATGCGTTGAGCTGCATGGATTCTTACTTAAAAACATGTCTTTGTATTTTCATCATGTGAGAAGTTGGAGTGTACGGGTGGTCTGCCTTTTGTCTGGTTACATTTGCCTCTGTTTTTTTTTTAAAATTCAAAATCTAATTAAATAAAGGCAGAGGCACTCATAAATAGTAGGGCTGCACGATGTGTCGTTTAAGCATCGATATCGCGATGTACGAATCCACGATAGTCACATCGCAGGATGTGTGATGTAGGCTGTTGTAGTTTATCCGTTATTCATTAACTGTATGGGCCAAATGATCCCCGGCCCTTGACGAATGTGATTTGCGGATTAATTGCACAGCTTAATCATCAGAGAGTGAAAGTTTATCATTGACAGGACTGAAAACCACATGCAAGTTTAACAGGGCAGATATAGAGGGAGCGCGAGAGAGACAGAGAGAGACTGAGAGAGCGCTCGCGTGAGAGAGACAGAGAGAGAGCGCGCTAGAGAGAGACAAAGAGAGAGAGAGAGAGAGAGAGAGAGACACACAAAGAGAGAGTTAGCCATCTTCAAAGAACACTAGCGCTGTGTTGCTCTCTCTCCCTCGTACATATTAATCAATTGACACAATGGTGTCGATGTTTAAATCATTTTAAATGAGAATGTAAGTGTGCTCACCCCATTTTTGTTTGTAAGAAAAAATATCGCAATATATATTGCAGAAAAATAAAATATTGCAATGTCATTTTTTCCCAATATCGTGCAGCCCTAATAAATAGTACAGAAATATTTGCAGGACTTAAACTTCTACACTTCATTTGAAAGTTTAAAGGTCAGTTCAGACAAGCCCTGCGTCTGATGTCAGGACTGTTGTTTGGGGGGCGATAAACCCCATCACTAATCAACCTATTGAGTGAAGGTCATCAGAAGAGTTTTTAAAGACGACAACAAATCAAAATGTTCTCTGATTCTAATATCAAATTGGCCCGGTGTCAGCATTTATCAGAGAAATCCGACTCCATCTCCCCTCTGTCCTCAAACCCACCTCCACACACTGCTGCCCTTTGAAGTAAAAAGAATGGCAGATCGCAAATTACCCAAGAGATGTCTGAGATAGTCTTTGAAGCCCTACTTTGATAGCATAGTTTCCCTTCTCCTATCTCTTCCTCTGTTTTTCTGTATGTGCTTGGAGGTTCAGCCGGGCTTTTGCATGTGGTTTTGGTAGCTATGTGGCATCATTTGAATTGTAAGGACCAGAGAAAGGTTTAATGAAAGAAGCCTGTCGATATACTGCCCTGAATCGACATCTTGCACAGTCCCAAAAAAAACCTATGAGGTAAATTCAAGGGCAGGAATTGTCTGCAGCATTTCATACAGATAAAATAATAATAATAATAATAATAAGAAAACATTGAGATGGAACTGGATAGAATGCAAAGTTTTGGCAGAATTTTTCAATATGTGTTTCTGGTTGTTTTTTTGTTATTTGTGCTCAACCCAATGTTTAATTTTAAATAAGCAGTACATCTCATTTCAAAGCTCCATCATTTTAAATCTATTGTGAACTGGAATTAATTACTGTTTCTTAATTTGTTTTTGAGGTGCTGAGTTTCCTTCCTGAAGACAAGCAAATATTTAAACTCTCAAAGTCTCAAAATTCAAATGAATCAAAGAATCGGAAGAGACGTGGATGAATGCACGAGCGTTGCCTGATCCACAAATGCACATTTTAATCCCTACATGCACAAATAATGATAATTTTTAATACAAACTATAACATTTGTTTTCACAAATAGGTCTCTATTTGAACAAAATGCTGCACATTAATGTAATTCTTAACTCTGCAAACATCGGTTGAAAAGCATTTGTTTCAGTGTAGTGACGCACAGTCGAAAATTTTTCTAATCGTGTACACGTTCATGAATTGCACTGGGCCTTGTTCGTTAGTAGTTGTGTGTGTGTGGGACGTGAAATGCTGAAAACTGTGAAAATGAAGTCTCAAAATCCAAATGAACCGAACAAGATCGACTCCAACTAGACTTCAATTAATGCACGCATGTCACCTGATCCACATATGCATGGATTCCTTTTTGCATAAGCAATTTATGATACATTAATGCAGAACAGAACATTTTTATTTGCAAACATGTCTGTAGATGTACAAATCGCTGCACATTCATTTAATCCTGAATCAAATTGAAAGGCATTTGTTTGTGGTTCGTAAGATACATGTATAAAATTGTTGTAGTACATTGATATTTTTGCGTATATCTATTGATAATTTTGAGTCTAATTACATCCCATACATTACACCACTGAATATACATTTTTAGCCACAAATTGGATGTAATATTTTACTTATTGATAGTAAAAGTGATAATATATCTTGAAAAAAAAAAAAGTAATATGAGCTATAATCTCTTTGACTCATTACTTAATTAAACATTCATAACTTTGGGTACAATTTTAAAAAATCTAGAATTTTTCACAATAAATATTAAAGATTGATTTATGATTATGTAATTTATTTAGATGGTTAAAACACCAAAAATGCAATAATACTTTAAAGATGAATATACATATTTCAAGAAAACTGTTGCAAAAATAAATCCTAAATGCAAGGTCAAAAGTTTTAATATGCCCTTCATAAACAATTTTTTTTTTTTCAATATAAGGTTTCCAATAATATTTACGCAAAGGTGCCCGTAGATAATATTTATTGAACCACAATTCTTTATTAATCAATTACTATCAATTGTTTTTTGAAAGGTTGAGTTTCTTACTTAAAGATGAGCATATATTTAAACACAAAACTATCCATATCAGTAATATGTATCATTATTATAAAATATCTACTTAGTCATTACTGACAAAACTTTATCAGAAAATGTATATTTATAATGTATTTTATCATACATTTTTATTTTCAACTGCTACAAATGATCAAATAAAACACTTAGGAACAACAGTTTGGCACACTATACTCTTCTGTTTGAAATGTTAGGGAAAAACTTTTAATTTTTAAACAGAATACAGTGTAAACTGGAAAGCATACAGTTATCAGCATGCAAGTACTTCATTTCAAACATATCGCTCATCTTCATTCAGCAATTAACGAATCCGTTTTTACCGCCATAATGGGAGCGGTACTGATTTCCTGGTGTGCGCATTGCTGTGTCTGTCAGTTTGAGCTTTTTCATTAAGCTGCGGAGGTTAATATGCAGTTGCTCACCACACACGTTTGGATGCAGAGGCCCAGCGGCACACAGCACAAAGCACCAGCCTGGCAAGCGGTTCAGAAGATTCACAATCGCTGCCATAATTAACTGTGATCAAGCATCTCCGCAGCTTTGATGGCCACCTCATATTAGTGTCACCAAAGAGTGTTCAAACAGTGCAGCTTTCACAGAGCCGTACAGATCACTTCAGAACGAATGAGAGGATGCTGCTCAACCTGACACGGGGGACGTGAGGATAGAGGCTATCGCATACGAACATGCTTTTCATGTTCAAGAGAGAGCCAAACACATCATGTGAATTATTGAATAGCTGTGCTGAGACTTTTATCAATCGCTAAAATTTATCAATAGGGATTTCACATCCTTACCTAAGCCAGAAGTACTCAAGCTAATTTTTAATGTTCAACTTGAAAATGGCCAAAAGATGAGTTTTAAACTAGATTTGAACATGTAAAGAAATTAAATGTTTTACCTTTCCGTCCTCCGAGTATACATTCTCATGATAACCTCTGACAATCGTGCGGTCAATAAAAAGGCTCCTCATGACCACAATGGCTTTCAAAACCTTCCCCAGGGTGACCTGGAAAGAAAAAAGACAACAGAAGATAGGTTGAGTGGATGATATTTGAGCATTTCTTCAACTATGGCCACTTTTTGCCCACTTGCGCTCACAAAAAAAGGGGAAAAAAAGCCTTCCTATAAAAAGAACATTTGTGTGACTTTCTTCTAAACTAGTGCTGGCCGATATATCTAACGATATGATCATGTGCATCTAGTCAGAAAATCTGGCTCCCTGATTACCGCTAAATCACCATCACCTGCTTTTAAATGCAACTGTAAAATAAAATTAAATTCAACTGTAAAATAAAGATGTTATGGGCAATTTTGTGTCCCAAATGTACTGTACATTTCTATTAAAACAAACAAACTGTTTACATTTTGTTTTTAAAGGTCATAAAACTTTTTACCGTGACTATCATTTATTTGTGCAGATTGTGTATTTTATACACAACATATACACAACACACATTTTATATTTATTCATATTTTATGCATATTTTCAGTCTTACAATATTTTGATCATAAAAATGTAACTTGTCAATAGCAAAGTATGAAATAATTTCAATATTTATTGTAAAATGTAATTTAAATATTTAACAAAGGATAAAAAAAAATTATATATATATATATATATATATATATATATATATATATATATATATATATATATATATATAGTTTTTTTTCATCTTTTTTTCTATAAATACAAATATTTGTACTTTTGAATTCATAAATAAGCTGTAATAAATAAGCTGTTCATAATAAGCTGTAATTTTGTTAAATCTAAAAATGTGAAAATATTATTTAATTGTGTGTATTAGGTTACATACAATCTAGCTATACATTTTCCATAGCAAGAAAAATTAGGTGGCAATTTTATTTAAAATGTAATTTCCACCACAGAATATTATCAGACATAACACAACAAAATGAATCACTTAAGAAAAATGGTTTAGAATAGGGCTGGGCAATATAGCGCTAAATCACCATCACCTGCTTTCAAATGGAGCGGCATTTAATAGTGCCGTAAATCACTGACAAGCTACGCAATATCACGCTCATTAGTCGCAATTCATCTGGGATAATGAACGCAATATGTGATCTACGGCTCTGTCTATTAAATAGACTATTTAACCATTTTTCTTAAGTTATTTAATTTTGTTGTGTTAAATGTAATTACAGTTACATTTTTATGATCAAAATATTGTAAGAATGAAAATATGCATAAAATATGCATAAATACATGCATAAAATACACAAAATCTGCACAAATAAATGATAAGGCATGGTAAAAAGTTTTATTATGACCTTTAAAAACAAAATGTAAACAGTTTGTTTGTTTTAATAGAAATGTAGTACGTTTGGGACACAAAATTGCCCATAACATCTTTATTTTACAGTTGAATTGTGAATCAAAAACAGTTGGTTCGACCAATTTTTCTCAATTACTAAAACATACAGTGCAAAACTCATCTTTTCCGGGAATAAGTTTTTTCCTTCATCCAAAGAAAGTTCACACTTCAGTCTGAAACCATCTGCTGTCAGGAGGGGTTTCCTTTAGAGTCTTTTGGCTAAAGATGGGTCTAATCTGAGGCAAAGGAGGAAATCCCACTACAATATTCTTAAATCCTCACATTCACTTAGGTTTCACGCTACACACACACGACAGATAGAGTATAACATGGACAGGAAGAGGGGTGAGGATCTCTAAAACAACCCTCGATATTTGCCAAAGCCGTTCAAACATCAACACCGTCCCGCGAACAAAACAGCAGTTTCACCTGAGCTCCACTTGCTGAATCATTTATGTAAGGGATGCTGAGTAAGCTTGGGCCAGGTCTGAATGCTGGCAGGTTGGTGACGGTTCTTTTTGTGGTCCCTCTGAGGTTTTCAGAAGCCGCTAGATTTGACCCCACCACTGACTGTGAAGGGGAACACGCTCAGGTGGTCTGAAAAAAGACGGACAACGACAACCAGCGTGATAAAGGTCAGCTAAAAAAAACACCCGAGTGACAAAGTTAGACATAAAAAGAAACTAAGAATCAGAAAAAATGAAATATCAGTTCATTTGAGATTCAGAGGGGAGTTTTCAGGTTCCCCTGAGCTCAAGTTTTTATAAATGCCAAAGCAATAATGCAATATGGAGGGGACAGCTATTATATAAAGGCATTTTAGTTTGGAAGAACTGAATGTACCATCGTTCAAGTCTTATTTCAGTTAGATGCCAAGTGTTTTAAGTTATTCATCAAATATTAATACTTTATATTATATCAACTTTATTTCAACTAATCAAAAAGATTTTTAATAGTTTTAGATACGATAACAACACTGCTAAAACACACAGTGGCAAGTGAACATTATATTATGATGTTATGGTCATAACGGTTTGGAACAACATGAGCAAGTGAAATATATATAAGACCATATAAATATATAAATATCCCTATAAGACCACCGAGTTTACAGTGTACAGATATCTAGCATATGATACACTGACAAGTTCATACACACAAATACACAAAAAACCTTCAAAACTCAACATTGGGGAAAAAAGAAACTCTGCAGACATGATCAATCATGTCAGGATCCAGCAGAAATACCCATTCGGACGCGTTCATACTCTGTGAGCCCTCACAACACATGTTTTTCTCACTTTTAGGTTTGCTTATTAAATTCATGTCTGTCAGAGAAGCTGAACGCCTGGCCTCTGCCCGGAGCCGCTTGCGCTGGGAGCCGACACCAGCACTCACAGCCTGAATCCATTACCCCTGACAGCCTTTAAAGTCATAGTTCTCCCAAATGCAAATTGAAATATTATTTTTCTTGCCAGAAAGGCAACTTGGATGCCCAAAGATGAAAGCAGTTATTTTTGTTCACCTATAACAGCTGCCTTATAAACTTGCATTTAGGCAAGAAGGCTAGCAAAAAAAAAAAAAAAAGAAGCAAATATTATATATATATATATATATATATATATATATATATATATATATATATATATATATATATATATATATATATATATATATATTTTTTTTTTTTATAAAATAAAGATTTAACTTAAAAAAAAATCTTAAATCTAAAACAGCAAAATAAATAATAATAATTTAAAAAAAAAGCATTTGGAATCATTATGATTCTTTTGGAGTGACTAAAATAAAATGTAAATTCTAGCGTAAGTTTTAGCTAAATATAAATTTTTCAGAAAGAAAAAAAAATCTGAGAACATGAGGTCCAACAGAGGTGATATGTAAAAAAACTAAAAAAAAACTAAAAAAAAACTAAACAAAGCTAAAAACAAAATGCAAACTCAAATAAAACAAACAAAATATGTGACAAAAAAAAGATTCTGTACATGTTTATAAAATAGGTTTTTAGATTCCAATAGAGTGAATTTGTCTTCTGGTCTTTCTTCTCCTTTCATGAGAGCCCTGCTGAGTTCTGCAGCAATAAAACCTCTGATCACCAGCCGGTGGAGGAACAGAACTTCACACTCATTTTTTCCCCCCACATGCTAAGTATCTTTTTCTTTTTGTCTTGTTTCACCACAAAAATGATTTCTAAAAGGAACATAATTATAGAGGCTGTGGAAAAAGGACACCACACATTCAAAAACAACATACAGCTATTCTTTTCATATTACCTGCTTGTCAAACAAATGGCATTCACTGCTTATTATTAATATATAATTCTATAGATTTTCTGTGAATCAGATAATGTCAGAAATAAAGCAGACTTGACTAAATTACTGGATTTTATATCTGTATTCTTGCACCCAACTTAAAATTGTAATTTATGATAAAACTATTTTGTTTTGCAAGGAGAAGCAAAGCTGATGTCCATCGCTCGCAAAACAAAAAACCATGATCCTTCAAAGCAGGATTTCAGGATTTGATCAAAGGCCTTTGACGAAACCGCACTTCTTCAGTGGGGTTAATATATCCCAGCTTCCTAAAACACACCACTGACGTGTGAATCACTGACGCAAGACATATTAAAAAGAAATCAACCTTAAAAAGCCGTGACTTGCACTCATCAAATCTGAACTCTTCAGCACAAGAGAATTTGCAAATAGTAACTTGCCAGTTTGGCTCAAGCAATTTCTCATGAAATAAAGAAAACAAAAAATGCCGAAAACCCTCGCTGTAATTCAAGTTGTGAAGCCAGTTATTAGCATCAATAGCTATTTCTAGACACGGTTTTCAGCTATAAGCTATTGGAAAAGTACATTTCTGGCCTAGGGCCAGGGCAACATAAATACTAGAACGAAAAGATGTTGACTTTGAGTGTGGTACACGTCAGGGCATCCTGGAAAGGTTCATTAGCTGATCTTGAGTGCATCTCCGACCGACTGGATCGCAATGGCGGCAGATGGTATTTTTTATTTGGAGTGAGAGTGGGCCGCGGAGAGGGAGGGGAAAGTGGCAAAAACTGTGAGATTGGACAAAAAAGAAACTGTTTCTAAGCAACAAGTGAGATTTCAAATCAGCTGCGAACAAGGAAGGAAAGAAGCCAGGCGAGAACATGGCCAAGCGTCCTGCTCCCCATGATCTTTCCTTTGAGAAAAACGCTTCCTCATTCAAGTAGCTTGAGACTAAAATAAGTTTCATGTTCAGCCGTACTGTCCTACTGTATGCTTTTCAGCTCATTTCTAAAACACGACTGCATTCACATTGGCAGACCTGGGGTAAATAAGAACCCTTTTACATCAATGAAGAAAAGAAAAAAAGAATAGGCAACATTATGCCAGGATGACAATTGAGAAAAACTTTTTTGACAATTACCAAGCTTATGCTTACCCAAGTAAACAACAAAACCATTCAATAAAAGTGCAGCAATGCAAACTTGCAAAAAAAAGTGTTTTTCTTTTCTTTTTAAAAATCAAAATATGTTTGTTGACTTAACTGAAATGAATGTAATTGAACATTAACTCCATAAACATGGATAGTAGGCTATTTAGTTTTCGTTTATAACAGTAGGATAGGCTACGATTAGAACAGTGTCCAAATATTACGAAAAATATTACGGAAGATCACACACATCTCCTGCATCATAATTCAATTAACATAAAACTTCTAATCTTTCACATGAAATGAGAGTTTCATAAAAAAAAAAACAAAAAAAAAAAAACAAAAAAAAAACAAAAAAAAACAAGACGCTCTGCATTAACAGGTGACAGCCGGTTGCGAGGGTGGGAAGGAATGTCCCCAGCAGTACTGAAAAGTCTTTCACTGGGCACAGAGGTAGATTTTTGCCATTTTTGCCAGCAGTGGAAATCGCTGTTGGTTTGTCTTCCACCACTGAAGAGGATACTCTCTAAGAGGAATCAAAGGCTCACCGGAAAAAAAAAACGCTTATCTCCACGTCAACACCCGATGTGACTGGGTGGCTCTGTATTGCTACGTTATAAATCGTCCCAGTTGCTTAAGATTCCTGAACAGTTTAGTTTAGAGCGAACTGTCGGGCCGTGCTCCTCCTCATATAAACACCTTCACGCAATCAACGGCCGCGTGACGTCGACCAGTGTAGCGCAAGCGAGTTCGGTTCGGTGAAAAAAAACCCTAAGGTTCGGCCGAAACCGAACCCCATCAAAAAGCCCAGTATTCGGCCGAATCCTGGATTCAGTGCATCCCTAATGTATATATATATATATATATACATACATACATACATACATACATACATACATACATACATACACACACACACACACACACACACACATACATACTAAACCAAAAAAATAAAAATTACTGACAAAATAAAATGAGAATGATGAGAATGCGGCCCCCCCCAACTTTAATTAAGTTGTAAATGACAATTAAAAAAAGTGCATATATAAAAAATGTGTGTATGTGTATTTATAGAGTATTTTAAAGATATATTTTTATAAGTGATCAGAAGTGAAGAAAAGCAGCAAAAACAGCTATATTTGTAGTGCTCCTGCCAATATGAACCAGGACAGAGACGTGAGGCAGGTTTCGGAGTTGAATGAGAGATTCCAAGTGTAGTCCAGTGGAAAACTCATGGGATATTGTTCATTAAAACGGATGACCAGATCCCAAAAGAGAATCGCATGTTGCCTTTTTCACATTGCGAGAGATGAATAAGAAGGAAAAAAGAAGCTGCATCACAAATAGAGCATGATGGAAAGTTAACAACTCCGATAATGACTTTTTGATATAGATAAATGTGGTCAGAATTAATGTTATCATATGCGATACACTTGTGATCCGATCTCTGAAAGCCCATGTTAATGGCAGGTGTAAAGGTGGTATCTCTTTTTATACTTAACAGCGTTGTCGCTGCACTCCAAATAGCACCGGGGGGAGCTGTTTTTAGCGAAAAATGTCAGTTCGACAGATTTTGAGGTGCACAAATTGCACTATTTTGACAATCCTAGAAATCAGAATGTTACTGCTGAGGTCTCGGAGAGTGTCCACCTCATTAGCTTTCAGCGCAGCTTACTGTACCATCAAGCAACGCGAGGAACAAGCTGACACACCATAATGCCCCTGAGTGCAAAGAGGGGTGTTTTCCAATCGCCTCTTCCACCATTCTGACCTCTCCACCTCAGGCCACTTCTGTCCTCATCAGCACAAAAGAGTAAGTATGGAACAAGAAGGGAAGTAGCCAGAGCGTCACATGGACTAGCAGCTAGGGCATGCATTATACACTGAGCTATGGCTGGCTCAACAAACAACAGCTCCTGTATCACACTGACCTACACGGTTTATAAAATAAATTAAAATACTGATTCTATACAATTTTATTACACTACAATTTAAAAGTTTGGTTCTTAAGACTTTTAAATGTTTTTAATAGTCTATTATGCTCACCAAAGTTGCATTTATTTGATCAAAATAGTAAAAACCGTAATATTGCAAAATATTATTATTTATTTTATTTATTATTTTATTATTCATATTATTATGAATTTTCAGCATCATTACTCCATACTTCAGTGGCACAGGATCCTTCAGAAATCATTCTAATATGCTGATCTGCTGCTCAAGAAATATTTCTCATTATTATCAATGTTAAAAACGGTGTTTATATTTTTGTGGAAACTAATATTTTTTCAGGATTCTTTGACTAATAGAAAGTTAAAAAATATAATATTTAACATTATTTTCCAACATTACAAATGTCTATACTGTCATCTATCTATTTAATATAACCTACTAAACTAGAACTATTCACTTCTTTCCAAAAAACAATCTTACTGACCCCAAACCTTTTAATGGTACTGTATATTCATCAATTATGCAGTTTAGCGGTCAAAAATAGTAGGGCTACACCATTATGACAAAAATTATGATTGTCGGTTATTGCTTTAATTGTAATTGCGATTCTTAATTATGATTATCACAATTTTCATTGAATGATGTTTATACCATTGTTTGATGCAACTGCATGCCATATTTTTATATGAAATAAACAAGCTGAAAACAATAACTGAATTTTTTTTGTGATTTTCTATAGTATTAAGCCTCAAATGTCAAATATACATCGGATTAGTTTGTTTTGTAAATTATATAAAAACATGAATTATATTATAATGTCATACTAAAACAATGGAAAAACCTTTTAGATAGCATGTAAATAGAAAATACACCTCTTAAGTGTGCAGAATAACATAAGTGGACTTTAAATGATTAATTGCCACTTTGAACGATTACGCAACCGTGACATCCATAATTGTAATCCCGATTAGAAACTAGATGAATTTTGCAGGCCTGAAAAATGTTATTTAAAAAAAAAAAAAAAAAGCACAACTTTCACTGCAAAATGCTGCGACTGACCAATCAGAACCAAGATTCCAGAGAGACAAGAAATAAAATATGTGTAGAAGAGAGGTAAACACAAACAGTGATACAGAAGTGGAAATGTGTGTGACATGAGATCTTTCTGGAATTTACAGCTTAAAAAAAAAACAAAAAAACAACCATCAGTTCACAGGCTTAAAAAACACTATATATTCTACTGAAGCCAGTTAAAAGCATTTCTGTGAAACTGCCTATACACGCGTTAATTTCCATACTCACTCTACATCTGTAACTCAGGCAGAACCCTGTGGGATTTTACACTTTCATAACTCACTTTAATCCAGACCGCTGCAGGAGTGACTAGCGCCAGTTTGTGGCAGCACATTTAAAAGTCGGTTTTAGGATCTAAAATGCACCTCTCTCCACTGCTCGGAAAAAAAGGAATATTGTTCGCCATGCTTCTGCATATAGTTAATAACGGTCATACAGTTAATAAGCGGGTACGAGGTTAAGCTAATGGAATTACAGGGCTAAGGAAAGCAGAGGGCCTAAGAAAGGTGCATTTTCCATGTTAATTAACATCCCCTAATTATGGTCGGGCAAGGCTGTTAGGCAGAATCTGCCCATAGAGAGCTGTCCCGTGCCCCAATTAATTCAGTCTCACTCTGCACAGCCGGTCCTGTTTACAAACTGATTTTAGAGAGATGCAGCACTGCTGCAGAGAAAGCTTTATTGCCTCTTGTTATCAATGGCAGATGTGTACCACACTGTGATTTTTTAAACCCTCCCTTTCATTCACTGGTACAGGAAAGGGACAGGAAAACAAACCAACAATATTTTCACCTCTAATATAAGCTGGGCTTCCACCCAAATTTGCAAATTAAACGTATACTCAAAATTGGAATATCGCATAAAACATTTATGAATAAGCATGCACCATTTCCATCCAACCGATCGAAGAGAACAAAATGGTCACTTCCTGATAAACTGGCACTAATATCACTAAGAAAAGTAAAAGAGAAGACGCTGAATATAATAATATTCATAATATGATAAATTACTTGCGCCTTAGAGCGAGCAAACAAAATGCAATAAATGCTGTCATTGCTTTCAGAGGTGGATGCTGCTGTTTAGGAATGCAGTCGTGTAAGACAGTTCAGGGAGGAAATTAAACAGAATTACTTTGACAACAGACTGTGCTCAGGCATTTCAAAATGACTATAACATCATATATACTATTTTTTTCAGAGCAGCGGAGAGAGGTGCATTTTAGATCATAAAACCTATTTTTAAATGATAGGATGCTGGTTATTCAGAGTTCACGCAATATTTTTGATGCGCATGGAGGAATTTATTTGGCAAATGTGTTTCCATCCCCATTATTCACATTAACCCTGTTTCGCACAAGTCAAAAATCACCTCAAGTGAGCGTAAAAACTTTTTTCCGATTTAAGAGATTTCAAAATGTACATAAAAATAGATTTAGTGGATCTCAACTAGTGGGTTGAAATCCTAACGATTAAAAAAAATAAAAGGCTTGGATGTGATGTAATGCAAAGAATAATTAAAAAAAAAAAAAAAAATTATATATATATATATATATATATATATATATATATATATATATATATATATATATATATATATATATATATATATATATATATATATATATATATATATATATGTATATATTAGGGATGCACCGAAATGAAAATTCTTGGCCGAAACCGAAAACCGAAAAAGAGAAAACCAAGGCCGAAAACCGAAACCAAAACACCGAAAGAAATTATGCCAATTATTAGTACCATTGCATTTATTGCTATGACAGTGTACTAACTTTACTAAAATTAAGACATTGCAATTGCATAAATTAATATTAAAGTTTCAAAGATAATTACAATTACATAACTTATTTAAAAAAAAAAACATAAAAAAACTTAATTACAAATGATGCAAATATTTATTAAGCACATTGCAACAATGCACAGTATAAAATAAAATTCAAACAAAAAATTTATCCCACTCATGTGTATATTTAATAATAATGTACAGGCCTACTGGCCTGCAGAAAGGTTTTAAAATGAACAGTTCTCTCATAAAAACAAAGTGCATTTAGGTGAAGTGCATTTGAAAATTTTCTCTGTAGGACTAGAAAGTGCATTACTTCTCCAGTTGGCAAGACTGTTATCACTTCTGGGGATGGGGACTTCAGACAGATAACCATCTAGCTGTTGAGCAGTTGAGCTTGTCATCTGCCTGACATTTGAGAAATATTTGAGAGAGTCTATTTAAATAGGGCCAGGGCATAAATGAACATTTTTATCAAATTAAAGCAGAAATCTAGCAGAAAATCTAGCATAAATATGGCTACAATCTGATATTATGTATGTGTGTGTGTGTGTATAGTAGCCTAAGAACAAAATAGCCAACGTATTCTTATTACTTGAGGCACTTTCTTGCAGAATTCCACTGAACATATCAGACAACGATGGTGCATGCCCCTCATCTGGTGCAGAGACGAGTCTTTTCTGCGCTCTGATCTGTCTCCTGCGCTTGGCGCTTCTCCGTCTCCACGCGGGTTCTCCGCATCCAGCGCAGCCTGGATCATTTCTCGTGCGCGCTGCCTTATTTCCGCATCCAAGTAATGGTCATTATAACGCGGATCAAGCACATCCGCGATGAAGTGCAGAGGATCCGACAAGATCTCAGTGAGACGTGTGCTAACAGACTCTATAAGACTGTACTTTTCTTTGTTTTTACTTCGTGGTCCGTCTTAATCTCTTTGTTAGGAGACGTTTTAGTGCTGCGAATAAAGGAATACGAAGAGAGAGAATGTTCTCACTGGTGTTAAGTGAATGTCGCGTGGAGCTCGTGGTCTTGCGCTTTGCAGGTGCACGTGCAGGTCGCGGTTTCTGTTTGCGTCATCACAACATTTCGACCGTGTTGTTTCGGTGATAAAGGTCTATCGGCCGAAAACCGAAAAGGCCATTTTCGGCCGAAAATTTTCGGTGGCCGAAATTTCGGTGCATCCCTAATATATATATATATATATATATATATATATATATATATATATATATATATATATATATATATATATATATATATATATATATATATATATATATACTCAAAAATAAAATAAAACTAATAAAAAAAGACTTCGATCTTATGTTCAATGCAAAGAAAATCTAAATATGTTTAAATAAAATTAAATATTAAAAATAATTTCTTAAAGACTTGGATCTGATATTCAATGCAAAGGAAAGTAAAATAAGTAAAAAAATATATATAATAATAATAAAATATTAAAATATTATAATATAAAGATTTTTATCTGAAGTTCAATGCAATTAAATATGAATAAAAATCGCTGACTTTTAAAGAGACAAAAAGGAATTAAATGACCGACATGCCAACTTCCTGTTAGAAAAATAAAAAAATGCAAATCCTCTCTAACTCAGAAATCATAATTTTTATTTACATATGCACAGACTGTCACAATGGGGATTTCAATTTTATTTTCGCTGAACTCTTTGTTGAACACCGTAGAAAAGCATGTCAGAAGAAGGGTCTGGCAGTGATTTAGCCCCCACAGTGACAGATCACTCCGGCATGCCAACTGGGCCATCTGGAAGTGTATGCCCTGTGGGTGTGAACCACTGAACTCCCACTGCTGAGGAAGGGGCATTTGTAGTCTTCTTGGCACCACTGCCAAGATCCCTCAGTCTCTCTTTCCTCTCAGTCAGCGTTGCCAAAAGGCATGACAGCAGCAGAGAAGTGTCAGAGGAAGTCTCAGATGTAAGGGGGATGGTGTGTGGTGTGAATGACCCAACTGACAACTGACATCATCTCAGAATGTGATAATTCAATCCAAAAAGACTACAAAACATCATCTAGGTAGAATGGAAAAACATTAGGAGGAGACAAGAAAAATATCCATTGACAAAAATAATCAGATGACCGATTGTGGCAACTTATGTTGCAATCAAGGGTGTCCAGGGCTGGACTGGTAATCTGACGCACATGGGGGCAGGTCGATATAATATATTTGTTTTGTTTTTTTAATTGGCCAGTTTAATCAGTGTGTGTGGGCCTGGTTGGGCAACGATGAAGATGATGATTTAACGATACCTAAATTAATGAATATTGTAATAAAACAACAATCGTTATCGCTATTATAAAATCTGTCATATTGTCACCTACTGCACTAGCCACTCAGCTAAAGTCAAATAACACAGCATAAGCTATTTTGCATTGTTTTTGTAGCTTGGTTAGCAGAGTTAACTTATTCAATTGCAACTTCGACTGACTATTCCAATGTTAACCCTTTAAAACCCATAACGGCCTTACAGCCATTCTCTAGAAAAACTTAAAAAATTCCATTTGAATATTTCAATTATTACTAAAAATGGCTGTGTAAAGGCGCCCACGGCGAGCTACATGTTGCCCATTTTTTGTGAGTAATTTGGTAGTATATTGTGTTTTTCTTTTTTTATGGGAAGTATCTCAACAATGAGAGGTAAATGTCAATTGGTGTCATATTAAACAAGGTTTTGTGCTCTTTAAAACAAAGTAGCCTATACTTGCAATTGTAAACTAGTTTTTTTGCTGTCTGGTTCAATGAAAAAAAAAATCTTTAGAATTAGCAGTATTCTACATCCATATTCTATTGGGTTCTAAAGGGTTAACTAGCTTTTATAACATGGAGCACACTGTCCATCTAGAAATCCTGCTCTGCAAGAATTACAGGACTATATAACCAAAATGGATCCTTACTAAGTGTACTTTTAATAACTCTTCCAGATAATTGTAATCATCTCTCTCTGTCCTTATGTACAGTCAAGGCAGGTTGAGTTAGCAGTGGAGGAGGACATCTTTGATCACCAGGGGGTCAGTCAAGAGAGAGTGAGTACACTGGTCCACTTGCACTGGTATACTGGTCCATGGCACTTATTCTCAGCTTTGTAGGTTTTTTTTTAATGGAACAGTAGATATGCTTATCTACAGGGACTGCAAGGATAATGTACTGGTTTGGTTGTGTCCGACCGATTGTGGTGGGCCGGTCCGAGAAAAAATGTCAGGGCCCTTTTTTTCCCCCAGTCCAGCCCTGGGGGGTTTCATACACCTAACTGATTTAATCACAGAAAAAGCACCAAGTCAAGCCTGGCTCACATGGTGCCCTAGTTGAAATGAGACGTGACTAAAGGAGAAGGAAATACTTGTAAACGACACATTGATGATGACCCGCAAATCTAAATGATCTGTGTGGCTAAGTGCATGATTACTACGGTGCATTTTCCATGTTAATATTTTCTGGCTTCTAAAATGATATTTACATTAAAAAAAAAAATGCAACCAATTTTATTCTAATTTATTTCATGATTTTATAGGAATGACTACATTATTTTTTGGCTATTGGATTGCACGTTTAACCTAAACTAACATAATACTTAACTTATTTAGAATTTATTATTTTTAATACTTTTATATTTATTGATACTTTTATAAAAATAGTTTTTAAATATTTTAATATCAGATTTTTTATTATTATCTATATTGCCTACAAAATTAATTTGGCTTCAGTTTGAATGAGCATGACACTTGGCATGCCTACGTCCTCCATGAGAAATCTTACATCTGCTTGCCAATACACTTTCACATATTAACTTTCTCTGGTATACAGAATTATATTTAAATTTCAATACTACATTTTAACACATACAGCCTTAGGGTCTCTGGGAACCCAAGTCAGTCAATCTCAACAGATCATCAGGGTTAAGTGCCTTGCTAAAAGTGGTGTGCAACATCTCGCCTTTTAGGGATCTAACAAGCAAACATCCAGAATGGGTCTTAACCACCATATAAATGAATTGGGAAGACATGAAAAATAAGAAAAAAAAAGAAAATAAATATTTGTAAATTACAGTTAACCCCATAACACTGCCTCAGTCAACATTAGAGAGTCAACATTACCTTAACATAACATGTAACTAATAACTAGCATAAACAAACAATAAACTCAAAATATCGAATTGATTTTGGTGAGGAAAGGCTCAGATCACAATAATTTAATCTTAATGGAGCTAAAAGAATTGCTGGAAATCATTCAGAGAGAGCTCATCTGTAATAAATCTCTTCTGTCTGTCTTTAC
Source organism: Carassius gibelio (assembly GCF_023724105.1). Classification (NCBI taxonomy): domain Eukaryota; kingdom Metazoa; phylum Chordata; class Actinopteri; order Cypriniformes; family Cyprinidae; genus Carassius; species Carassius gibelio. The sequence goes on along the minus strand of NC_068378.1, from coordinate 22,583,243 downwards.
TTCCATTATCATGGATGCATGCACCCTCCAAAACTTTGAAAGTGTGGCGTGAACTCCTCAAAAAGTCAACAATCCCGGCCCCTCTGGGATGTTCTCAGGGACAACTCACAAGGAGACTGACAGAGCAGTCAGCAGAGAGATACAAGGGCATCCAGCTCTCCTTCACCATTAACTCTTATACACCATTATTCAGGAAAAAACTTCTACATGGTGGCACTTTCTTGTTGTTCAGCTTTGTTAATGCTGCTGGAAATTGAAACATTTAGCATTTTATGGAAGCTTACTTTTCTACAAAATTTGACTATATTTGTTTATTCTGTCTTTAAGGAGTTAATCACAAGCCAGTCAAATTGTGCTCCCATAAAATGTATGTAATGTTTCAAATATAAAACTTGTCATTTCACACTGTACAGATACAAACAATCACAAAATAAAAAAAATACTCTTGAAATTGGCATGTGTTGCACAAAGCATCTCACCAAGAGAACTGCCGATGTCCCGTTTGGCCGGAAAAGTTCGATTGACATATCTGGAAACATTCGTCCAATTCTGGTTATGACATCATCAACATATCTGGAATGAGAAAAATATATTTATATATATTGCAGATATTGATATATATTGCAGATATTGCATTTATAAAGATGGATGCACATCCAACTTTATCTGCATACATACAGTGCAATCACATGACAAGATGTACACAATATAGCAAATCTTAACGGCTTGACTTTTATTTTGTCACAAAATGTAACTATTATTGCCCAGCTCTTTATATATATATGGATATATGTGTATCTGTATGCATACAGTATACTGTGCTAACGTAGGAAGATATTTACAGTTTAGAATCTCTAAACTGCTTGATTAATTGTAAACTGTCATACATTGTATATTAATTGCAAATGTATATAATCTGTAAAATGTGACAAGGCATAAGGTCATTCAGATATTATAAACATCAACATCATGGTTTTCTGTAAAGCTGCTTTGAATAATGTGTATTGTGAACAGTGCTATATAAATACATTCTCAATGCAATGTCAACATTTTTGTTTACATTAAGTTGTCATTTTTTAATTCAATTTTTATATTTTATTTCATCTTTATTTAAATTGCCAAAATATATAATATGGATTGAATACATTTTTATATAATTTAAGAACAACACTGATAGACACACAAATCCCACTTCCTTGTTTTTAGCACAGCTGTTAACTTTATTCAACATTGTTAACAGCTGTAAATAATCAAAATGCCATAAAAGAATGAAATAAATATCAGAAGCAACAACAAATACTGTAAAAGCTCTACACTGAAAGCATTAAGGCATCAATTTGCATCTACTATCAACAAGAGGCTCCACTGTTCTACATCTGACATAACCTTCAGTGCTTCAGAAAACAAATTCTTTAAACCCTGCCAGCATTGCTCAATAGCCTCGTTAGACATCAGTAAATTGGACTGAAAGTGCCAAAAGCCTTCAGCTATCCCTGGAGTCAGCAGAACAGTCCCCAAGAAGAGTCGCCCAACATGTATTTTAGGGTCAATGCTAATAAGGGTTTAATGAAAATCTCTGTTGCCATCAGCTATCAATAGACTTGAGGGACTGGCCCTGCACACAGACGAGGAAAATAATTCATTAAAGAACCGATGGTGGGCGGCTGGCATAGGGATTTGCTTAAAAGTCATTTGGAAGTTATTGGACCAACTATGGAGATAATATTTCTTAACGGTAGTTATGGAGAACCCAGGTAACCCATGGACAGGTGCAGACGAGGACATGGATGTGCTTACATTTACACACGTTTGCAAGTGCAATGCAGCTGGAGGAACAGACAAAGATTAAGTTGCCTCATCACGTTGAAAGTTCTCTGTGATTTTCCTGCAACAGCATTTTCTTTCCCAGAAGGGAAGATCAAAAGCAAAGAGAAATTGTTCAACATACCTCTCTGTTTGTTCGCAATTTCCCTCATGCCTGAACAAAGGTTGCTCATTTACTAGCTTAAATTAAATAACAGCATATTAAATAGGCGAGAACGTCGCTAGAGTTTATCACCAGCTCGACATACGCTTAGTAAAATCTTTATACAAGGAGTTTGGGAATCATTGTACCAAGAATAAAATTAGATTTTGACCTTTCTTCAGGAGAAAAAAATGTGAGCAGTGCTTGTACATGCAAAACATTTCCGGCCTAGTGCTATGATATTTTTATGCAGTTGCTAGTGTGTTCTGGATAGTTGCTAGGTGGTTTCCCATTAGCCTAATTCTGTCTGTAAGATATTCTAGTCTTAATATGGCTGGGGTCCTTCAATATAATTTAAGAGGACTTCTTGGACCATTTCATAGTCCACCAGGTGAAATGCATCTGATCACTTTGAAAATCATTAGCGCACTACACCACAACAATTCCAATGTCTTAAGGTATGATCCATGTCTGACGCACAAATACTGTGGGGGGGGAAAGGTTATACACTGAACTTAGTACTTCACCTTGAAATTAAACATCATTACTTCATTATGTCATTTCTTTCCTTCATGTCGTTCCAAAGCCATAAGACTGTAGTTTGTCTTTGAAATACAATTTAAGATATTTTTTATGAAACCTGGGAGGTTTCTGTCAAGCCATTGATAATACAGTTAATCAAAACTTGCAAGATCCAAAAAGGTTATAAAAGCAACAAAAACAACAAAATTAATCTTGTCAAAACATTCCCTGTTCATATGAATCCTAAAGTACGACTTCAAATACTATAATAAAAAAATGATTGTAATTTCAACTGTCAAATATTGTAAAAACGCTAAAAAAAAAGTTAATAGGTTAACAGTAAGTTCTCGTACTATATACAGGGAAAAACTGTAACAGTCATTTCATGCAATTTTACAGTAAAATGCCGTTAATTGTACAATTTTTTGAAGTAAAAAAACAACAAATTAATGTATAATTTACAGTAAAAAAATTGAAAAATAAACGTTAAACTGATATTCCCAGAATTCCCTGCATTACACTCCATATTCGAAAGTATTTTAAATAATCATGTTTTGTCATGTTTGTAATCTTTTATGCACATGTGAGTTTTATGTTACTACTTCTGTTCTTTAATGAATGTTTATTGCAATATTTAAGTGTCATGTGAGTTACCATGATGGTGTTTAGTGTTTGTGTAAATTACTCTGTGTGCCTTCTCTATATTAGTTTATACTTCAGCTTGTGGAAAAGCTACTTGTGATTAACTTATTCTTTATACTACCGTCTCTTTTACATCCTGCATTATTATGGTGGTTGTCAGTTTATGTTAAAAGATACAATATTTTAGTAGCAGTGTGCATTGTTGAATTGACTAGTTTGCCCTCAAATTTTCTTTTTTGGAAATTACAGGTTTATACTGTAAAATCAAAACATTTTGTAAATGTTTTTACAGTTTTTCTGTATTTTTTTAAATACAGAAACATTATTATTCTGGCAACCACAGCTGCCAAAATTATTTTGAAAAAAATGACAGATTTTTTTATTTTATTATTATTTATTTATTTACAGTGTGCCGATGTCACTTTGTAAATAAAAACTACACAAACATGTAACACGCAAGTGAAAGACGTCACCGTTTTCACAAATTCACATTTTACTGAGATGGTAACAGTACTGCTTTCAAAAACATGCACTTTGAAACCTTACGTTTTTAGTTTAAAGGTCCCCTCGGTATGAAAAACAGTAAAAGTGACAAAAAAGCACTCATTATGTATTAGTTATTTATTGAGCAGCTAACCAAATATAAATGACAACTGAACAGCAAACATCTTAAAATCCAATTAAAAAAGCTTTAAAATAAATTAAATTCACTTGTCAAACAGGATGTCATAAGGAAAGCATGCAATATTGCATACTAACCTCATATGAGCCAAAACCTGCTCTTGCAGCCAATCACAGACACTTCGGCCAAGCAATTATTTTATTCCTGGCATAGGTTGTTTATTGGCAATAGAATGTCTGGGATGTAACCAAACAGGGTTAGCATTTACATCTCCAATGGCATCACAGTGGGGTGTCGGCACATTTCAAGACAAGACATGTTTTAATATCTTCATAACTCAATCTCTGGACTGAAACCTACCTAATATCCATGCAAACTAACTCATCATTGCTGGACTCACAGAAAAGTTTCTTCTTCTTCTTGTGTCTCTGATTGTTTTCTCAAGCCAAGCAGAGCATGGGTCTCATAATGGATTTTAGGCACAGCGAGGCTTAGATTAACATATCGAACATTACTTGCACATCAACAAATGTATACATTAAATCACTGTGTCTTCACTCTGTAAAGTCAATACCTGCCTTCATAGATTTTGTGGTCTGGGATTTAATCAATGTATAAAATCAGTCAAAAGTAGGACCCAAAATTCCATCTCCTTCTGGTTAAAACAAACAATGTATTTTATATTATTTTGAACACACACACACACACATTTTTTTTTCATGACAACAATTATGAAGCTTTTTCACTTGAAAAATTGACATTTATGACAAACAGTATAGCCTCTGTCAAAAAGCAAACATCAAAGCATATAGTGACTTTATTTAATGTATATTTTGTTTTGGGGGCTTAATGTCACAGATATTTCACTCCACACTATACACAAAAAAAAAAAAAAAAAATGTTGGTATTCAACATATGTCTAACAGTAATCTATAGACCAAAAACATTCACCCTAAACTATATATGTAATGTTGCAGTACCTCATAGTTCCCAACATTTTGGCCCCGTCCACACGGAGACGGAGCTTACCCCAATCCGATCATTTTTTTCCTCGTCTCAAGAAATATCCGCGTCCACACGAAACCGCATAATGATGTAGTATACATGCCAGACCAGTATGTGGCGCTGCAATTCTGCCACAGAGATACACTAAAAACAGAGAAGAAGACTTGGACTATGCTCATAAACCTTGCGCGTGGTACACAAACGAACATGGAACAATACATTTATTAATCAGTGTTAATGTTAGTTAATAAAAAGACAATCGTTCAGTGTTTGTTCATGTTTTTGTTGCTGTTACGTGATGTCTGACTAGGGGGAGACGTGGGCTGATGATGTCATCGTTTCAGAAAATATACGGATTAGCCGTCCAGACGAAAACGCAAAGATGGCGTTTTCAAATTTATCCACTCTGGGACCCGGTTTCAAAAAAATAGCGGTTTCACCTTATGAAAACGCCGGATCCATGTGGACGAAACATCTATCCGATAAAAAATTTGTGCGTATTCACAGAAACGCGTCTCCGTGTGGACGGGGCCTTTATTTTATTTACTTTATTTATTTACCAAAGCCAATATTTACTCACATTTGGTGAGGCACCATGGGCCAATTTGCCAGTGACGGCTCCATTTCTGAATAAAATATTCAGTAGAAACTCACCATTCAGTTCAATTTACTTACTTGACCAGGTGGAAAGTCTCAGGCACTGTTGAGGAAGCTACTAGCAACTCAATTATAAGTTTTCAAATGGCAGTCAAGCTAGCCTTTAGGAAAAGTAGTGATCTGTTCTTCTTGGACCACAGAACTTTTGGAACCAATCACCTGAGCTGTAAATGTCATGCATCTAAAATCTCCATACAGCCGCAGGAAAACGATATTATAATGCTGATTAGATGGGACTAGGGGCACTTTAAGATCACTCATTTACTCAAATTATTATTATTATTATTATTATTATTATTATATATATTAGTATTTTATCACTAAATCAATCAATGAATCAATAAAAACTAATCAATATATTCATTAAAATTATTAAATAAAATGCATTGGTAAAACATCTATAATATTATAACAAAATTTGTTATTTAAACGCAAATATTTTTTCCATTAGAATAGCTAATGGATGGCTAATTCTGAACACTTCACTTTAGAGCCAGGTTGTGTAGTTTACATCTAACTCCAGGTAACAGAACTGTACTAACCGGAGTAACTAGGCACAAAACTCTCAGGGCTGGTTTTTCAAAAGTCATTTTGCTCTAATTTACAAGGAAAAATATTTACTGTACAAAAATCCATCAGTGTTAGGATTTTGTTGATCTGAAGATCCTGGGCAGAGCTGCTGGTGTGAATGAGGATGTGAATGATTACACCATGAGATTGTGTAAGGTAGACGCAAATGTTGGTTTTCTTTTTTCTATCAACCTTGTAATCTAAATGCAAAGTTAATGAATGCTCCATGGACATGAAGGTTCTGCAACACAGTTTAAGGATCCAGCTCAGTGTGATTTGAATCCAGATGATGAAACATTTTCAGTGGATTACATGCCAACTGCTTAAAAACTGATGCGGCCACAAGAAAGGGCATCTTTAGACCCCCCTGAGGATGACAGGAAGTCCGTGTCAGGGGAGATGCATGTACTTTGTTCATCTTGATGTAACAGGGTAACATTGGTCGCTCAGTATGATGGATGGATGATACAAAGTGATCAAATAGCCCTTTCTTGTGACTGCATGTGAGGGTGAGATGAATACTGATAAGCGAGTGCTGTCTTCCTCTCTTTCCTTTAATCAGGGATCAGCTATGACTAAAATTTTCATAACATTCTGCTCTCTAAGCTTTGGTGCAATGCAGCACCGGAAAAAATACATCTTGACCGGCGCTCCGTCCAGACTGGAACATGAAACCATCTAGATGCACTTCATGATATTCATATTACAAAATAGTCCAAAATATTTTTTTTCAAAAGGTGGCTTTCTGAATGTTAGTCAGTTCTATCCAGCCATCCACCAATGCATCAAACATTGAAATATAAGAAATTAAATGTATGAATTATATATATCATCTATTCAGCAACCATCAAAAATACAAATGAAACCAAATTAAATATATTTATTATTCATTGCTTTTTAAACTTTTCAAAGCTTTCATTCAAAGTTTTTCCTGGGCAAACTTCGCTTTTCAGTCAGGTTAATTTATTTTAACTTAAATTCACAGCAATTCTGTTTCCTTGCATTCAAACTCAATTAAAACTCAGCAACTAGAAAGGAACTAGAATATTCACAATCAGTTCGGAACAGCACACAAACCAGATTAACAGCATACGTTTTCAGAAGTACTATGCAAGACCAAAATGACCAAATAAGTAAAATTAATAAATGTCACCTCTTAAATACAACAGAATTTAAAAGCATCTTTGCAAAGAATGTCACCTTACAAACAACCCAATGAACAAACCGAAGGCTGATGAAGACGAGAAAGAAACCCTGGGCAAAGCCTTTGGGAGACTCAGCTGGGGAAGCCCATTTCCTCAGAATGGCACCATTTTAAATGGTTTTACAACAAAGCATACACAAATGTTAATCTGAGCAGATATAATCCAGCCACATATTATTAATGACAATACAGACTTCATTAAATTACTTCTAATAAACTAGAAATCTAGGCTTAGTGTGATTCGTAGGGATGCAGGCGGACTATGACAGACACCGGTTAGGTGCTCTTAATTATAGTAACATGTAAAGGAAATCTGCAGGTCTCAAGAGGGTGGTATGGTGATTTAGTCTTGGTTCAGTAAATGTGGCTTTGCCTGCTTGGCCGATGGGAGGAGACTGCACTAAAATGACAACAGCACTCTGCATTGATCCTAGCAGGGTGGCAGTCCAACCCTCTACATTGCGAGTAAATCACTCACATATGCGACTAAATCTTCTTTCTGGCGACTAAATGATGTCTAATATTAGCAAATGGCGAATAAATTCTCAGATTTTACTCTGTAGTTTGTGAGTTGGAGGCTAAGTATAAGTTTAGCACAGACATATTTTCACTTGCAAACACTCTGACTGAGGGCTTCAGAGTTTCACTCTCCGTCAAGAGCTCTCAGATATTTCTCAGTTCATCTCAATGGAGACGCAGCACACCTGTATTTGATGTACCGTCAAGTCTAGTGTGAAGGCGCACAAATCGCCGTCACTTTCTCTCTCACACACACACAGAGAGAGAGAGAGGGACAGTGAGAGAGAGAGAGAGAGAATTGATGTGCTACATTTAAACAATATTCTTTGTTGTATTTTCCTGTTAAAATAATGGCGATCCTCTTTTAAGAACAAACTGTGCCATTCTATATATATATCTCAGTGTGGCGAGTAAACAAAAAAAATTACTATATGGCGATTAATTTGCCGAGGTGTCCGTAGAGGGTTGCAGTCTCATATCCTGAGGATTCAAAAGCAACAGAAAGCCCTGACTGGCAAAAACTAAGGTCACCTTGAGCTGACCGGGAGTTACTTTCAATACATACACCATGACATAGTAAAACTCTGATTAACAAATCAAATTAACAAATCATAACTACCTCACAGGGGATAGATTACAAAGTAATACAAGGTATTTTATCTGCTGTCTACTTAGCTGGTGGGAAAGTGTTCAAGCACAGACATGATCCCCTTGAGCCAGATAATATGAGTAAATGGTGTGTAATTCTGTTTACAGGATTAATATTGCGACAAATGCACAGAATAGGACCAGACTCTCCTCTGGGCCTCAATTACCAGGCTAGTTTAATATGCCGTGATTTTAAAATAAATCGCTTTGTAGCAACTCCTGCTGGTTAATTAATGGCAGTATGAATGATTATAAGAGACTGATTGAATAAATGAATCAACAGAGCGTCTGGTTTGTTGATTTGATTATTTTGAAAGTTCTTTAGGCCTCTACTCATTTTCTTTAAATCATTAGAAAACATTCAATCACTAGGACTGGGCATCCCTTTACTTGCAAATTAGATAGCAATATAATATTTATTATATTATTTATTTACACAAAACATCTATTAAAATGCATTTAGAAACCTTTGGTTTTGGGACAGCCTTACTTTCTGTCGGTACACTCATTTAAGCAAGCATCCATGTTGGACGGAAATGTGTTCAGAAGGTTGGCACGTAAAAAAGTAACATGAAAGCAAATGCGCACGAAGGTTGTGTTGCATAATTCATGCGCCGCTTCTTTTAGAAACGGCAAATTCATCAGGACAATGACATTTGACAGAGGAGCCGCTGTCTCCGTTCACCTTGCTCCGTTCAACATCCTCTCCCATCTGAAAAAAACAGCACAGTGCTATTACACAGTGCACTGTAGACTTAAGGGCCAGTAAGGTTCAGGGCACTTTCAGTCGCCAAAAATCTGACTTGTGACAATCACCTCACTTTACTGTACTGTTAATGATTTTTGAGTGGATGAATAAAAACGAATTCACTGAAATCAACCTGGAGAGCAAAAAAAAAAAAAGGAAAATATTAACATGGAAACTGCTGGGGGTTTTGTGAAATACCAATTGCTTCCATTTGTTTTGAGGCCTTTCCAAATATGTCCTTCTGAATTATGTGTTCGAAATTACTCTAATTCACTTCAGTTACTTTTCCCTATATAGCGGGAATATATATAACTCCACACAGTGGACTTTGCTGGGATAGAAGTGAATGAAAACAAAGTACCTTTCAAAGACAATTCAGTCCAGTTAGTTGTCATCTTGTTAACGCCCCTGGGCTGCTATCTCCAAGGTACAACTCGTACCTAAATTACCGCTCAAGAGTTTGGTAAAATTGTAATTAAAAAAAATATAAAATACAATAATTCAGACAGGATGCATTCAATTGTTCAATGGTCTCAGTAAAGACATTTACAACATTCGCAAACAATTTACCAAAAGAATCCTGAAGTTCAATCAGTGAATCAAGAAAAGATTGAGCATTGAGCTAAATTATAAAATATTAACTAATATAAACGTCCAACTTCTAAACACATCCTTGATTGATTTGGAAGACTTTAGAAACTTGGAAAACTTGGCAAAATAGCACTGATGCATGTAGACTGCTTGCACACAATAAATCTGGGTTCACAAAAAAGGTAAATATGAAGTGAATCAAATTTCTGACGTTCCATACTGTTTAGACAACACTATATAGGAAACAGAGTGTGATTTTGGACACAGCAGTAAATATAGAACATTATACATTGCAAAGGACTCTTTCTTCTCCCTGTCAGCACATTGTGCTATCAGTACCTGAACAGGCATCAGAGCAAAGGAGAGCACTACAACTTGAAATAAATGAACAATAACTTTGAAGGACCTTGGAAAGAAAAAAACTGAATCAGATTACACGGACCACCTGGGCTCCGCTCTCGTCTCTTGTGTCAGTCCCTTCATACTTATTTTGTGTTCATTCTCCATCCGTCTTTCATCTTCCCTCCAGTGTCCCATGCTCTCTTCTCCTCTCTGTTTACCGAATCTCACTCTAAATGCTTTACTATTAAAGCGGATGGTCTAAGACCCCAGTGACACCACAGAAGACAATGAGCTATTCTACTCTGTCACTGTAAACAGATGAACCAATAGAGAGGAAGAGAGTCACCTCTGACCTGCTGCTGATGGCTCTCTGGACAAGCAGATGCTGGGGACTTCAGTTTTCATGAATGTGGGCCTTGTGTTGTGCTTTTTTAAATCCTACATCTATGTACATGAGAATCAAGTCCATATGTTCATTTACTGGACAAAGTTAACCACAACTAAACTTGTTTGACATGTAAAAGAGCCCATTGGGAGGCATTAGTAACTTTCACATCTCTGGTTATGAGAAACTGTTAAAAAATGATGACCTCATACTCACTGTGTTGGAAGGGATAGAGTGCTGGGCTGAAGTTTGGGTCTTCTTTTGGCAGATGTTCCCATCTGATTGGCCGAGCGTTTGAGGGACTGTTGGTTAAGAAGACTGGAGGCCAAACCTGCATGGTACTGTAACTAGAGAAAGAAAAACAGATATTCATGTACTAGGGCTGTAAAATTAACATATGCTCCTGATCATGATTATTATACAAGCGATATGTTTAACAGTTATCAACTCAAAAAGATAAATGAATAAAATTAAAAAAGAGGGCAAATGAACTTATAATTATTATGGCAGTGCATCAAAATTCTGTGTCATCAGTTTGTGTTTCAGTTTTATGCACCATTTACACATAGGAGGGAGCAGATGTACATTTATTTCGTACCAACGAACATTTTGAAAATACGAACATTTTCATGAATTCGAAAATTTACATCAGAACAGCTTTACTAACAACTTACACAAAAATTTGTTCTGCTCATGTTTCATGAATGAGGCCCAATGTGTGTATGTGTGTGTGTGTGTAAAAAAAAAAAAAAAACTCCTTGAATACTTCCAGCTTCAGTAAAAAATATATTAACACTTAACAGACAACTGTAATTGTCAAGCTATACAATAATATCTAATTTCTGCATCTATTCAGATTTTTATGGCCAGTGGGTGTTATTTGAGTCTCACGGTGACTGTATTCAAGCCCTGAATTCAGAAACTCAAAACATGAATGTCCAGAGAATCTTCTGCAGCTTTACAAAGAACAGCTAAAATATAAAACAAAAAAATCACAGCATAATTGGGCTTTTATGAATTGTTTACCCAAAGCACAGTTCCAATCATGTCAACAATCTGTTCTTCTGAGAGAAAGCACAGTTGCTTGCATACTGTACTCCATCACGTTTTCCTTGTGTTCCTCCTCGACTCCTGCCCACCTCCTCCCCCTCGCCTCCCGTCTTACTAAGTTGAACATAACACAGCACGTGTAATATATTTGGCTTTGAAGTTGCAGTATAGCAGAAGTCTGTCAATAGCTCTTCTGCTCATTTGATGAAACCATGTGAAAGGTGTCCGCTACTCCGAATGCACAGGTGTAGCACTCCGCCACTCCAGACAGGACATATTTTAATGGTTGTTACAGAACTCTGGATATGATACCACAGACATCATTTTTCAGAACTGATCCGATACCGATCCAATCTGATACCAGCGCTGTTTTTTTTTAAACAATGTAGAATTTCTGTACTTTTCTGTGTTGACCTGATCATCACTCTTTTGTGTGTTAAACACAATCTACTACATATAAACAACTTCATTTGAATTAAAAATAACAAATGACAAAATATATAATCATAATCTATGACAAATATACTATTATAAACTAGGTTAGTGGATAATTAAGCAGCAAAAGATACTCTACATTCTATAATTCACAATAATTTTATAACATTTTGCGAAATATTTTATTTACAAATAAATGTCAAAAAATTTGGTAAAATGTAACACATTGCTCATTGTATTGTTTTGACTGAGGTAACCGAACGCAACACACAGTTAGATTGCTGACAGGCATTGAAATGTTATAATGTTTTTGTGCCTTTCGTGGGGCTCAACATTAACACAGAATAGTATACGCACAATATCGGATTTGGATCGGTCTCGTCTGACTGATACCCAATCCACAGATAATGCCAGTATCGAAGCCGATACAGTTCCCGAGTATCGGATCGATGCATCCCTATTTCAATGGACTTCTTAGGCTTACTATACTTTTGAGAAATACAGCCTAGGAGAACTTCAATGCTAGCTAACTACCAAAAGGCTTACTTGATTGCAAATCAGCTACTTTTAATAATGAGTAGCTTACTGCTTGACAAACAACACCTTCAAAGTATCTCCTCCAACACCACTGCTCTGGGCAGTCAGCTTGCTGGGAAATCTTAAGGAAATCAATAGTCCATGAGCAACATCCTGCATGCGAGGCTGATCGTAACAAGCGGTGACAAAAACGATCTCATCGGGCTTCAGAATTCATCTGCATGCACCCCCACACAAACTGGGCTCTTAAATTAGTGCTTGCATAGGCCCGTGCCTCATTAATTGCTATTAAAATATTCCTCCTATTGAGCTAATTAGCCATGTTCCAAGGCAGAGGAGCAATGTTCGCTGAGTGAGAAGCAGACGGCGCAGCACTCCCCCTGTTTAATTTGGCTGACCAAAGCAGCTGTGTTAACGGGGTATTATTTTAATTAACTGAATCTCCTTTTCGTAGCTAATGAGCCGACATGGTAAGGGGCAGATCTTGTACGAGTGTAGCGTGTATGGTGGGAAGCTGGGCTCCAGCTGTATTAAAAGCCCTTGCTAATAAATAAAAAGCCTACATAACAAGGTAAGAAAAAAACAACATGCAAGGAAAATGCTATCAAGATGGCTCAGGTGCCTTTGAATGTCAAGAGGCTTGAGAGATTTGGTGCATTAAAAACATCCACATCAAATCACCACTGGTTTAAATACTGGCCACTGTTAATTCTGTAGTTTGTATAGTGTTTCACAAAAGCAAAAAGATAGACAATATTAGAGATTGATAATTCTGAATGTTCTTTTGACAATATGACTGGGTGATATACTGAATGTTTAAGATATATTTGTGATAAGATTGCTGGAACAATTATGTTCAATTCAATTCAAACTGTCAGTTCTAATGAACTGATATCCAAATATTCAAGTGTGACTTAAAGTATTTTTTTAGTAAAATACTAAGTAGAATACAATACTTTTATTAAGCAAGGAAGCATTAAATTGATCAAAAGTGACAGTAATATAACACAATGTTAGAAAACATTTTAATTTCAAATAAATGCTGTTCTTTTAAACTTTCTATTCCCAGAACACAGAAGTAAAACTATTAAAGTTTCCACAAAAATATTAAGCAGCAAAAACAGTTACTAACCAATACTAATAAGAACCGTCATTAATAAATTAAGCATCAATAATAACTGATAAACCTTGGTAAGCAATAAGCATATGAAATTTCTTCCAATAAAATCTAAACTAAACTATTCTAAAAAATACTATATAATTTTTTTTTTATTAAAATGACACCAAATGGCTATTTGAAATTCTGAAATAAACACTCATTTAACAAATACCTGGTAGATTAAATAGTCTCATCCTATAAATTTTTGCTCAGAAATATAACAAGTAAAATGGGTTGCAAAAATAATGCATGTTATCTGTAAATAAATACATTAATATCAAAATATGCAATTAATATTGTCAAAAGGCTGAAAAACATTGAGATGATAGATTGATCTGGATGCAACAATAATGTAATCTTCCAAAGCGGCAATTAATCGTTCAAAATTCACTTACGTTATTTTGCGTGCTTAAGATGCATTTTTTTCTTTCTACACATTATCTTAAAGGTTTTTCCATTATTTGTTTAAGTATAACATTATAATACCATTCATATTTGAACTTTTTTTTTTATAATTTAAAGAAACCAATCCAATGTATAGTTGCCATTTGAGGCTTAATACTATAGAAAAGCACTAAAAGTTTTTCAGTTAGAGCGTTTTCAGCTTGTTTATTTTCATATGAAATGGAGTTGCATTAAACAATGGTATAAACATCATTCAATGTAAATTGTGATATCGTAATAAACGCAATTACAATTTCAAGGGAATAATAGACAATTATGATTTTTGTCATAATCGTGCAGCCCTCTGAGATATTGAAAAAGAGATTAAAACTTTGCTGTCCTGTCCTAAAGGGCCTATATAATTCTGTCAATAAGAGGGACCCAAAGCAACATCTACAAGCTGAAGCCTTGTTCCCAAAGAAAGAGGGACAGTGAAAAAACACTGAGGCAAAGGACAAAAGACGTGGAGGACAGTGGAGGAAGAATGAGTACAAGAGAGAGAAAGACTCAGAATGCTGTCAGGCAGCTGAGTGTGTCATCTCATTGGGGCAGTTGAAGATTAAAGCGCGGGGTCAGAATCTGACTTGTGAGAGGGATGCACAGGACAAGCACACACAATCAATGTCACAGTCAAATGGAACAAAACAAGACAGCCTCTTTCACTAGAAGCAAACGCAATCACAGAAGCACAGAAAAACCATTGCATTGTGCTATACCACATTATCAAGCTATAATTCAATCGAGGATTTTACAAACCCAGATTTAAATAAGACAGTTCAAAAACAAATAAATGCATTGCAAGGAAACCTTTGGAAACACTAGTGTACAAGTGTCTGTGTGTGTGTATACACTAATGTATATAGTTATTCACAACATATACTAGATTGTAAATTATGATGCATGATATAAGTATATGCATCAATAAAGTGTAAATATAATCTTATCCTTCTTCTTACACAGGATGTCCTGGAACATTTAAAAACAGTTAATTTTTAAGGACTTTTAAATACTTGTTCTTTTTTCTCAGAGGACAGTGCATCATCCATCACCATCTTCCAGATTTCCGCAATGCTCACAGTTATCTCATTCCCAACACTTCTGCATTTAATACTATAAGCAGATCTAGGGGACTAGTATTTATGCAAGGGAATGTCCCGGCATTATTCCATGTACAATATATGTACAACTATTTGCAAACTCCCATCAAATCCAATATCTATTCAAAGAAGCTTCGCAGAGGAGGGAACAGTAAAACCATGTAACGAATATTAAGTACAAGTTGAAACAAGTCTCTTTGATCATTCGCAGCTTGTAACTCTTCACCAAAAAATTATGAAATCACTGTTTGTTTGAGTGCATCTTTATCTAAAAATCCCCAAAAACCTTTACACAGCCTTAAGGGGAAAATTGAAAAGCTCAATTTGTTCAACTCAGTTCTGCTCACATTTTACTGTCACCAACAATATTTACTTTATAATCAGATTTCTAAAAGCTATGACCAGTTGCAAAGCCAAAAATGTTGTTATTTCGAAACATTTAGCGGGATATCAGATAACATTGCTCATGGAAATCTGTCCCTTGAAGAACTGTAGTTTCAAGGATAACATTTTTTTAATTAAATGCCAGATTAGATCTTCAGAGAGTGCAATTAAATATACATTTAAATCACTGCAAACTCAGTGTGGAAAACAGATCTGATAGAATCAATTACCAATGCATAGCAGCAGGTGAAAATGTTATATAAAGGCTGTTACATCCATATGCATAATCTATGGTCTTATTGTAAATGTTTAGCCAGAGGAGATAATTAAGATATTAATCCCCATGCAATGAGAGATAGAAAACAGACACCTCAAGACTGGGAAGGTGGAAGATGGAAAGAGAGATTGACGGGCAAAGATAGGAAGAGACAGCAATGCTGCAGTCAGGGGTTAATTAATTTTTAAATATCAGGCAGGGATCACAAGGTCTAGGGTATTTTCTATGCCTGGTTCTCATAAATCAGGGTTATGAGTAACCCAAATGAGATCAGACATATTCCATGCGGGAAACCCATTTGGATTTAAACAAGTTTCTACAGGCAGTGATTGAATAAGGAAAGAGAGGCATGTGATATCGAAACAGTTTTTAAAGAAACTGTTCACCCAAACATAAAATTATGTCTGCTGTATTGCCGTTTTTTATTTTTTTTTATTTAATGAGACTACCATAAAAAGTAGTTCAGATGACTTCTGAAGTCAATCGACAGCTCAATGTAAGGAAAAGACCAAACTTCTGTGGATCTGTTATTCAAAGCTTCATCTCTGTCCGGCGTCAGTTCTATTTCTCTCCAGAAGTTATGATCAATAAAAGTGCCATTGTACAGGGTGTGCACTATTCTGGTGATGAAATTTGCGTCACTCGCACTGTACACGGACCTTGGCATACGTGTAAAAACTTTCTCCTTTATATTATGTAAAAAGCAGAAGGCTTTTAAATACGCATCAGATTACTAATTTTGGGTGAATTATCCAAGCGCCAAACAATTACAAGAAAATAGTTAAAGCCAATGTTCCCTCTAAGCTGCGCGCGTGCGCGGCCGCGCAGGCCAGTCGAAGTAGTCGCGCAATAGATTTTTCAGACCGCATACATTTTTCAGACCGCACAAACTATTTTTTTTTCCCCAGGGTTAAACATCTGAGCATCAAGACGATGTAATAAACATTTAAAATACTGAGATGTGACAACCAAGCCGGACGTATGTTAGAATGTTTACATACAAGTATCCTACATTACTCTTGGCGTGCCCCAGCAGTCATACAGTGGGCGAAATTTCAGTGCGTTGACCGAATACTGTGCAAAAGATGCTGACTCTGACCCCATTGTGAAATATTGTCATAGAAAACTAAACGACACTAAGTACAAATTTGCAATCACTGTGCTAGCAGAAGTGCTAGAGGAACTTGCTCAGCTGTGCACCTGCTTACAGCGCAGTAATCTTACGGTCATGGATGGGCACTGCATTGGCAGAGCGAAAATACAGAAACTACGAGCGCAATATTTAGGAGAGCGCTCACAGTTTTGGAAAGTGAGAGTGCAGTGAACATATGGGACATTCTTCTGTTTGTCCATAAAGTTTGTGGGCACTTGGATGCCCGCTTCCCTGAAAATGTGCTCAAAGAGTTGGCTGCGTTTGAGCCGGACACGTTGGATCATGCAGTTGGTGAATTTGATCATGGCCTGAATGACGTGACCAGTCTGGCGAAGAAGCTTGAAGCGCTTATGGATGAAGCAGACGATTCGGTCACAGGGCGCATTTGTCAACAATACAACGAATTCAAGTGCATGGTTAATGAAAAAAGGAAAATCGGACTGCTCAGATCATTTTCTGATTGTAACCTGGTCGCTGAAAAGTGAGCATTTTCCAGATCTGGCAAAACTTATTGACAGTTGTGGCACATTCCAAGCATCCAGCGCCGACTGTGAATGCGGTTTCAGTCTAATGAATGCCATTAAGACAAAATCGCGCAACCTTCTTGAAGTTTTCCATTTGGACCAACTGATGAGAATTAAATCAAGGCAAAAAGAGGTTCCTATAGACCTTGACAAGGTCTACAACCACTGGAAAGGGGCCAAAGACAGACGACAGAAGATTTGAGGTAGAAATTTATTTCCAATATTTTCAATTAGACCTATTAGGCCTAATATAGATCAAAGTGATCTTGATTACTGCAACAACATTTTGACATAATTATGTTTAGTCATTGAATCATGTAGGTTAATTCTGTTTTAGCAGTTGTTTAATGTAAAAATGATTTTGTGTTTTGAAGAGAAATGATGTTTCTCTTTTGGTTAACCTGTTTTTCAGATGCTGTTCTTTGGAGAGATGTGTCTTCTATAGGCCTGCAGCCAAGATGAGCCACATAGCCAGATAGGCCTATCATCCTCAATGACATTCAAATAACATGTTTTGTAACCTAGTGTGTTGCACTAGTTTGTTGCAGTTATTAATTTTTTTTACATAGGCTACCTTTAGGAAAATTTACACCATGTCAATTTAATAGGCCTATTATTGTTAAGCACTGCATTAGCATTTTTCTTTCAATCAAGTTGCAATTAAATGTTGTACCTGCTGAGAAATGACTAAACATCTTGGATACTTTTATTTTTTTATATATCATTATCAGTCATAATAACCTCTCTAAACCTTATTGAAACCGTATCAACCAAAGATCCTTTAAGTTCAACTAAACTGACCGGTAAAACACCATCATTAAAATCTTCCCAAAGTCCAACTTATAAAGGATATTGAATAAATATCAACCTTGTAAATATATTGATGCATTTGCTGTCATCTCTTTGGCTAACGCAGGCTTGTAGTCATTTTCGGCAGGTTGTGTGGTTGCAAATTGCTCACAGTAGAGGTCTTCACGGGTCCAAAAATTTGTGCCTGAAACCGACAGAGACCCGTAATGTACTACACCAAACCGACCCGGACCCATCTAATATTTTAAAAGCTGGACCCGGACCCATGTAGATCCGAGAAATGTCCACCCGGACCCGACCCGGACGCGTATATTATTTGAAATCTGGACCCGAACCCGCCGGGAAGACACAGACCCGACTGGACCCGACGTTCACATATTCCACCTTAAATTGCTATTACAAGTCAATAAACCTGTTGCGAAGAATACAGCTTTTTGTCTTACCTAATTTAAAGAGGCGTAGTCTCTCTTCCTTGTACCTGACTGCCTGTGATGCATTACAATCCTCCGACAAGAAAGTTACTCATGTTATTCCTCTCGTTATTCCAAGTCCAAGCTGAATCCACTCATTATTTCAGCTTCAAAAGTCCACTTGATGTCACGGTGACGGATGACAAATGCTACTGTGCACATGTACATTCTGACTCGAGTTAATTCGCATAATAACTTACACTGTTTGCCTTTTGAACTATAATAACGATCGCTCGTGCAATGCCATGGCCGATGATGTTATTTATTTACTATTATCATCTGATCTCTGTCTGTGCTCTCTGCTCTGCATCGAGTCTGAATCTGAACCACTAAAACTTTAAGATTAAACGGTTCATTTATAATATTCTAAAAATGGGAGAAAATGTAAAACGCGGTTTGGCAGTCGAAGTGTCCCTCACTGGTTGCCATCGAAACATGAAATGCGCTCGAGACTGCACATGCGTGCTAGCTGTATCAACCTTAAATGCTTTAATGCAATTTGAGCATAATAGAAAACATTCATGTGACAGTTCACCTCAGATTGTGTTGCTGAATTGAAATATATTAAATATGAGTGTGTCAAGTCTGCAAGCATTAATACTGTGAGTGCACTTATTAACTCTGAGTCTGCGAGCAAGAGAGAGAGAGAGAGATCACTTATTTTGGCTCACTCTTTTCTTTTCCTAATTTTACAAGATGCAAGTTACAAAAAACACAAGCAGTCTTTGATCACGGCCGGGTGTTCTTCGAGTCCGATTACTCCGATCGGCGATCGCACGGGTATTACACACAATGTTAAACAGACCCGGGACCCGAGGTAATAGATTCGGACCCGACCCGGACCCGGCTGATGATTTAAAATATAGACCCGAACCCGTACGGGTCCCGGGTCGGGTCCGGGGTCGACGGGTCTCGGGTGCACTGTGAAGACCTCTAGCTCACAGTACTGAAATGTGCGCTCAGAAAAAAAAAGAATTTGCTCAGTGCTGAAAAAAATTAGAGGGAACATTGGTTAAAGCCAGATAGACTTATCAAATATATAAATAAATACATAAAAATACATCAATAATATAAGACACTAAACGTGCTGAAACTGAAAACTTTTTCCAATTCATATTAAAGCCCTGTTTACACCAATACGTTTTTGTTTTAAAACGGTCTTTTAAAATGAAAATTATCCTCGTCTACACTGGCGTTTTCACTGCGTTTCAGAAACGTTCTCTGCACACACTAAACAACGAAAAAGCAGGTCATGTGACTATTCATACAAGTATAACAATGTGCATGATGTCATTGTTTACATGGTTTATCAAGGATATGCACAGCAAATTTGGCCAGCCACGCCATTGATTTCAAAAGTGTTTTTTTCGTTTACAAAAACACAACCCCGGAGTATTCAAATTAAACAGTGATAGCAATTAGGTTAAACCCTACAAAGAAGTTCCGTAATCATCTAGGTTCATCCAATTTTACCATCAATCAAAAACTTTACAAACAGATATCGTCCCCACGGCCTTCTAAACAAACAATTTAAATGAACATTCATATATGAATAGCAAACTCTGGGGAAAAAAAAAATATATCAAAGGTTCTCGCTTGTCCCTTGCTCTTTTAATGAGGAATTAGCAGGCCGAGGCGAGCGGAGACCACTGTTCTTTCAACTTTACACTCCCTTGTCTTGGAACTAATAAGGAATCCAAGCTTGCTAAAGTTACCACATCAAACATTTTTCTCAGAGCAGCGCATTTTCAAAAGGTCGTAGCTTTTTTTCGGCCCCTTTTAGTTGTTTCTCGTTCTTTTCCAACCTTTTTCGTCCCTTCGCGGCACACTGATCTTTAAGACTGACCAGGCTATTAGTCCTCCCTGGCACAGCAATTGGCAAACACATGCTCCATCATTAACTGCAGGGCTGAAACATGTTGTGATGGCAAGTCCGCTGCTCTCTGATCTTATTGTGGACTCGGGGTTTGAGGCCTGCCATTTGTTTCTTCTGACAGCTTCGTTCAAGACATCATTAAAGCGTCTGAAAGGTTTCAGGACATTGTACGATGTGAAAGGCCACGAGCCTCTGCAACATCCACAGCAATCTTTTGATTAGTTTGAGGGCAAAAAGAAAAAATAAATAAATAGGTTGCAGGATCTGTGATTCTATATAAATATCCATAACATAAACTCTGACACAAGGGATTGACTTATGATATAGCTGTTAAGACTCCCAGCCTAGTGGCAACTCAATAACTAAAATCAAAACCATCTGAAACTCTGAATTCATAAAAGGTGGATTTTCAGACAAAAGTTAAAAAAAAAATTACAGAATGTACTTTAATATAATTTCTTCCCCAAAAATTATTATTTTTTTTTACTCCACTGTAGCTCTCAAAAAATGGCATCTTTGGATGCATTATTTCAGATTTGATGCACCAAAGAATGTTGAATTTCACATGATCAAATTAGACACAAAGCATTTAATTCTGCAATAAGTGTTATAGGGATGGTTCATCCAAAAAAGAAAATTCTGCCATCATTTACTCACCCTGATGGTGTAACAATCTTTCTTTCTTATGGGGAAACCAAAAGTTGTTTTTAAGAATGTTTCATTGCACACAACATTGGATTCCATTGTCTTTTATTGTATTAACAAAAAACTAAGAAACACTTTAAACACTTTTAAAAACAACCACAAAAATAAAAACAAAATAAAAACATAAAACAAAAATAAAACATGCAGGTATATTAACGATATTAACTTTTTAAATGAAAGTGCATTTATATATTTATTTTTACACTGTTAAAAAAAAAAAAAAGTAATAAAAGCTTTACATTAACATCAAGAAATAGAGATATTGTTTAGAGTACCTAAAAAAAACACACAATTTTCTTTTTTGGCTGCAGTATACCTTTAAATAGGTTAAAAAAAAAGGGTGAATTTAATTAAAAGTTTTTTATTTGCTGTTCAAATAATAGGAAATTATGAAAAAAATATATATAAATTAGTAATATAATAACATAACATTTTAATTGTATTGACATTTTATTACTGAAAAGTTTGTTAGCTAGTGGATAGAATATAAAAGAAATTATATAAAAAATAAAATACATCTGCACTGTTCCCGTTGCTCATCAATAGTCTGAGCGCGGTCTAAACTGGCTCAACTATGGCTCAACTATGTATATGATTTGAATTCCCTCCATGTTTTAGAATGTAGTCAAATGAGGAATTTCTTTGAGATTAGATCCAATCTGTTTGAACGAAGGGATTGCTTTTGTAAAGGTTCACAGTCTAGATAATAGAGATTTTTCTTTAATATTACAAGCTTATCAATTTCACACAAGTGGGGCTAATTTCTGCTTCTTAATCTGTTGATCTCATTAGTTTTCCGGTTGTGCAAGCTGAAGAAGAATATCAGAGCGCCGAAGGCAAAGTGACCTTGTGAAAGTCAACGAAGACTGTGCCTCATTTTACTCCCAGAGTTTCCTTCAATCACAGACATATGCACCCATGATGCATGCTCGCATGTTATACGAAAGACAATTAAAGGGAAACATGTTTTCGGCCCTTGGTTACTAGCTGTCACTCACCATCGCTCATTGCCTGATTTGTTTGGCTCCAGAAATCTCAAGGTCTCCTCTTTCCTGAGGCTTTGGCTTAATTAAAGGGGATATACATTTGGATATTGTTACTTGTAATCTAATAAAAAGTGTAAAAATAATCATATTTCCCTACTCACTTCAACTAGGGCTGGGCGATATGGAGCAAAAAAAAATCTCTCGATATATTTTGCTATATCTCGAAATACGATATATATCTCCATATCTTTACAGGAAAAATAACCCCCAAAAACTAATTCAAAAACAAATATGCAAAATATTACATGTTTAGGGCCCTATGAAACGTTTTATTTTTTTCTTCACCATATGTTTTATTGTTACCTAATTCTGTGAATAATAGCATGTGAAATTATTTAAATGTATAAAAACAACTTAATTAGTTAAAAAAATATATATTTAAATAGCCTTATGTGAAATGTTTTTTCCCTTCAGAAATTCTGTGTATTTACATTTTTCTGGTTATCAAATGAAGGCATAAAACATTAATTTAAGTTATCTTGTAATTATTTAAAATTAAGCAAACTTAATTTTTTGGGGGAAACAAAGGGGATTTACTATTAAAAATAAAATATGGAAAGAAGAAATGTTGTGTGATTATTCCTTAAAAAATTATGTTCTTTTCATTTAAATAGTAGTAGTAGTGGGCTATGTACATTCTGGTGAACAATAGTAATAGATTTCTGGCAAATACTTTTATTTTGACGGGTTTACCTTACAGTTCTGTGTATGTGATACTACAGTATATGATGTGATATATGACGCTAGTTTTACTCAAATCAAACGGTCAAAAGCTCATGAAGTGACTCTCAGAGCAGTTCTGGAGATGTTCCTCATGTGTTCACGTCATTATTTAGTTAGACGAAAGACGCTTACATCACCGGAGCATCACACGCATTTCAGTGTGTGTGTAAGGCCGGTGACACACTGGCTGCGTGGCGTCTCTGCTGTGTGTCAGGAGCGTGGCGGCTGCCTCGCGTTTTCTGTGTCTTTACACACCAGAAGCGTGCATGACGCGGCGCTGGCACGCTGCTGCTGCTGTAGGTGAAATATAGAGAGAGGCCGCCGACTGACCAGGATCTTGTCTTCATGACAACAATATCAACTTTTTTTTACACACCTACGCCTACTGAAAAAGGACACCGTCAACAGTATTGAAGACAAAATAGACTATGTTTGACAGGTGCAATATTTTAAAATCGATAATTATTTAATTATTTTTTAAAATACATTTATATCTGAATTTATGTCAACCTAGACTTTCAAATACCAAAATGTCATGAATTAATATGCAATTGTGTACAAAATGACAAATAAACATATTTTCCCATTATATTTTGCCTGGAAACGGTTCCAGCACATGCGCGTGTCGCATGAAAAATAGGCGTCGGTTCTATTTCTAGCATGCGCGCGTCTCACGCAGGCAGTCTGCAAGCTCTAACCTGTTAACATGGGAGCCAAATTAAAAACAGACACGCCACGCAGCTGAGACGCTTGCGCCACGCATCCAGTGTGTCACCGCCTAATAGACGAAGGTGCGCTTCTGTTCCATTCATTAACACAGACACGCAGAACATGCAGGATTCATTTTTAAATAGACTTTTCTGGCTTAATATTTCCAGATATTAGTCCATATCGCGATTTGATTTAAGTGCAAATGAACTACTTTTGATTAATTAATTCAAAATTTGACAAATTCCGTGACATTCCACGTTAAAATGTAAATTCCGTTTTTATGACTGTATCCGCGATTCCGTCCACATTTTCTGCATCGCGGAAATCATAGGACCCTACAGTAGACATCTGCCTGCTTTTCGCCCGACGTCTTAAAACCGAAGTATCTCCATATAATGCAGCCAGTTGTCCTATTTTTTTTTTACTAGTTCTGTACACGCCAGGGGAAGGGGGAGAAAATCAAGGAGGCGGGGGGCAAGCACAGCACAGAGAAGGCAAACAAGCAAAGTGGCGGAATCAGAATTAAATATAAACAATATATCGATATATACGATATGTCAAAATCCATATTGTGTTTAAAAATATATATATTTTTCGATATATTTTACATAGAGATATCGCCCACCCCTAACTTCTACTTGATTTTATAATACATTTTACAGTATATAGAGAGATATTTTTCAATGCCAGAACCACTCACATAAAACAAATCCACACAAAATAAATTTCAATAAATAGATGAAATAGACCTAAATAAACATTAACCAACATACCAATTATATCTAAAAACTAGTCGATTGGTATCATTGGTAGGGATGCACAGGTTGACCGGCCATAAATCGGAACCGGCCGGTTTTTGCTTAAAATACGTGATCGGCAATCGGCCGGTTTTTGGTCTTTTCTTTGCCGATTTTTCCGGAAGTGCGCTCGCGTGCACGGACTACATTGTAATCGTTCGCTATGTCATTTGTGTGGAAGTATTTCGAAATCTGTGCCCAGGACACAGGCAGCCGATCAGTATTGGAAATGCAGAGTTTCATGTCAGAGGCACAGATGAAGCTGCACGAGCGAATCTGTACCGGTCTGCGCCCTGAACACGAGTAGACCGTGAAGAGATGTTCAGCTCAACTTCTCACGTATTGGATGAGAAACTAAACAGAATAAACTGTGACAAAACTGAAATGTTTTTTGTTTTTAATTAGAACTTGCATACACGTTTGAAAAGCCAGAAATAAACATCAATTCTGCATTAGGATGATTATTTTTAGTTTACCTTAAAATTACATAGACTTAATTTGATTTAAAAATCACCTGCTGTAGCATACTGAAATTCATCCAATTAAAACATTTTATGGTAATGCTTCACATCTATATATTTTTTTTTTGAGACAATAAGTTATTTATTTTTCATTGGCTCAAGTAAAAAAAATATAGATGTGAATCATTACCCTATATATATATATATATATATATATATATATATTTTTTTTTTAATTGGATGAATGAAACACTTTGCATCTTTGATTTATTTGCACCAACATTATTTGATTTTAACATTTTGGAAAATGTATTTATATAGCATACTTTTATTTAGTCTCAATGGTAAAGACCTTTTTTTTATTTAAAACCAAATTTAAAAACTAAAATACTGAATGCTGATTAAGAAACATCTTATTGAATGTGTGTTGATTGTGGCGTTTGGATTATAGAACTATGCAGTTATTGTCTTTAATTTCACATGGTCACAGTTAATCTTTTCATTTAAGGCCAGTTCTCTGTAGTTTCAACCCGATTCAAAACAAAAGCTAAATGCTGATGTCTGTACCATCTATGTTTGTATTGAATTGTAGGCTACTTACTAGGGCTGCACGATGTGTTGTTTAAGCATCGATATCGCAATGTACAAATCCACGATAGTCACATCGCAGGATGTGCAATGTATGCTGTCGTAGTTGATCCGTTATTCATTAAGGCCGGTGACACACTGGATGCGTGGCGTAAGTGTCTCTGCCGCGTGGCGTGGCGGTTTTTAATTCGGTTCCCATGTTAACAGGTTAGAGCTTACAGACCGCCTGCGTGAGACGCGCGTATGTATTGTTGTAATGAAGACATGACCCTGGTCTGTCAACGGTCTCCCTCTACAGCAGCAGCGCGCCAGCGCCGCGACAGGCACGCTTCTGGTGTGTAAAGACACAGAATCCGCCACGCTTCTGGGATGCTTCAGACAAGCGGCGCTCACGCCACGCAGCCAGTGTGTCACCGGCCTAACTGTATGGGCCAAAGAGCGCACGCGAGAGAGAGAGAGAGAGAGAGAGAGAGAGAGAGAGAGAGAGAGAGAGAGAGAGAGAGAGAGAGAGAGAGAGCGAGCGAGCGACCGGCGATACACTAGATGCGTGGCGCAAGCGTCTCAGCTGCGTGGCGTGTCCGTTTTTAATTCGGCTCCCATGTTAACAGGTTATAGCTTTCAGACTGCCTGCATGAGACGCGCGTCTCAGGCGCGGCAGAAAACACGTGCATGCTAGAAATAGAGCCGACGCCTATTTATATTGCACCTGTCACCGGCCTGAGAGAGAGAGCGCACGCACAAAGCAAGCCCGGCCGCACGCAGTGTCTTCAGTGTCTCGCGCATATTAATCAATTGACACGATGGTGTCGCTGTTTAAATCATTTACAATGAGAATGTAAGTTTGCTCACCCCATTTTTGTTTGTAAGAATATTTTTTTATTTCATATCGCAATATATATCGCAGAAAAATAAAATATCGCAATGTAAAGTTTTCCCAATATCGTGCAGCCCTACTACTTACTGTACAGTTAATGCTGTTAATTTCAGATGGTTACAGTTATTGTTTTCAATAGCCAAAAGCAAGTTTGGCCTATTAAATACTAAATATCTTGTTTATGCACACTTTCCTTCTTTCTTGTTTGTTGCTTAAAAGAAAAAAATAAAATAAAAATAAATCGGAAATCGGTATCGGAATCGGCCAGTTTGCTTGTAAAAAAATCGGTATCGGAATCGGCCATGAAAAATCATGATTGGTGCATCCCTAATCATTGGTACTTTTGTACACTATTACAAACACACTATATTATATGTGTGGTGAATATGATAACTGTAGCAAGTTATATTACATTAATTACATCAATTACCTCATTGTGAAATCAAATTTACAAATTCAAAGCTGAAAATAATGATGTTGATGTTTATAATACCTTTATTTTATAGAAAATATTTATATAGAAGTTCAAACTGTCATTATTTACTCTTCCTGGTGTTATTATAAAACTTGTATTGCCCAGGCTGTTCTTTTCCAAAAACCAAAAGACACTGGCATATACTTGTACTTAAAATTAATTATTAAAATAAATAAAACCATAAAATAGTCCACATGATTCCATATACCATTCATTATCAGGTTGTACGGACAATCTTTACGCTCCTTTTTGTCTTTAACATTATAATATGGGATTCTCTGGTGTACTGACAGCCCACAACCACGTGTTAAATACAGTTAAACAGAAATCATTGTTTTCATGATATGCTTCTTCCAACTGACAAAGAGAATTCTAAGTCATGCAGTAGGGGTGTGCACGGATAGTAGAACATTCGAATATTCTTTCTGCTCTAATTATTCGATAAATAAAAATGATATTCGAATTTCGAAAAAAAAAAAAGGTTCACAATAAAACCTAATTCTCCACGGCATATTTGAAGTACTGTAGAGGACCGCAGTTCTAATTCATTCATTATTTTTGCTTGCATACATCTGCCGTGGAGAATCACAGAAAGTGACCTTGTTGCAGCATCTCTAAAGCAACGAATAAACACAGCTAACTTGGAGAATGCTCCTCTTCTTGCGTCTGCTGAGCCAGTTCTTCAGCGATAATTACAGAGAGTCCAGCTGAGACGAGTGGGAACAGTTCTTGCTGGAGCCATGTATTCCACAAGATGAGGATCCCATTCAGTGAAAGTGAAAAGTGAAAGTGAAGTGACATTCAGCCAAGTATGGTGACCCATACTCAGAATTTGTGCTCTGCATTTAACCCATCCGAAATGCACACGCACAGAGCAGTGAACACACACACACACAATGTGAGCACACACCCGGAGCAGTGGGCAGCCATTTATGCTGCGGCGCCCGGGGAGCAGTTGGGGGTTCGATGCGTTGCTCAAGGGCACCTAAGTCGTGGTATTGAAGGTGGAGAGAGAACTGTACATGCACTCCCCCCACCCACAATTCCGTCCGGCCCGAGACTAGAACCCACAACCCTTCGATTGGGAGTCCAACCCTCTAACCATTAGGCCACGACTTCCCCACTTTTTTTTTTTTTTTGGTGGTGAAACGAAAACACGAAGCGCTTCTCAGCGCTTTCTCAAAACGTATTCGCTTAGCACACCGTTATTTGTGAGTTCCGCCAACGTCTGTGCCGCCAGAGCGTGTTTTCTCCGCGGCCGGCCTTATTGTTATAAGGAGCCGACACTCCCCTGATCATATTTACATGCCTGTATTTCTTAACAATAACATGTAAAACAATAGAAAAAAAGTAAAAAAAAGATTTGCTGACAGTTTCAAAGTTTCAAAGTTAAGTGTAGTAGTGCTGCAATGACGCGATGTCATCGATTACGTCGTGATATGTGAACAGCCCCTTAAAAGACAGCGCGCCGCGAGACAACAGTCACAAACCACCGAGCAACCCAGAATCAGCTCCAGATCTCTGGAAACCAAGCTCAACCATAGCAGAACCCTGACTACATTTTATGGTTTGTGATGCTAAGGAGCATTTCATGATGTCTCAGACAACTGTAAATTTATGGCTACAGTGGTTTAATTATAAACGCTATCATAATCTCATTTACCACAGTAAAATAATTTTCTTTGTCTCTATTATTTCATACTGTAAAAACTTAAACCACATTGGTTGAAAATGAATAAAGGTTGAAGTATTATATTAGAAGTTGTACTTATATATTTTTTTGTAAAGTTATCCAAAGGATTCATTAGTTAATTAAAAAAAAAAGAACATTAGATTCATTATTTATTGTAATATAAATAATCGTTAGATTAGTCGACAGAAAAAATAATCGTTAGTTGCAGCTCTAAAGTCTAGGCTGCGTTCTACAATAGTCTAATTGCTGCAGGCTGCTTCACGTTTTTTCATTGTTCAATTTTTTTTTCTTTGTTCACTTTTTTTTTTTTTTGGCTTTTAATCTATACTTTTGTTTGTTTGCACACATTGTTAAAGGTTTTCAGCTACAAAACACGATGTGTAATGTTCAAGCTTATTGTGTGTAAGCTTGTTCAAAATAACGGAAACAATAAATGTTGCTGAAAAATAACGTCTGTCTCATTAAACTTAATTTAAATAAACGAATATTCGAATATGATATTTGCGGAAAACGCCCATCCCTATCATGCAGTCGAGAAGATCCTAGAATAAAAACAAACTTGATACATTTGTCCAAACCTGAATGAGTTTCTTTCTTCTGTTGAACAAAAATATATATTTAAAAATTAGTATGCGAACAGTTGATTTGCTAATGTAAAGTGCTTCACACTTAAAAAACAAACAAACAAAAAAAAAATAAACAAAAAAAAGGTCTCAGGAAGAGGAGAGCCTTGAGATTCCTGAGACAAAACACGCCAGGACATAATGAGGGTGAGTGACAGCTAGTAGCCAAAGGCAAAACATGTTTCACTTTAATTAACTGTTGATCTATTCACTCTCAAATCCAACTGGACCAACTTTAACAGACTGCAGTACTTGAATAGATTACATACTCACTAAAAAAGCAATTAGCAATATTATAAGATGGTATTTGTCAAAAAGGTGTAACTGTATAAATATGCCAGGATGAATGATCATACTGAATAATAAAACTCCATCTAATCCTAAATACCAACTGATAACTTATGCAGGCTGACGTGCCACTAATCTAAAAAACCGACTCAAATGAGACAATGGACAAAAACAGCCTTACTGAAAGCATGAAGTGCATTAATCCTGGGGTAGTTTGCATGGCGGAAACGTTCGCATCGATCAGGTTTACATTGGGGTGGGAGTGGTGCTGTCCGGGCAGACGGCGAGGAAGCATCAATACTTCTGCAGAGAGTCTAGGTTTGGCCTCATGCCCATGTTTGCCCGCACACCGTCCAGCCCAGACACCTAATCCTGCTGTACTGAAAACAGAGGAAGCTCACAAAGCGACCTGAACCTGATGCAGTCCCGGCTCACTCTGATGAGACCAGGAGAACACAGACACTTAGATCAAGTTTTCAAACTGGAAAAAGTGCAGAAAAGTTTTGACCTTAAAAGTCAATATGAAACCAGATTTGACCCAGTTTAATTTCTTAGAGTCCTTTCATAATTCATGAAGTATGTAACACTGATTCTGTTATTTTCCTGTTTATTACCATGAGGTTATTTTGAAACAACCTATACTGTATAAAGCGATATATAAATAAAGGTGAATAGACTTATTGGTTGTATTACACAATTTATCAGTGAACTTTAAATCTAAATGTTATATATATATATATATATATATATATATATATATATATATATATATAAAAGGAATGAATAAATGTCAATAAAAGCACCTTTGGGCAAGAAGAGACAGGTAATATTTCAAAACAATGTAATTCCTGTATGACCCCATTTTTTTTTTTTTTTTTTTATTATTACTATAAAAAAATTTAACAAAAAAAAACTGCCAGTGATGTTTCAATAACTTTTCTGTTCAATAGCTGACCTGTGTACAACTACTATTAAGCACAAAGTGTGGAGAGAGCAACTGATGAGTAGCTGCTATTGATTGACCAAAAAACCTGCCACACATTCACCAATTCAGCAGAAAACCTAAACAGGTGATCTGGTACTGCAAAACACTCTTCACCCTTCACCTTCAATATTAAGAATCAAACCATAGCTTCGTGCCATGTTTCCAAAAAAACAAAGAGTTTGTTTTCTATTCAATTCCAGGTCTATCATAATGCTACCTGCATCACCTAAGGGCAAAGCATCAAAGAACTCAAGAACAGAGCGCAGGCATCCTGTGAAATTGCATTTACAGTAAGAATAGCAAATCTTGTTCAATAACACTTAGGACAGAAGACCTACTCAAGATCAAAAGAAGTCAAAGCACTCAGCCGTAATGGATATTGAGCAAATGTTGGTTCTGCTGTGAGAACACCCACATCTATTGAATCTCAAGTGTGTACTCTTCTGGCAAGACGTTGTGCACGTTCTACTGAGAGGATTCGCACGAGGACCTTGATCCACAGAGAACATAATTTTACAGCTTTTTCAGGAACAAAAGAAGATTTACTAGGTAAAAGAGTAACACAACTCAGTTTTCTGTCAAATTAAGCAGAGAGACTTGGCGAGGTTTTTTACATTTGGAACTTCTCACATTGCTTTAAGCAAATCACAGATACAAGCGAAAAATGTGTCTTATTGAAGCACTGCGATTAGACCATCAAACTGTAAACCTATAGTATTAAAGTAATATTAGACGCAAGATGATATTCAATTCCATCACAGCCGAGTCTGACATTTATGATGATGTAAAAGCCTTGTATTCATGTTCGTCTGAAATTCATGAATGGAAGCAACTTTTTCAAACTAAAGGAAGACAAAACAACTGCAATTTTCTAAAGTACTAAACAGAAAAAAAAGAGAAGGCTCTTACCAGCACCTACAATCATCTGCAATATTTGCCCACTGGTATCTTGAAAACATTTCATTTTGCCATTTTGTGTTATCATTCATTGTGGTTGCCAGGTTTCCAGAGTTAAAAATTCCCCAATTAGAGCATTCCAATGAATAAATTACATTTTAAAATATATTTAAATAGAAAACAGTTAAATTGTAATAATATTTCATAATTTTTGTAACTTTATTGTATGTTTAATCAAATAAATGTAGTCTTGGCGAGCATTAGAGGCTTTTCTTTTAAAAATATATTAAAAAAGTAAAACAAAACTCTAAGCTTTTTAACAATAGTGTAATTGCATTTATCAATGAAATTAATACCCTGAAGAGAATTCACACTATACACCTGACACAGTTCTTCAACCATTTGATATACCACTATAAACAAAAGACTTCTGTCTTTGCAACTGACTGTCTTCAGAAAAGTTTAGATGCTATTTTCTTTAACATCTTAACTCCATATAAAGCATATTAAAGTAGTGTTAAGGTATAAAATCAGGGCTGCTTTGTTTACAAAAGTAACCAGGTAAATGCTGTATTGCTGCTGTTCCGTAAGCGCCACCTACTGTGAGAGAGTGAATTTACGTTCTCATTCATCCTGATATATTTTATGTAGTATAGTTTCAAATTATAAAATTTTTGAAATTATAATCTAATTCAGATTTAAAACTGCTCATACTGCATATATGCCGCACTTTTGTTTGGATTTGGATTGAAATAAAGAGGTTGTCTCGAATTTTAAATGGAAAGAGCACAGGCAAAGTCTTGGTTTGTTTATATGAAAAGATTTATTTTATTTGAATTATTTATTTATTTGATTTGGGCTTTTTTTTTAAATTTGAGTTTAGTTTTTTAGTTTAGCATTTGACACGTTTCAATTTCGCAAAGAAATGTGCAGCATTTTGTCCAAGCAATAATATATGACATTTTCATTTAGAATCTTTTGTAAAACAAAAACACGTGTGAGAAAATCGTATTGTGAAATCAGTATAGTGAATTGTAACACATCGTAAGTTGAGTGAATTGTTACATCCCTAATGATTACTTTTCATACTTCCAGAAGTTTACAGTCTGAAATTAATATTTTGATTCAGCAAGGCTGTATTAAATTGATCAAGAATGACAGTAAAGACATTTATATTGTTATAATATGCTTATATTTCAAATAAATGTTCATGTGAATTTATCGAAGGCAAAAATATTACACAGCACAAATGTTTGCAAATTTGCTAATAATAAGAAGTAGTTTTGGGAGTAACAAATCTGCATTTTAGAATGATTTCTGAAGAATCATGTGACACTGAAGACTGGCGTAATGATGCTGAAAATTCAGCTTTACCATCTCAGGAATAAACTACATTTTCAAATAAATTTAAATAGAAAACTGTTATTTAAAATTGTAATATCTCACAAATATCAAATAAATGCACCCTTGGTGAGCATAAGCAGAGACAATTTATGAGAGACATGCCACTTCCTCAATCCTCAATACAACTATATAAGGAAAACCCGTAATGGCAAAGATGGCGGTTGTATGCACATGTTCCGCCCCTCATGCTGGAAAGCCAATCATCTGCTTTTAACAGTCAAGCCGGGAAACATATAAGCCTATCGTCTGGTTCCACTGACGCATGCGCACAGTTGAGGTTTTGCGACAGCGGAGACAATTTTGCAATTTTAAACCTTATTTTGGGCAAAGTGATCAAACTTTTTCAGCGATTTTTATCATATTTTACTGCTGTTTCTATACATGCAGTCTTGTTATTCTGAAATAGCTGCCCGGACGCGTTGCCAAGATGACGGCCGAGTGGCATGACTTGCCTAAAAGCACTTTGGCATAGGAGACCTTTATCTTAAACATTCAAAAAAAAAAAAAAAAAAAAACGAACACATTTTGAACTATAAAGCTTTTTCCAGCCCTGGAAAATTTAACATTGTGCAAGACCACGAGAGCCTCAGACCACATCAAGGTGACACTTTAATACATAATTCACTATTGAGCATATTTCTGGAGTGACGTATGGCTGAAGTCTGAATAGACCATTTAAGACATTCATCACTTAAATTTCATTCCATTACTTTTAAATCACCTGTGTGTGTTGCATACAAAGGCTTTAATGCAAGGTGAATCAGCAAAATGCTGACAACTTACTTTATTGGACCATTTGTAAGCCTGGAGCAGCTGGCTGTAGAGAGGTGTTTTGTCCTGAACGGGGTCTAAACTGAGCAGTCCACTGTTGTGTAAGGGGTGACTCTCTGACGGCCGGCCAACCAAAGTACTGAGACGCTCCAATTCACTGCAGAAACAAGAAACAAAAGTCAGACTGGTACTGTTGATATTGATATTTTTAACATACACAATAAAACCAATGTCACACATCACATAATAATTTTAAGCTAAAATCAAGCTATTTTGACTTTCTCCGCCATAATATAAAAAATATATATATTTCAGTCATTTTTAGAAAAACATACCACAACACATTGAAATCATAATAAATGAATGTGTGATTTCAGAATCTTCCATCATCGCTTTTCATGTTGACAGCAGCGGGTAATAGCGTTACTAGGTTATCATGGTTTATTACAATAACACTTGCATTTTGGCAGTGATGGTTACCGTTACAACATTTCACAGGGTAACGTTAAGTGAATGGTGAGACAATTAACTCACTTTAAATCGCGATTGACTGACTGTAGGTTATCTTGGAATTCAGTTATAAAGACTTTCTCCCGCCCTTCAAGGGTCTCCTTATTTTTCATCCCATCTTTAAGAGAATCGAATACCCTGGTGACACTCGATCGAAGAGCCTGGATGGCATTAATCGCTTGAGAAAACGCTTCTAAATTCACTCCAACATTCATAACGTCCGCCATGGCTTTGAGTCCGCGGACGCTGGCGCTCGAGTGACGTCACTGACGCAGAACGGATGATGGGATTTGTAGTTTCTAACAGGGAGGCTACAGACGCGATGAGAAAATATGTAGTTCAGTTCTGTAATCGTCGTTATTGATAGAAACACGTTTAATTATTTAATAAAATCTTATTTGCAAGAAAATGCGAAAAATTCGAAAGCTAAACTTTTTGTAAAGTTGTAGTTTGTATCTTTCATATTTAATTTCACTAAGCAAACACAAAATAATAAAAGAGACCTTTCAAGTAAAAGTTTAATTTACAGTGCAGCTTGAATGTGCAATAGTGTTACCTGCAGTACTGTTGTGGTTTTAAACTATTTGTTTGTTTGTTGTTACAGTTTTAGGTAGACTACATAATAATTACATATATTTTTTTTAAACTGCACACCTCACTATTTAAAAAATGTAAAAACGAATAAAATAAATATAATATAAACCAGCTCATATATATTTATGATAAGATGAACAGCATTATCTGAGGATTAAACACCTCTTTTCATTGACTACTATTATAAATAAATAAATAAAACAGTATGTTTCATGAATTCATTTATTTTGAGTTTTTAGCCTGTCCCTTAAAGAAATTCACGTTGGTAACAACAGAACAGTCTCCGCCAAAATGCCATAGCCTAGTTATGAATTTTTCACTATTTTTCTTTCTTTTTATTGTGTGATTAATTTATTTATTCAACTAGCCTATATAAGTTAACACAGTTTTTCTAAAGCAATACTTCTAACATTTTGACCGAAACTATGGTAGCCTATATTCTGTAAGTGTATGGCTTGATAAACACCTTGTAGTAGGCTACGCTGTGAAAGAAGCCTGGGAATCCTCAGCCTCTGATCTGTCTCTTTAAGCGGGGCGGACTGCCTCAACTGCTGCTGGGACGGTTCTCTTCAAGCCCCTAGATAAACTTCTGCTCCACACTAGTTAGACTGCACAAGGCAGGCAGGTTGCAGAGGCTAAAAGTATTTTCATCGAGGTTTCCAAAGAGGAATGAAAGTCAGATATTGCGTTGCGCAAATAGATAGCTACAGATAAGGCAGAGTGAATGGAGCAGGAGCGGGGATGGAATAAGACAGGATGGGAACGGGAGGTGGAGTATTCTGAAGTCTGTCCTTGAGCGCACAGGACAGAGGCATCAATGAAGGCAGGGACAGGAACCGAAACTTTAAATGCACGATTTTCAGGCAATACTTGATTCGATTCGGAGGAGTCTGGATGTAGGGCATCTATCTAGAATGCTTTCCAACAAACTACGCGGCAGCAGAAGAAAGCTCGAAGGAGAAAGCGTTTGCTCTGATTTATGGAGCGGAGTAACGTGTGCATGTGTTTCTCATCCATCTCAAGTGATATGGCAGGGAACTGACTGAGGGAGAGAGTTTACACTGAAGAAATTCATCTGGGAGCCGTAAAAGGTGCTGAGCTCTGGAACCGAGGAAAGGTTACTCAGGTGTGTTACTTCTTTATTTCGGTCAATGAACATTCTAAATCTCTTGTAAGCGCTTAGAACACGGACAGCATTTCAGATGTTCTTTGATGAATTCAAGTAACTTAAGCTGGTGAGGAATAGGTTATTATCTATTACATTTCCCGGATGTTTTTGGAAAAGTGCATTTAACTAAACTTTTTTTTTTTTACTCAGTTTTCTAACAATTTATTTGGTAATTTCCTTAGTTATTTATTTGCTTTTCTAATCGCCTTTTGTACTTAAAAAGGTAGGCTACAATACAATTGTGTAATATTTGCGCGCATTTGTCACAACAGAATTTATTTATTCGCATTGTTTTGGAGCATGTCCCGGATGACCTACTACAGAGTTTACATTAAAAAAAAAAAAGATTTCCATAGCGAAGTCGAAAATTTTAAAGTGTATCATTTACTGCATTACGGAAAATGTGCACCTTGGAGAAAGTGGCAAGTTTTCGAATTAAGCTGTTATGAAAAATAATACATTTGGGTTAAAAAAAAAACAACAACTGGCAGCTGTGGTTTCCAGCATTGTAACTTTATTGTTAATACACTGACGATGTTTTAATCGTGTCTGTTTGCTTCACAGTTCAAAACCTATACATAATGTAGCCTAATGGATACATTTTATCCATGAACTATAATGCAGTTTCATTGTCTTTTAAAATATATTTTAATGTAAGTTAGCTAACTTAACCAATTACCATTTTTTTTAACTGTAAAATATATATTGCTTATTTCTGTCCCCCCCTATTTCCTAGGCAACCCATCAGAAATGATACAGCTCATCTCATCTCACATGAATCTTAGTCTGGACTCTGACACCAGGCACCTTCTGATTGCATATGAACCACTAAATGCACTCCATGTCTCTGAACTGAAGTAACATTCATCCCTGGACTTGAATTCAGTTGTCATGTATAGAAATTGAACTTTGAGTTCTGAAGATGTCACAATAGATCTAAAAAATAACACCTCAGTGTGAACAGGTTTTACATTAAGTCACAGTTTTCCACCGAGGACCAGACTTTGCCCTTTTGGATGGATATTGGAAATTTCGCAATCTAATTAAATTCCATGCTGATACACCTAATAGCTGTGGCGCCCCTTGCCTTTCTCTCATGCCCATGGACCCATCCAGTGCCATGCTCTCACAGGCGCTCCTGCTCTTACAGTGCATTATTCTGACTCTCGGCCAGTACGATATCTGTAAGTCGCTGGTCAGCACAGACGATGGACCAACATGGGAATATTACGCTTGCCAGCCCAAACCCATGTCCATGAAGGAGTACATGCAGATTAGAGTGGAGCCTCCCGATATCACATGTGGGAATCCACCGGAGAGGTTCTGCACTCTGGTGAGTTTGGATCACTTTTGGCTCTGCCTCTTTGTCAGTTACATCTGTTCCACTGGAACAGCTTGTGTTTCTATGCAAATATAGTTTGCAATCATGTTTATTTATGATAGTGCAAGTTTGATGGATTTTCGGTGTAACTTCAGAAGCTTCATAGCAAAGAAAGTCTAAAGAAAAAATGATCACACGTGCATGTACATGCCTTGTGCGTGTACAGTGTGATTATTATCAGTATTGTCAAATTCAGGATGTGAGTTGGAGTCAAAATCTTTTAAAGGGACAAAAATGAATGGAAAAATGTAAATTTCATTTACCCACCCTCGTGTAAATTCCAAACCTGTATGATTTACTTTCTTCTGTGGAACACAAAAGAAGATATTCTAAGAATGTTGGTAACCAAACAGTTCCGGTTCCCATTCACTTCCCTTGTGTGGTGAAAAATGTGCTTCTTTGATATTCTTCTTTTGTACACAACTTTAAAGGATGTTGGTAACCAAATAGTTTTGGTTCCCATTGACTTCCGAATCCAATGACAACCGAATCTGTTTGGCTACCAACATTCTACAAAAAAAAAAAAAAAAAACATTCTACAAAATATCTTCTTTTATGTTCCACAGAAGAAAGAAAATCATACAGGTTTAGAACAACATTAAGGTGAGTAAATAATGACAACGTTTTAATTTTTGTGCATACTGTCCCTTTTAAAAGACAAATAATCAGGCATATAAATAGCTAGGCTGTGTTTATTTTTGGAAAGAAAGGATAAAATAGATCAAAGAAATCCAGTATTACAGTAAGATCTAACACATGAATGCTAAAAAAGTTTCCAGGTAACCCTGATATGTCTACACACAGATTATTCACTAATCTGCAACATGTGACCATTAACAATGTGCTTGCTCAGAGAGTCAACAAAGCCAGAGATGATGTGTAAATTTGACCACACAGCTGTTATTCAGTGTAGTTTCCCTCCGCGCATGAGACAGCAGCCACCGCAGGATTATCTGTGTTTAGCACAGAGCGTGAGGGTGCAAACAATCTGTGTCTTTCCAGGGTACATCTGATGACCGATCGACACAACATTTGGCTTACTCTGCGACATACTTGGGATGAGAGATTAGGGCAATCACAAGCATGAAAATATTATCCGTTCAATACAATCAGTGTTTGGAGGGGTGAATTTTAGGCCCTCAGTTAGGTTGGTGAGGTATGAGAGTAGCCAAAGTTAATCTCCATCAGAGATGCTTTGGGAATTTAGCCAGAAGCTTGATTGCACAATAATCGGATAGAGGATTTGTCCAGCTGGACTGACACTACGCATGTCTCTGACGGGGTGCTAATTCACACATTTAGACTGTGTGGATCAAAGACAGAATGCCAGATATTGCTCACTCAGTGACATCATTCTCTCAGCATATACCGTGTGGCTCACACAGTGACTACGGGTGGGTAGCTGGACTGTGGAGAGAGTCTGAATTCAGTCACCAAAATCATTTTTCAGACATAAATGTACTACAAAGTCATAGTGAGTCACCAGTGATGGATTTAGTTGTCTAGAGTAAAAAGTAGGAGAAACAGATTATGTTTTTCAAATTCAGTGTGAAAGAAAGGATACCGTTCTTTTGCCGGAACCTGTAGGAAGGCTGTAAAAATGACACAGACCACAAATAGTGGTTAACCAATATGGGTCGCCCTGTTGACGGGCTCTTTTACTCTTGAGATATACCTGTCCGATGACCTTTCAGATTAGGTGTAAAGCAATTCTATGCAGTTTAGGACTGGTACTGTATGTGAACAGATTTTAAAACACTAGGCACCACACACTTGCTTTGTAAATAGTTAAAGAGGAAAAACTGGGTATTATTCACTAAATGAATGACTACACACAACCAGACTTTCAAGTCCTTGAGATGAAAACAATATAGACCTCTTTACACAGCTAAGTTAAGGTTGCTCTGTGCAGGCTCAAGATTCAGTGAAAAGATGCAATGCCACATCAAATTTTGCA
The DNA here is from genome assembly GCF_023724105.1 of Carassius gibelio. Classification (NCBI taxonomy): domain Eukaryota; kingdom Metazoa; phylum Chordata; class Actinopteri; order Cypriniformes; family Cyprinidae; genus Carassius; species Carassius gibelio. The sequence continues at coordinate 22,543,955 of NC_068378.1, read as the reverse complement.
CTTTCTTTGTGCACAAAAAGTATTCTCGTAGCTTCATAACATTATGTTTGAACCACCGATGTCACGTGGACTATTTTAACGATGTCCTTGAACGTGGTAGTTCTGTTTCTGTCTATGCAGGGTCAGAAAGCTCTCTGAATTCATCAAAGATATCAGAATAGATCAAAAAAGGTCTTACTGGTTTGGAACTAATTCATTCTTGGGTGAGCTATCCCTTTTATTATACCTACTCTGACCCACCTTGTATCATTGCATACAGTTGTAATTTCTGTATAAATACAATTCTGCCACCTTTGACCAGCATTTTAGGCAAAACTTTGTGCAAAATTTGTATATTTTTGAGAATACCACCCTTTAACCATAGCAAATGAGATACCAAATTGCTAAAATTAAAAGAGAACTTTTCACAAAATGTTTAGTCAAAATTCAGTAAAATTAAAATTACATTTAAATTAGCAGAAAATTTACAAAAATCTACCACAGGACAATCTTAAAACATTGAGAATACATGTAGCTGTAACATGTAATATAAAGTAATTTGATACAATTTTGAAAATATGAAAGCACATAGGATTATATAATATCAAAATAATATAATAGCATAAACTAAAGTAGACAAGACATATATAAAATTGAATGAAAATGAAATTCAAAATATAAGAAAAGTAATTAGGGTGATTTTTGAGGGATCACATGATACTGAAGAATGGAGTAATAATGCTGAACATTTCACCATCACAGGAATAAATTGCATTTTAAAATATAATAAAATAGAAAAAAGTTATTGTAAAAATATTTTAAAACGTGACTGAGTTTAAAGGAATTTTGATCAAATAAATGCAGCCTTAGTTTAAAAAAAAATCTTACTGACCCCAAACTTTTAAATGGTAATCTATATATCCAATCACCCTGGTGCCATTTTGGAGAATATTTGCTGTTCTGTGTCAGCTGCGTCACGCCGATACGCTGTTTCCGTTCAGATCAAATCACAACAACAGGAAATAGATCCGGCGTGACACAGATACCATCAAAAAATATCTTAATTTGTGTTCCGAAGGTGAACAAAGGTCTTACGGGTTTCAAACAACTCGAGGGTTAGTAATTAATAATAGAATTTTCCAAAAATCGCATTTGGCAACAATTCCTGTAAGTTTCCTACTTTTTATATATTGCACCACATGAAACTTTCTGTCCTCATCTGCTATTCATACAATAACCTGACACTAGGGCGTGTATTTCGTGCATACTGATTAAGGAATATTTTTCCATGCCGACCCGAGATGGCTTACTGAGCAGAAGAAACTGGAGATGAGTTTTAGGAGAAGGGTGTAGTCATGTCCTTCCCTGTCAGCACTTTCTTCTCAGATCAATAAAAGCTGACTGTTCATCCACTGATCAGCCTTTTCTGCATTCAGATGTTGAGCGAGAGGGAGGGAGGGAGGGAGGGCAGAGGGGCCAGGCACTTTAAACGGAAGAGACCTTCTGGCATTCACAACATCAAACTTGCTCCATGTCAGAATAACTCCATGTGCCTGCAGTCACAGTGTGTTTTAAAGCAGCAGTGTTAAAGAGAAGCGATCCTCGCTTGTTTATGGTTACAAATCCAGGAATGAATGTAGCGATCGACGTCCTTGACAGGAAATATCTCACCTGACTCTCAGAAGGTGTAGGTGAATAATTTATAGCTACTATAATGCATTCAATGTAATGCAGGCTACTTAGAAAAATTATAGCATATAATATTAGATAATAGCATGAAATAAAAACATACAAGACCTCAGGTAGACCTATATAATAAAGAAAAAAAATCTAGTTTTCTAGATTATTATATATATAGGTAGGCCTACCTGTGTATAGTTCAAGCTATTATATAACATTTGTATTAGATTTTATGTCATCATTTTTCCATGCATCCTATGTATAAAATGAAACATGAACAAGTATAAAAATAAACAAAAACAATTAAACTAGTTCTTGCTACACAGATATTGATGGATATTTTATATTTTATATCATATGGACTGAAAATGTACAATTTGTCAGGTACTGAAGGTTTATTATTTTTATTTTTTTTCTCCCTTTTTTAAAAAAACTGTCAGATGAGAATAAATCAACAAATATGTATATGCATTCCATAATACAATGAAAAAAATATACAAGTATGTAATATATATAAAATAAAATATGTGGGCTAGCCCATAAAAAAAAATTTAGACATTTTGGCAAAATATATCAAACATGCTGCAGTTGTGAATGAGTTTTAAGTTAATCTCATTTAGTTTTTTTTCTGCAGAATTCTGCAGTCTCTGATTTGTTGTAGGGATCATTTAGGTACAAGCACAACAGGTTTATTTTACATTTATCAAGTCACACAAGGCATATTTGATATAGTGAGTCTGGCACTCTTTTAAGCCTGTTGAACTGTGTTTACAATCAGAGATCTTTTTCTCTTCACATTGAAAGCGAGTTAATTGATCCACGTAAGCCCTCTAGATTTGGCAACTTCCCTTTCTTTTGGAGAAGCTTTCGGGCTCATTAAAGATTTAGAGGAAATTTCAGTCACTCAGCGCCCACAGGAGATGCCGTTGCATTTTTACTCAGCGCCTTGTGTTTTTTTCTTTCCTTCTCTTGCATGATGTTAGCTACCACTGGAAGCTCTTGTTGTATGAAGCGCAGGCTAATTAGGGAGAGAGAGAGTATAAAGGATGGGGAGGGAGAAAGGATCTCAGCTTAGCCAAGCAGAAAGATGACCCATTGCTGCATACAGTACGCATCTGAACATAGACCGAGATCCAAAGCCTCCATTGTGTATCATCCTCACACATGCTATTTGAATGAAATCACTGTCTTTAGTCACACGGCCATATGAGGAATAATCCCATTAACCTGTTTAGCAACACATTAAGAGCCAGGACTAAATATAGCAGGTTGAGTAACTGCACACTCTCGCAATGCACCATGGGAAAACAGAAACACTTGGTCCAGATTTTTTCTGTAACCGTGTCTGGAAAACATCACTTCTACACTTAAACAATGAACTGTCTGTTTGCCACAGAACAATCCTGTAGCTGATTAGTTTTTGCCAATTTCTCATGAATTTTCCATGAATCCAAAGCACATCCTTCCCCATCCTGTACTCCCAAAGGGGGTCGAGTTTGTCCCCATGTGTCCACATGCAATAATCCCCCATCTGTCTGTTTTCATGCCGCCTCAGGTCTTGGGGATTCTTCAAATCAACATGTCTTCATGTAGTCATTTGCATTCCTCAAATTGCTTTCTTTAGTTGTTTCAAAAATAGCACGCTCATTCTTGTATTTTATTTTGCAATAAAACCCTGTCCTTTCTGACTGTATCAAAAAAACAAAAAACTAATTTCAAACACCAACATAATCTTTCTCCAGATTAACATATATCTCTCTTATACAGAGCATTAATCACAATGAAAAGACACTTTCCTCTAGCTTTTGGTGCAGACCAAAGTCTGGTTCGCTTGGTTGATGTGAATGCAGTTTTTTCTGAAAGCGGCTTTAAAGGTGGTTTATGTAAATGGAAGTACTGTACAGTATGTTATGAAAGCATTCTGACTTGCATAAGCAAACCTTTATTGATCACTGTATAATTTTAATATTTGCACACACTCAAGTCACACTCATAGACTGTAATGCTTTTCTCAAAGCAGCTTGTCTGTGAATAAATTGCCTTCTGTGAGCAGCCCAATTTCACTTGCAATGCGTCCCGCAGAACACAGATGACAGAAGTGCCATTCTGTGTGTGTAGTTTTGATGGTAAATCCATAGGGACAAATACTACAAACATAGCCAAAAACTGACATAGGACTTTTTTTGGGGGGGTGGGGGGGGGGGGGGGGGTAAGATTTATTTATATATTTTAATGATATATTGAATACTAAACTGGACAAGTCCTTGGATTAAATTTCATAAATCTGGTCATTTTGTTTACATCTCACAATTAAATTTTTTTTTTCAGAATTGCAAGTTTATATCTCACAACTGCAAGTTATAAGTTTTTATCTCATTTTAAGAGTTTTTATCTCATAATTTGAAAGAACTAAGAATTGCAAGTTTATATTTCTTAATTGCAAGTTATATTTGAAATTACAAGTTTACATCTTGAAATACTGACCATTTCCCTCAGAATTGCAAGTTCTTAAAATAAAAAAGTCAGATTTGTAAGATGCTACTTCGAAATGGTGAGAAAAAAGTCAGAATTTTGAGCTAAAAGGCACATTTGCCATTTTTTTTTCAATTCCATGCCAGAAATAAGCTTCCAAAGAAATCAAACTGCCATTCAGTGATCAAACCATGGATAAACAGTGTGAAAACACATCTGAAATACATAAAAAAAACTCCAAATCCAGTAAACATCAGAAACATTACCAAGTTTACTAAATAAGCTAAAAATGGTTTGATAATATATTTGCATATTAAGCCCTATTCTGGCAGTCTCTGGGACAGTTGAAACTCTTTTGCACGTCATTTTCTGGCTGGTATAATTAGGCGACTGTATCCCTCTGAAGCTGTTCAGCGCCAGCTGTTGTATGACTGGATGTCCAGAGGGAGCTGCCTTCATTGTAATTAACTCACACCACCTCTCCAGGTACAAGACCAGCGGTCAGTCTGGTCTCCACGAGTATAGTACCTTCTCTTCACAGCTTGTTAACTGGGGTCAGAACATTTCTACCAGAGTGACTGCTCTTATGAAACATTGTAACAGTTTCTATCCGAGTCCCATTTTTGTTAACAAAATCTCCTGATTCACTTGTTTATTTTAAGAACACACATCCATCTTTCTTTCTCGGTCAGCCCCTATAAACTGATCCTCAGTGCAATGTGGATATTCCTTGGTGATGTTGAACCATATTTTGAACATGCAATACAAATGCAATACAGACAGTTCATGAAATCCCATTGAAAGGTGTGTGATGCTAATGATACGCTCACATTCAGCTAAAGTCAAAAGGAATCACAGGGTCCTGGAAAAACTTCACTGCTGTTCCAGGAAGCTGGTGCTTGTGCTTTATAGCCTGTCCTCAAAAAAACACAGCACATTACAGTCTTTGTTTTCGGTTTTGACAACATATTTTAACTTTTATTATTTGAGCCAAATACTTACATTTTTTTATGAAATATATTTTTTTAATAATTAAATTAAGTATTATTTAATTTATTAATTAAAAACTAAATGTTAGTAAAGTTCATAGCAGCTAATTTACAAATATATAAATGGTAATATTTAAACATCAAAAGTAATTCAGCCATCACAAACACCCTTGATATCAGAAGTTATTTAAATATTTTAGTTAAATATTATATAGATTAAATATTTATTAAACACCATTGATATCAGACGTTATTTAAATAATCATTATTTTATTTAATAATTAATATTTAAATATCAGTAGCAATTAATTTACACACACACACACACATACACACACACACACACACACACACACTTCACTTAAGTGTAAATCTTTTGAAATCTGGAATCTGAGGGTGCAAAAAAGGAAATTTCCTTTAATATATAATGTATATTTAACAATGAATATAAATAATCAAAAATGTTGATATATTTACGGTATACAGCTTTGATAATAGAAGTTATTAAAATAAATATTATGTAGCATTAATTCATAATTTAATTGATAAAATTCAGAAAAATCTGTTTACTAAAATATTTTATATGGAATGCAACTCAGCCATCACAAACACTTTTTATATTTATTTTATTGAAATAAATATTTATTATTTAATGGAATCATTTATAATTAAATATTAGTCAAATTCACAGCCATCCATTTACATATACTGTATATTTTATTAATTATCATTAATACTAAAATAATATTCAAAATTAATATTAAATAGTAATGTAATGTTTAAATATGTCATAGCAAACGATTTAAAAATATGATATTTATGAATAAAATTTTAAAACAAAAATAGAAATCGTTACAAAAGTTACACTGATCTAGATTAAGTAGTGCATCCATTCATATGTGTTCACAATGTGTTTTTTTTTTCTTAATAAACTGTTCTGGTCTGATCACAGTAATGATTAGTCATTGTCTCAAGTTCTGCTGTGAATTCGCCAGTGACAACACAACCACACATGTCTATCAGAGGAGGCCAAACCATCATATTGTCTGTTTACTGACAGGTTCAAACATTTCTCTTAGAGCCGCACTGCTCTTTAGACGTGAGGGCATTCCTGTGAGGATAGCTGGAGGTTTAGCCTAAGAACCACCTGCTGCAGCAGTTGGACTGGATTTGTACGATACGGAGAAAGACGACAGGATTGAGTCAGAGGGCTGAGTTAGGCTAAGGTGCTTCCTGTTTATGGATCAAAGTGCTAAGGTACTCCAGATGGTTGGGACAGGTAGCTCGAATTATTTCTTAATGGAAGCTAATGGTCCATGAAGACACTTGGCCCGAGAAACATTCAAGTGTGCCGGGCCGGCTATAAAACAATAACTATTCCTGGACACCAATCTGTGGGTTTTAGAGGCTGGAGTGTGTGTGTTGAGACTTTTAACTCCTCAAACGTTTGCTGTGTGGGATGGCTGTTGCTTACTTACAAGGGAATTAAGGGTTCAAGGGTGACCAGATGGCAATCTGTAGGCTAATCTGTACACCTGGTGTGTCACTAGGGCAAAGGTTCAAACCCTGAAATTACAGTAGCGATGGGAACTTTGGAAAGGGGTTATCTAGATAGATAGATAACATGTAAAAACAAAATTTAAATGCTTATTTTTTTTCTAATTTATATATGCTATGTTTGGTCAATAAGAGTTTTTTAAATGTTCTTTTGAAAGAAGTCTCATGCATTTATATGATAAAATTTTTTTGTATGAATAGCTATAAAAACCTTTTATAAAATTTATGAGATATATATTTTAATGTTTTTATACATATATATTTATACATATATATATAAATATATATATAAATGTTTATTTTTATATTTATTGTTTAAATATGCTTTTTATGTTTTTGAAATGTTACGCTCACCAAGGCTGCAATTATTTGATAAAAAATATTACTACAAATTTAAAATAACGATTATTTTAAAATAACGACTATTATCTTTTAAAATCAGATTTATTCCCGGTATAGCAAAGCTGATGTCACAAGATCCTTTTGAAATCCTTTTTATTTCTTTTCCTATTATCAATGTTGAAAACAGTTGCCCTGCTTAATATTAGGTTTAAGGGCTTGAATAGAAAGTTCAAAAGAACACCATTCGTTTGAAATAGAAATGTATTGTTACTTTTGATGAATTTAAAGCAATAAAAATAATTTCTTTGAAAAAAAAAAACTTACTGACCTTAAACTTTTGTACGTTATATTTTTTATGTTCTGTTTAGTTAAATGCATTTTCAAAGGCATTTTTCTCAGTATTTATATTTTTTTGTACCCTCAGATTCCTGATTTTCAAATAGTTGTATTTCGGCCAAATATTTTCCGATCCTAATAAACCATACATCAATGGAATGGTTATTAATTCAGCTTTTCAAAAGAAAAACTATTTATCCTTCTTTAATTTTGTACAACTCTTTATTTGACATTTTATTTCCCTTTTGCCTGTAGGAAAACCCATACCTGTGCAGTGACGAATGCGATGCCTCCACCAAAGAACTTGCCCATCCTCCAGAGCTGATGCAAGACCCTGAGCGAACTGGACTCATCACGTACTGGCAGACTGTAACATGGAGTCGTTTTCCTGAGCCTCTTCAGGCCAACATATCCTTATCCTGGAACAAAAGCCTGGAGTTAACAGATGACATCCAGATAACCTTTGAGTATGGACGGCCCACAATAATGGTGCTGGACAAGTCCCTGAATTATGGACGAACCTGGCAGCCTTATCAGTACTATGCCGATGACTGCATGGACGGCTTCGGGATGTTGCCAAAGAGGGTGCAGGATCTGTCGGCCACGAACGTGACTAGAGTCATATGTACAGAGCAATACTCTCGCTGGGTCGGTTCCAAGAATGAGAAGAATGTGCGGTTTGAGGTCCGGGAACGCTTTGCCATATTCGCTGGGACAAAATTACAAAACATGGACAACTTATACACGCGCATGGAGAGTATGAAAGGCCTGCGAGACTTTTTCACCTTCACAAACCTACGCCTTCGGCTGCTGAGACCGGCGCTTGGAGGAACATACGTACAAAGAGACAACCTGCTCAAGTACTTTTACGCCATCTCCAATATCGACATACCAGCAAGGTAATGATGCACAGCACAGTGTTTGTGTTACTGATGGATAGCTTTTGCTGGTTTTATTGTTTAATCGCTCATTTTTCAGCCTTTTCTGTCTGAAAGAGTAGAGGAATTGAAGGAATTATGGGAGAAGGGAGGGAGAAGGGTTTCAGAACACAGTAAAGGAGCAAATCTTCATATTTTAGGAATCTGATATTGTTTTATCACATTCAAATAAATACATTTGAGAACAAAAGCTGACACTTGCATCAGACATCTTTGTGTCCAGCGCATATACAGGCCTACAGCGTTGTGCTCTTCTAAAACGAAATCACTGGAGTGCAGAATGAACTCAATCTTCTAGGGTTGTCATTTTACATAACCTTAAATACTTTGATAAATATCGCATACATATGTTAGGGCATATCAAGAAGACGTTTTCTTTCGCCCAGGTTGTAGGTCAACTTATGCATGGAATAGACCTATGCAAAAAAGTTTCAAATTTTCAATGATAGTGGAGGGGTATATTATAAATATATTCTAAACTTGATCAGCTTGGCTCATGAATATTAATTAGGTAACAATTTTCAACAAGTAGCCATAAAATTAATGCGTCTGTGAAGTTATATGTCTGGGGACGGTACTTTTTTTCTAGGCTGTGGACAAACATAACACGTCTCTAAAAACATCCCGATTATTGCCCAAATAGTTAGAAGGATCGATAACGCTTTCCGTGCACCATATTAATCTACATGAGTGCATATTTTAATATTAAAAAAACTTCAAAGGTTAGCCTAAAAAAGTGAACCATGTTGATCCACCTTTAGAAATGTCCATAGAGACACATCTTTTCAACAACATTTCAAACTAGTTGTTCTATACGTTAAAGTGATCACCTGGCAGACACAGCTATGATAAAACTGTCCAGCAGTGAAGGGCCCGAACCTCCGGTAATGCAAACCCTCAATCAATACTTATTCTGGTATGTCAGAGAGGAAATTGTTTTAACGGCGACAGGGAATGGGATGGGTAAAGTAGACTAATGGACAAGCAGAAAGCGGCCTATCAGAGTGCTGACTGATGTTTCAGTGTTTCACAATGAGGGGAGCGTTGGAGTGGAAATGTTAAGCTAATACCCAGTGGAAAATCGTCCTGGGATATTGCATTCGTTCCACAATATTGGGACGCGTTTCAGCAGCATTTGAATAATAAAAATGGCACGGCCTCCCTGATGGCTTGCCCTGCGAGTACTCATCTAAATGGAGTCCATGGGGTTGGTGGGTGTTGGGCATGATAATCAGATCAGAGTCTACAGCCGGTGACACTTCCTGCATCACAGCCCATTTCCTCTGTCATCAAGCATGTGCTAATAACCAGCGCTAAAAGCCTATAATAAGATGGGCCAAGGATCCTTAATTGAGGAAGATGAAGTGTTACTTGTTTAAAGCAATTAAGGTATGCTGTTAATATCCCTATTTATCTCTTTATCTTGCGTCTTGTTTGCCAGGAAATGTTACGTGCTCTCTGATAATGATGTTTGCCTTTTTATCCGAAGTGCCAGCAATACTACCAACTCATATTCCTGCAGAACGCATCTAAAAATAACCTGACCAAACAATGAAAACATATTCCTCAGTTGTTTTTTTCCCCTGCTGCTTTGATGACATTCGTGAAAAATGTTCTTGATCAGCTCCTTTCCTGCTAAAAAGTAATGTTTTGGAGGCATCATGCTGTACAGCACACCACATGTCGGTGAACATAATGAGGCGCAGTCATTCTTTTTATTTATTCTTTGCGCAACGGTAATGTGTGAAAAGATAAGACTTGCGTTTTATCCTCACCTTCTCTGCCCTGCTCTGGTTTGCTGCAATCTTGACGTAAGATACAAGACAGTAGAAAGAGTTCACAAATAGGCGTCCCAGTAGATGGACCGGATTTGGAAACGGTAGGAGAGCGGGAGGGTGGGCTCGCGTTCCATCAGACAAATATCCCAAAGACATTGCTTGAACCTTAATTAAACCTGGTAAGAGAGGAAATAAATAAATAAACACAATTCCCAGGGTTCGTGTTAATTTATGCAAAGACTTGAGCTGATCAGATGCATCTCCTGTTCCCTTTCCTCCTGAATCCTCACATGAAACCCTTCTGAACATCCAGTGTACCAAGATACTGCAGCCTTCATACTGAATATCAAAGAAGCCAGGGATGGCTGCTGAATTTTGCAGAAGGGATTTTGGAGAAATAATGCTGTTTTATTAATATACACAGAACATGATAGGCCATTACTAAAGATCAAGGTTGAACGGAAATAAAATAAGCCTATGTAAGCCTATCAGAACTCGCATCTCAGAGATGTCCTTGGACCCACGTTGGCAAAGAGACAGAGGTTATGGAGGGAAGGTGAAATGAAGGAAGCTCCAGAGGAGCCACGAGGACAACATCAGGATCAATCCATCTTTATCACTCGTGTGTGGGCAGAAACTCTATCATGAAAGGGCCACCATGAAGAGGTGTTTTATAGAGAATCAAGAATCACTCAGAGACTGATTCACACCCACACTTGGATTGTGCTGTTTTGCTCTTGTATTAAATGTAAGTGCTTGTGATTTCAATCATTTAATCATCAGGCCTTAAAACAAAATATATGCTTAGAAAAAAGTTGAAAAGCAAATACCAGACAAAGGTTTGAACACACCTACTCTTTCTCTATTATTACCAGTGCTGGGGAAGCTACTTTAACCCTTCAGTAGGTAGCAATACATACACATACACTGTATACATGTATGGCAAATATAAAATAATACACATTATATAGTCAACAATGTGTACAGTAAGCAGTGATATCTCTTTAATCTTGTTCATTCTTGTAAAGTATGTATTTTATCGAATCAGTGAATAATTTTTTAAACCTGTTCATTGAAATTAATAATCTGAATTATTTCACTCAAATTAATCTTTAAAGTAAGCAAACAGATGAGTGTGAGTGTGTTCGATTATTGCTCAAGTTTGCACATATATACAGTATTGTTGGAAAGTTTGGGGTCAGTAATACTTTTATTCAGCTAGGATGCATTACAGTAAATGGATCATACATTATGCTTTTTTAAACATTTTATGCATCAAAGAATAATGAATGAAATGTATTACGGCTTTCACAAATATATTAAGCACTAATATAGCCGAAAATAAAAGTTTTTGTTTACATAATATATGTGTGTGTACTTTTTATATTTATGTATATGTAAATACAAACACATATGCATGTATATATTTAAGAAAAATATGTTACATTTATATATTAAATATATTTATATATGATATACATTATATGAATATAAATATATACATGTAAATATCTTCAAAATATGAAGTGAAGTGAAGTGAAGTGAAGTGACATTCAGCCAAGTATGGTGACCCATACTCAGAATTTGTGCTTTGCATTTAACCCATCCGAAATGCACACACACAGAGCAGTGAACACACACACACACTGTGAGCACACACACAGAGCAGTTGGCAGCCATTTATGCTGCGGCGCCCGGGGAGCAGTTGGGGGTTCGATGCCTTGCTCAAGGGCACCTAAGTCGTGGTTTTGAAGGTGGAGAGAGAACTGTACATGCACTCCCCCCACCCACAATTCCGTCCGGCCTGAGACTCGAACTCACAACCCTTCGATTGGGAGTCCAACCCTCTAAATATATGCTGTATGTATATATATATATATTGGGATTCTTACAAGAAACATTTATTGTAAATTGCAATACTTCACAATATTACTGTTTTACTTTATCAAATAAATGCAGCCTGAGATAAGAGACATTAAAAAATCTTTCCAACTCTTTCATTTTTAAATGGTATTGTATATCACTAAAAACGGTGTATGAGTAGCACATGAAACTGTAAAAAAATTTGAACACTTGTTAGTAGTATGCTAGCATGCTAATCCAAAAACAGCCATACAAGTGGAAACTTAGCACTGACACTTTAGATTTGATATTCAGCATTCATCTGTGTTGATATTTAGTACTAGTCAGGGTCCTGTGGCAGGGGTCTAATGGGTAAAGTAAAGCAGCAATCAGCTTTGGCCTAACAATCATGGACAGACGGATTCGCTAGATGTGTCTGAGATCTGGGCAGGACCATTTATTCAGTCTGACCCTCATTCACCTCCTTCATCGGTCCCATTAGGAAAATGTCAGTCTGCCAAAAAGGTGTCCTCCAGAGGAAGTGAAGTCTCTGGACATCAGATGGCATCTCTTGATTCTGTGCTCTCTGAGAGGCACCTGAGCCCTGAATCTAAGGTGTAAGACTGGCAGAGAGGGTGTGAGAGACATTGGCAGGCTTGTCAAAAGAGAACTTGGGCAATTTGGAGCAGGACAGTTTGGGAAAATTCACACGACACCGGTCAGATGCTGTCAGGCCCATCTATCTTTTCACTGAAACATTTGTTTCATTGAGGATCTGAGGGCAAAGTGTACTATCAGATAGTACGGGAAAAAAAAATTGACTTACACTGAAATAAGTTAAACATAACATAATGGTACCTTTCACTAGAAAATAGTATTTTCATTTGTTCTACTTAAAAGTTTAATTCCGTGTTCTTTTTAATTTACTAGCAATTACTGAATGCTAATTGTTACTAGACCATTTTTGGAAGTACCATGGAATGATTTACTATGTTAATACCGTACTAAATTAATTTCGGTATAACATGAATAATATGAAAATACTATAATGTTATCATGTATCATCACCTGTACTGTAGTACTAGCACAGTACATTTTTGTAAGTGTAGCCATGCTACATGTCAGTGAGGCTAGTTAACCAGTGTGATGATGCTGGTTAACTAGTTAAAAAGCCTCATGGGTACACCAGCGCACCATCATCCAATGCTACCTAGATTTCACAGCAACATACTGTATGCGGAAGACCAGCTGTGGTGGTCTTTTCAGTAGGGAAATTTGCTTTAAAAATTTTCTGATTTTAATGTTGCCCTGGATTTGTTTTAGGATGTCTTTTCATCATAAACCCTTAGATAATAACTTGTGGAGGAATTTCCGTCTGCTCCTTCACACAATACAATCCCATTATGTAAGTACTGAGGGATATCTCTGAGTGTGTACGTGACGTGATTCTATGAATGATTCTCTGCTCTAACTGAGGCTCAAATGCTTTGTGGTTGCTTTGGAAAAACAAACCGCAGTGAAAAACCCAAAAGCTGATGCAAAGCTCACAAACTAGAAAAAGTGGATTAGTTGAGCAATCTGCATGGTTATTACAGTATAAATGAAATCTCTTGTCTACTGTACTCTACGGAAGCATCCCTTCACGCTGGTCAGAATCCATAAATCACAGAGAGCATGGCATGGCTTTATTTGATACATTACTTTGTTCTGCTGGGATCTGTCAATATTCAGACATGCTGACAGTTGCTTAGCATCTTCAGTGCACTGTGCTGTGAATGACCTGACAGGCCATCATATGCTGCCATCCCTACTGAAAACACCAGCACATATAGTAGTATATTCCACATATAGTATATTCCCATCAAACTTCTTGAAATCAACTTGAATTGTCATTCTCAACCCTTTTTATGTCCATAATATGATGTAATTTTAGGTGAAAATTGTTTCATGAAAATTGGATATTACATACCAGAATGGAGCCAGACAAAATTTTCTATATAGCTGTTTGGTTAATGGTTAAAATTATCCAAAGGAGAGTCCTGTCAGAAGAAAAGCAAGTTAGTACATTTTGATGAAAAGTACAAAGAAAACTATTCTTTGCAAATTAGGTATACATAATGCAATATTCAAAACAGTCTCTAAATCAAATATTTTATGAGATTAATAACATGTTACAGTTATCTCTCATGTGCTCACAAGGCTGCATTTATTTGATCAAAAATACGGTAAAAACAGTAATATTGTGAAATATTACAATTTAAAACACCTGTTTTCTATTTTAATATATCTTAAAAAGTAATTTCTTCCTTTTGATGGCAAAGCTGAATTTTCAGCATAATTACTCCAGTTTTCAGTGTCACATGATCCTTTACAAATCATTCTAATATTCAAATTTTTGCTCAAAACCATTTAATCTTGTCTTTAAAAAAATATTATTATACATTTTCTCTTAAAATATTTTTTGGAAACAGTTTCCACCCGTTACCATCATGGACTTTTAGTTTGTTTTCTTCCCTCATGTTTTTACCTGATGTGTGTTGATTAGTTCATTCTGTTCTCCTGTGTTCTAGTTAATCTAGTTATTAGTCCCTTGTTTGAGTTAGTATAAGTACTCCCTGATCTGTTTCTTTTGTTGTCCGGTATTGTTTTATTTTATCAGGTGTGTGAGAAATTCTTCACCTTGTGGATTATCTATTACAATAAAAATGATTTATTTCTATAATTTTTGTGCCTTTATCCTCCTTGCAGCAGTCTGCGTGACACCCCCAGGGTGTTTACTTAAATAGATTTTAAATGTCTTTAATGCATCCTTGCTGAATAAAATTACTAATTTCTTTTTCAAAAAACGTACTGACCGCACATTTGAGTTGCCGTGTATGTTTGATATGTTTAAATGATTATTTGGACTGTCAAATTAACACATTTTTGCATTGTGTTCTCATTGACTAAAATTATTTCATTTCATTGAGTAAACTGGACTATAATGAATATGAAAGGACAAAATATGAACTAAATTTCAAGGACATTTTTGACGAACTACGACTAAAACAAATCAAGCTGTAAAAATGAACACTGCCTGAAGGCCTCTGAGGGCAGTCATGTAAGTAGGTTTGGGGGCAACAGAGCCATGTCAACAGATCAATGAAGCCCCTTTCAAAGCCAGTCAGACACATCTGAAGAGCTGAGCACTGAGTTTTCTTTGGAAAGGGCCTTGAGTGAGCGCCATTCTTCAGCTGCGTTTCAACTCAACCTGTAGTGCTGCATTTTAGTGCACGCTTGCTTTAATCTCACATTCTCTTTTTTCATCTTGTTTAGTGTGCATCTCTTTCCATACTAAGCCAGTCCATCCCACAGCAGGAAAAAAAAGGTTTTCAAGTTTTCTGCAAGGTTTGAGGTATAGAGTATTAATATATTTTCTGCTAGGGAGTACTGGGTGGTTGTTAGGGTATTGCCTTGCTGTTACCATGGTGAATGCTAGGGTGTATGTTCAGTTTATCATCTGCCAGGAAAAATTATAAATCTGATCATTTTGAAAAGTTATGCCACACCTCAGCCACATAAAGACCACAAAAAAAAGTTAAAGTGTACTGTAAAAATTTTTTTTTTTAAAAGTACCGGTAATATGTAAACGGTAATACTGTAAAGATGCTATGTTAACAACCTCTTAATTGGTTGTTTATATACTAAATACAGCTAAAAACTGTAACAAATCTTACAGAAAATTTTAAGTTTCGTCTTAGTTTAATTCTACATGACATTCTCTTTAGCACCTGCATTTTTGAGTGTTTTTCAATGTAAAATTATAAAACAATTTTAGTAATTTAATAAGTTGGTATATAATATACTGTATGTTATATATGTGACCCTGGACCACAAAACCAGTCTTAAGTCGCTGGGGTATATTTGTAGCAATAGCCAAAAAATACATTGTGTGGGTCAAAATTATAGATTTTTCTTTTATGCCAAAAATCATTATGATATTAAGTAAAGATCATGTTCCATGAAGATACTTAGTAAATGTCCTACTGCTTACATATCTAAAAACATATTTTTTGATTAGTTGTATGCATTGCTAAGAAATTTATTTGGACAACTTTAAAGGCAATTTTCTTAATATTTAAAAAAATTTGACACCAGATTTGCTCTGCAATATCTCGGCCAAATTTTATCCTATCCTAACAAACCATACATCAATGGAAAGCTGATTTATGATGTATAAATCAAAAAAAAAAAAAAAGACCATTAATTACTGCCAATTTTTTTTTACTGTACATTTCGGTTTGATCAAATCCTTAAACTAACAGAAATTGAGCATGAAGAATTCAATTAGCTGAAGTGTGGAGAATCATTTTTAGGGTTAGTTAGGGTTGCTCAAATATTGTGTAACATTTCATAGACAAATTTTAAAAGCAGTCTATTTATGACTTCACTTCCACTTAGACATCTTTGGTGTATTTGTCCATGAGTTTTACCACACTGCGTTGTGTGGGCGCATGTGTGATCTGTAATTTTTGCTTTTGTCTGCAGTGCTTTCATGTGATGTAATACTTGCCCTAGTTTTTGGTGAAGATTATGCTGGCGATACATCGGTACAGTTAGAAGCAGAGAGGAGAATGTATTATAAATGCTCAGGTCTAGCAGAGCTGCTCTTACAGTATTCCCACAGGAGCTCCTTGAGTTTGCTTCTAAAAAGCTGAACACCATCAGCGCTGACCATCAAAGATGAGTCCTTGGCCTTCTGCTAAGGTTACATTAGTGAAGAGGCCAGGGGCGCAAACTCAGGCTTGCTTCCACCCTCCCCGCATGATCGCTGCTGTAACATATGCGAAGATATATTATTAAACACACACCGAGTAACAGTGAAAGAAAAAATACTGTGGGTTATTGGCAGTGCGGAAATTCAGATGGCATGGTCTCCAAAGCCCCTGCAGTCTTTCTGTCTTTGTTAGTCGCGCTCACGATCGTTCAAGTATCTGAAAACACAATTAATCTTTGAAACATAAAATACAAATGTACAGAAACAGCAGTTTAAAAAATATTGATGATTTGACCAAGTTACTGAAGTGTGCCATTGTTTCTACTGTATCAGCTTTAGGGTTTTTGTTGCCATCCGAAATTGGAACATAAAATTGCAAGCTACTTTTTTTAAAGTGAACTATTATTAAAGTTAATTTAAGTGCACTCTGCTGTTTGAGTATCCCAAACAGCTCGACAGAAAGGCTCAACCATCTGAATTTGTTTTGGGCAGAACCATTGGTTGTCCAACCAATAGAAAGTTCAGGAAACCTGTTTTAAAACATAATTTGATGAATAACTGCAGCCATGATCAATAAAAAAATTACACAAATCTCGAAAAGACTTCTTTCTGATGACATATGGAATTCTAGAATCATTTAGTCCAATCATTTAGTAATCTAATCAATGACTGATGAATAGAACCAAACCCTGCCCTACATTTTTTTACTTTTTCACATTAGCTTTGCTAATGTTACACTCAATACATCACGATGCAGAAGAAAAGATCTGTCTCTACTTCTGTGACTTTAATTGAAATTAACACAATGTGAAGTGCACCAAGCCAAAGTCTATAATGAACACGATTTGGATAAAAATGTCTCATTGAAAATAATTACAATTATTTGAAAAATGTATGTTCAGTGATACTACACTACATGATGAAAAAAAAAGTTCTTAGTTTTTTTGTCTTGTTTTCCAATGCAAATACAAATACACAAGGATGCACAGCAGCACACAAACATGCCAAATATTACAAATTAAAGGATTGCAATGCATAAAATTTTTTTGTAGGCTTATATAATTTGTAGGCTTAATATATATATATATATATATATATATATATATATATATATATATATAATTATATTATATTATAATATATAATTATATTATATTATATTATATTATATATATATATATATATATATATATATATATATATAAAATACTGAGGAAGAGAATCCTTTTTGCAGTGTAGTACAACTTAAATTTTTCACTTTGTATTAATAAATTCTGAATCCTACAATGATTGAGATTCCTACAATCCCATGGGGTGAGAAGTTTGAAATAGTGCGAAGTGCAATTTCATAGCCAAGTGAAGACTTGTGAAATGAAAATACAATATGGTGATAAATTTTGCATCAAAGCTATAGAAGAAAGCTTTGAGATCAATTTCATATTGAAGATTTTTTTTCACCCAACTTATTGACATATTCTCCATCTTACAATAAAAAGGCACCTTCAAAGCCACCATCCAAATGCAGTGAATGTAAGAGCTGAA
Source organism: Carassius gibelio (assembly GCF_023724105.1). Lineage (NCBI taxonomy): Eukaryota > Metazoa > Chordata > Actinopteri > Cypriniformes > Cyprinidae > Carassius > Carassius gibelio. The sequence goes on along the minus strand of NC_068378.1, from coordinate 22,525,744 downwards.
TCAAGCCAAAGCCAAACCTAACCAGAGGGATCAACCAACATACTTTTTCATCCTAGTTTGTGGCCGAATACTTGTCTGTTTACATATGCATTGATCTAGCTAACTCATCCACCAGAGTCTGTTTTCATCTATCTCTGTGCGCAGAAGTGGGTATTATATTACTAATGATGCACTCTCGTGGCTGTGTATGATTAAATTAACCCATGCCTTTTACCATGAGCCCTGCCATCATTTTTTATGATGGATGAAAATCGAAAAAACCTTCAGAAGCACCACCCCACCCTACAATATCCAGTATATGTCTAATACACTTAGGTTTTAACATAGCAGGAACAAAACTACTTTTAGATTTTGTCTTCTGTAATTTCCCCCATAAAAACACTCAAATTTTACTGCACAAGAAAAAAAAAAAAAAACTCCAATTAGCAATATCAGTCCATTAAAACCACGATTAATATTTTTTTCATTATTAACATTAATGCATTCAAGTTACAAAAATGAAAAATAATAGGCATATTCTTCTGTTTGGCAATTAAATGCATGTAGCTCATCTTAATTGCACAAAACATCACAGATTCTATATTTCTCAAACAATGTATTACTATAACATTTATAGGGGAAGTATATTCAACAAGACATTTTTACAATAATATGTTACAATTATGGTTATGAAAAAATTGTTATCAATGCATTATGGTTCATTCATAGGATACTCAACTTGAGATCATTATTAGATTATTTAACCACCTGTATAATTATGGTTGTTAGAGTAAGTTGGTATATTAACATTATATAAGGTAATGATGTAAACCGTTCAATATAAATTGATTATTTTTTTCTAAAATGCCTTATGAATACATTGAATTTCTTGCATATTTTACTGTACTTCTACATCATTTCATTATAGTGCAAGAAACATTTTAAAAGGTTATCAAGGAGGCAGAAAGCACAAATGAGAGGAAGAGGGAATAACAGAAAACTGTCCCCCCTGGTTTTTTGGAAGGAGATCTTTGAAATTCTGTTAAGGTTGTTCAGCCTCCCTGAAAGCGAGCACCGCAGGCATAAATATCTCTGCTGCCCAGATCCCCACCCTAAAGGCACAGAATAAAAGGGGGTGTCCCAGGAAGCAAACAGAATTTTTCATCAGAACACCATTGCTCATCAAAATTTCATCCGGCCATTCTATATTGGGACTATATCTAGTGCCCTCCATCACAACGGGATGTTCCTGTTTAGTCGGTTGGGCCAATCCCTCCTGCACTAAAACATATTGTTCATTAAATGTTCCTCTCCGCCCATATTACTTTTACCTTATAAGTATTACTTCTCAAGGGGTAGGAAAAAGGGCATACGTGACATTTTGGGCAATATATATATATATATATACTAGGGCCGGGACTTTAACGCGTTAATTGAGATTAATTAATTACACAAAAAATAACACGTTAACTAAGATTAATTAATTACAGAAAAAAAAATTCCCGCATTTTTTATAACTTATTTTTGCACCGCGGAACGTTTCTCACAGGATGAGTTTTGGCCGACCGATTATACTGGAGCACCAACTAGCGTTCGCATATCACCGCAGCAGCACATCGAGCCTCAAGTATCACCTCAACGCAAAACATGTAGCAGCTAGCGTGGACTTTACACTTTATGTTGAACTATGTATTATTTTGTTGGTGCAACAGTTTATGTTGAACTCTTTAATGTTTTGGCCAAGGTTTGTATACTTAGTATGTTATGGCCTCTGAAGCTACAGAGAGATGTTTTCTAATAGTCAGTGTTTCCAATGTTCTGAATGTAATTGACAGTATTGTGTTTTACTTAAAAAAAAAAAAAAAACACTTTACAGAAGGTTCCAGCACCTATAAGCTTCCTGAATTTCTGAAATGTACTATTTCTAAATTGTTTCTAAATATGCTTTTGCTACACTTCATGGCAAAAATTGCACTGGTCTGCTAGACTTGGTTGAACAAAAATAAACAATATTTTGTTGCTTAAGCTTATGTATTCAGGCATTATTCAATGGTATACTATAAATCCATGTGAAAAAAAATTACTTCTCACTGTTCTCAGGTCAAATATTTATATGCGATTAAAATGCGATTAATTAATTACAAAGCCTCTAATTAATTAGATTAATTTTTTTAATCGAGTCCCGGCCCTAATATATATATATATATATATATATATATATATATCAAATGATGGCTCTTGATAAGCTCTTTCTACTGTCAAAAGGACAAAAGTAAATTCATAATGAGGTTATGTGCAGCATCTTTTCAGGTGCTTGCGCACCAACAAGGCTACTGGGCCAGATGGGTTACCAGCTTTCTTGTTAAAAAACTCTGCTAAAGAGCTTGCAATGGCATGGTGTCCCTTATTCCAGCGATCTCTTGATACCCATTTTTTTAGGGGAAGTCGTGGCCTAATGGTTAGAGGGTTGGACTCCCAATCGAAGGGTTGTGAGTTCTAGTCTCGGGCCGGACGGAATTGTGGGTGGGGGGAGTGCATGTACAGCTCTCTCTCCACCTTCAATACCACGACTTAGGTGCCCTTGAGCAAGGCATCGAACCCCCAACTGCTCCCCGGGCGCCGCAGCATAAATGGCTGCCCACTGCTCTGTGTGTGTGCTCACAGTGTGTGTGTGTGTTCACTGCTCTGTGTGTGTGCATTTCGGATGGGTTAAATGCAGAGCACAAATTCTGAGTATGGGTCCCCATACTTGGCTGAATGTCACTTCACTTCACTTCCATACTGTGCCAGCTCTGTGGAAAAAGTCATATATAACACCAATTCCAAAAAAACCTGGTGCATCGTCAAATAATGACCTTCGCCCTGTGGCTTTGACTTCCAATGTCGGGAAGTGTTTTGAGAAATTCATAATCTCCCTGTTGGAAAAAGAAGTAGAGCCACTATTAGACACCTGTCAGTTTGCCTATAGGCAGAATAGAAGTACTGAGGATGCTGCTCTTAACATTGTTCATATTGTCTCTAAACATTTGAGAACACTAAAGCCTATGCTCCTATTTTATTTGTGGATTTTAGTTCAGCAATTAATACAGTGCAGACACATCTGCTTTTAGAGAAGCTTTATGGCATGGGTGTCAGTACTTTTTTAATTAAATGGTTTTACTCTTTTTTAAGTAACAGAACTCAGCAGGTTAGGGTTAATGGGACACTTTCTGAGGTCAGATATAGAAGCACAGGAGTTGCACAAGGTTGTGTTTCATCGCCTGTGATTTTTGCTTTATACAGGAGCACATATACTAATAATTATATAATGAAATATTTTAAGTCTCTTACAACTGTCTTGTGTTAAATGTAAATAAGACACAAAAAATGGTCCTTGACCCAAGAAGATCAAGTAAGTATCAGTACTGAAGCCAAACATCCTCTTTTTAGTGAATACCAGACACTGTCATCGGGAAAGAGACTAAAACTTATAGACTGAAGCTTTAATTTGTTCCTGCCTCGATAAAAATGCTGAATTCCACCAAAAATAATGCTCATATTAGAACCTTGTGTTTTGCATTATATGTATTTTATATATCAGACTCATACATTGTATTTTATTATATTTTTATTATTATTGTCTGTTCAGAGAAAAACACTGTAGCACTTTGCCCAAGACAGATTTCCCTTCGGGCATAAATAAAGTTTATCCTTATCCTTATCATAATATTAGAGTTATTCATTACAAACCAAAAGACTTAACAATGAAAAAACTAAGCCAGTTGGTCCCAAAAGGGCGGAATTGCACTTATGCCACTTTGCCATTGAGAAATGTATGGAGGGTAAAGCACATGAGTCAAAATGACTGACACAACAAGTAAGCCTGGTAGCTCAACCAGAGGACAGCAGTTTTTAACTACTGAATATGGTTTATTAAGCTTATTTTGTGACAAAGAGCTGGATGATGATGGAGAAAATGTGAAAATCCAGCATTCAAGGTCAGTGAGGTGAAGCTAGCTAGCAGGTAGTAACCAATAACTTACATTCTAATGGTATATCACATAGGCACTCAGTTACTGCTTAGTCAAAAATAGAGAGAATGCATAAAAATAATGCATTTAATAATACTTAGTTATGCATTGCTTCAGTATCATTCAGTTAATGGTATTTGCGATCTTATTTACTTTTTTACAAATCCTAGTAAGATAGTAATTTACTGTATTGAAAATACATTTATTTACTATTTAGTTAGTTCAAATCTGGTAAAACTTTATTTTGCTTTATTTATTGTATATGTTTACTGAAATTTTGAAAAAATATTTAAACTGGAGTACTACATGCACACAATGGATATTTCTCAATATTAATTCTAAAATGTGTTTTAATGTCACTATTGTTGAGGATGCTCTTTGAATAATATTTAAATGCAAGATGTTTAAAGTGCACCTAAAGTATACTTGCAATAGTTCCACTTTTAACAAAATCAAATATAGTTCAGTATATATTTTAGTTGGACTTCAGCACTCATTTCTTTAAATTTAATTGCATTCAGTATAAAATTAGTTACTTAAAGTATACCAGTTTAACATATGTAAATAATATCTAAATGTATTTGTAGTATACTTAGCATGAAATAAATGTATTTCAAATACATTTAAATGCATCTGTAAAGGCTTTTCAATTGCCCATTTGGCCAAACAGTAAAGTGACTGGGATTACTATTTTAGTTAATAATCAATAACTTATTTGATATAAAGACTTTTTATATGATACTTTATTTTATCACAGTATTTATTTTTTAACTCATTAATGTCATGCTTTTTTCATATTGTCATCAGATGCACACATGTTTTAAAACATTAAATAAATAAAACACTGGTGCCAAAAAAGTCGCATGTGACTTTTTTTAAATAAAATAAATTTAGTTTTTTTTTTTCTGAATAAATGTTCAGATAGTGTTCATTAAGTATATTGTCATCCATGTGTGTAGATGTTTTTATTATAAACGATTGAATAGGTACACAAAGTAATTTTTTGTTTTGGCCCTCTTGCAAAGTTGAAATGTCACTCACGCCCTTCTGGTTCTCACCCCTAACACTTCATAGAAAAATATCATGAATTGCATGTAGGATTTCAAGTTCCAGCTGTTCATTTCAAACATAAATTTGATCTTTTAATAGTTTAGTGTAAATATTTAATTTATGAAGTTTTAATAATCTATCAAATACTTGCTTACTGTCAAGACACAAAACTGAAGTAGTCATATAAAAACATGCGCAACTGGAAAAAAAATGCTTGAAAATATATATATATTTAGTTTTTTCATAGAATGTTTTTATATAATTTTTTACAGCTTTAAAATGCCACCACTAGTGGAGGATTTACATTAAATGATAATGAAATGTATTTATATTTATTATTTTCATAATATCTAAACATAATGAAATAATATTATATTATGTTTTATTTTAAAATTGCTGTTTTGCTTTGTTTAACTATTGGTCAATCTTCCCGGAAATACAACCCAATGAAAGAAAAATGATCGCACAGAATTAGTTTCAAAACCAATACCAACCAGTGTGATTTACCCTGTAAAGATAAGTGTGTGTGTGTCTCACTGTATTCAGTGTCATGTGGATATCTAGAGGATTGCAGCTCTGTGGACAGTGACGCAGCAGGCAATGGAGTCACATTCTGGCAATAATTGGCCCCATCGCGATGTTTCCGTAGGGGGGAGAAATTAATTATGAAGGGACCTCCCTTATTCTTTCTCTCCTTCAACTTTTTTGATGTGCACAGGCAATGGCAAGACCACTCTCTGTATCTTTTTCCAGTTGTACGCAAGTCTCCTTTCTATTAATCCACATTCCATTAATCCACGTCTTCCATGTGAGAAGCTGTGATGGCGATGCTTGCTTTGGCTTCCGCTTTTTCGTCCGGGAGTGCAGAAGAAGCCCTTTTCTGCATCCTGTGTGAATAATTTACAGGAGCTGCCGGTGCCACAGCTTTCAAGGTCGTCTGCGATTCCGTAGCTGTGACTTTCGTAGCTTTCGCCTCATGGGGAGCGCTCTCTTTCCCATGTATCTCCAACCTTTTAACTGCAAATCCACCAAAAGGGGGATGGGGAATAGGGCTGTAGAGGCCAGGTCTCTGGTCTGCCACCACCCTTCAGCACTACTTTTGTATGGGCAGCTCTCTCGGCCATTGGGGAGGAAACAGCAGGGCATTTTTCATTAGCCGCTCCACCTGGCACAGGCTAGTAAAAAAAAGACTGCATTCAGAAACAAGCTCCCTGCGACTGCCTTTTAACACACAGATCTGCTATTGTGCGGCTGACCTTTTTTTAGTTGCTGTACTTCAAAAATGTGGGAAGGGGCTGGAGCGGCGATAATAAGGAATATGAAAACCGACATCTAGTGAAGTTCTGTGAGAGCCGTGCCACCGGAGGAGTCTGAATCGGGCATCGTCAGCCGAGGTCAAAGCTTTCAGGGTCCTGTAGAAGGATTAGGATGAGGAAGAGAAAAGAGCGTTTGAAGCCATTTACCCACGTCAGTCTTCCTGAGCGGTTCTTAAAAATCAATATCCGCTGCCTGAACACCTTGTAAACTGAATTGAATCTTATTTTCGGAGAGCTGTCATGTTCAATTTGTAACTTTCATCCTTAATAGTTGAAGCTAAAGCATTGCTAATATAAGGTGTATGAGTTAACAAGATGCTGAGCTTGTTAACAAAGCGGGTTGTTTTCTCAAACAGGCCAACAAGTTCATGGGCCGTACAGCCCATTTGGAAACATTAATGCATTACCGGTCGCTAATGACACTCTTTCTCTATGTTCTCTTCCTCAATCCTCCTCAAAATGGAGGTAATAAGTCAGTCGGGTACTGGTTATAATGACCAATCTAAGCCGGCCCGAGGTGACTCTCCGGGCACTGATCATCCTCGTCTTTCCTCCATCCGTTTTTGTTTGCGTAAGTGCCTCATGATGAGCACGGCAGTGCTTCTGTGCAAATGAGAATAAATAGTCAGGGTGTCTCGTGAGAGAGGACTGTGGGAAAAATAAATCAAGCTCCCATTAACAGCAGCTTCCAGCTGCTTTAGAGCAACGGACTCCTGCGGCAGCCTTTTATCTGTCTATCTGTGTTTGTTTAGTGCCACTGCTATTTATTCATCCGAGCGCCATGATCCTGTTATTTGCACCAGACTTTGACTCTTTTAAACAAATCTTGAAAGAAATCTAGCTGCCGCATCCCATAAATGCTTAAATGGGTATAATGATATTCTATAAACGTTCATCAACGATGCCCTGGGGAGAATTACGTCACGTTCGTCTTAAGCTGTGCAGATTTATCCAAAAGCTCATTACCTAAGCAATGGCAGGGTTCAAAACAGTTTTTGTAACTTAAATCAAAAGTAGGGGGATGCTCAAGGCAGACAATTGTGCTTGGAAGAAAATTCTGAACATTCATAGATTTTGCCACTTTTTATTTAAAGTAGAAAAACTTGCTCAATATAATGTTTTAATTAGTGTGATCAATAAAAAAAAAATTTCATTGTGTGAGCCAAAACAGTGACGGGGCAGAAAATATGTACAGAGAAAGACTAACTATACATATACATATATACATGCTAGAATGTAAGATTATTTAATAGATTTTTAATTATAAATTGTAATTAAATTAATCTGTTGACAGTAGACTTTTAAGAAACCTCTCTGTTTTTGTCTCATAGTGCCAGTGTTCTGACCGGGACATGCATCACAATATGGCAAGGGGCGTAACATTTCCTTCACACGCTTTTGGCATTTGGCCAATAACAACGCACTGGATTGCTGGCCAATCAGAGCACACCTCACTTTTCAAAACGATGAGCTTTGTATAAAAAAAAAAAAAAAAAAAAAAATGTGTTTCAGAAATGCGGGGCATAGATGATAAACAATAATGTACATTATTTGGAAAATAACACATTTCATTAACCAAATACACAGAATAATGTTCTTTTTAGCAACATCACATGACCCCTTTAAAAATAATAGTTGTGGGTGTACTTTAAAAAGAAATATTTTACAAATAGCTTTTAATGGTTTTTTTATTATTTTTTTATGATTATATATATGAATCTGATATTCCCTTGTTCCTTATTAAGGTTTAGATTGGCTTGGTAAACTTGTGTTGGTAAATCCTAGATAATAAGTTGTCCCTGCTGAAATTTCCTATCGATAATTTGTGTTTACACACACATTGTGCCTGTGCCCAGAGGAAGGATATATTTTCTTTAGCTTTACGCATTCAACTTTGAGAGGAATCCACAACCGTGTTCAATCTCTCTTTTTAGCTTCTGTTTTGCCGGAGCATTAAGAGCCATATGTTTATCACACACTCCTGATTCTCCAGTCGCAGATGGCCATATAGGGGTTTGATCCCATCCCAACAGCAGAGCCTGGCAGCAAATGTGCCCATGAGATCGGTTCCTGTCCCAATCAGTGGGGTCCCAGCCCTGTGGTGTCTGGATATAGCTGCCCTGGATCCACACAGATTCAGTGAGTGCAGGGCAGAGAAACCTCACCTCACACCCCCGAAAAAGATGCTGCTACTTCACCCCCTACTGAGGTCCAGGATGCTTCCCGCTGTTCCCCTGCAACCTGCAGTGAGATGCACTAGAAACGCACCCAGGCTGGTTCATCAGCCCATCTAACCCCATGCCAGTGTTTTAATAAGAGCAAAACAGCCTTGCCCTCTCTGTCCTGAACACTGGCACAAATGATTCCTTCTGTCCTTGGTTTTTAATCACAAGACTTTACTGTCTACTTAGCACTTTTTTTTGGTGAGGTGTCAATAATTTAATATTCATGATGATAAGGAACACGTACCAATCTGTAAGCTAGCGCCCATATCGATTGCAGTTTTCACACTCACTACCCATGCACATTTACAAAATGCCAGAAGGCATTTATTCAGCCGTCAAACCAGACAGATTTCTTTTTAGCGTTGGCTTGCATCACTTTGAGTGCTGTTTTTTTTCACGGGACGTTACATTCCCACAGCTGCCTTGCATTAGTCGCCGATGCGACTGTGTTGCTTTTATCAGGCAACTTTTAAGATGCAATTCCTGATTTAACACTACTTGTTTAAATGTGCTGAATGCACCTTCATTGGGTTTTGCTTTGACTAGGAACACTTTCATTCCTGTGTTAATTTTCTCAAAACACTTTTCATACTCTCACTAGCTTAATTACCCCACTAAATATGTATGACTGTGTATGTACTGTATATTGCTCACTTCTGTTTTTATTTTTTCTTTCTAAAATATATTTTCACTACAATGTCTTTTCCATCACATTAAATGATTTATTGCATAAAAATTACATTTCTGGAATTGCTAGTGCTGAATTTATAGAATTAAATGTACACATGAAAGCATACACACACACACACACACACACATACAAAATGCACACAATTATATAATATCTTCATACTTTTTGCAAAGCTGAGTTTTCAGCATCATTACTCCAGTCTTCAGTGTCACATGATCCTTCAGAATTCATTCTAATTTGCCACTTTGATGCTCAACAAACTTTTATTATTATTATTATTATTATTACTAAAAATGGTTGCGCTGCCTATTTTATAATTTAAATATATATATTTTTACTTCATTTAAAAAGTTTTAGTTTGTTACAAAAAAAAAAAACCTGAACATAAAAGTGTCTATAGATAAAGAAATACCCAAAAATGCAACCCAAGCAGAACAAACACATAGAGCAAGAAGACACTTCACACTTACAGTAACTGTTCCTGGTGCACTACATGACACAAAGACTCATTCTCATCCATTTCTCATCGCTCCTCACAGGGTGGGTTCTAATTCCAATCTGTACCTAAGAGGATTGTAAAGCACGAACACTGGATTTGGTCAGAAATTGATACGAGACCTTGCCATGCTTTAATTGATTTACACTGGCTTTAGATCCTGCACTGCTTCTCAAAAATAGATAGGTCTTCCTTAAGGTGAGAATCTCTGCAATAAAGTGGTACACCACTGATTAATTTGTCATGATAGGAGCTTGATGGGCATTTGGTCTTGGAGAAACAGCCGAATGAAAGAGTGTGTGATTGACATTTGGTTTTAATTACGAATGAAAGGCCTACAGATGGTGATGGAAGTCTGTTTCCTCAGGTTTTTGAATAAATAGACCCAATTCAGTAAATGAAATTGTGTAAAATTTTACTCTGTAAACCATTCTGTCTAATGTAGTATTCATATTTGAGATAAAATGTTGAAAACAGTACCTAAAAGTAAAATAATTTTGTAAAATATATAAAAAAAAAATTTTCATAGTACATAAATTATACTAAAAAACACTGGTGTAGGGGAGATATCTTTAATATGAGTGTCTTAATGCACTGGCATGTTTTTATTTTTATTTGTTTTAAATATAAATAAGTTCAAAATCTTCAAGTGAAATATCTGCCAGTGTCTGCTGGCATCACTTTCTTCAAGTGAATCTTCAGAGGGTGAGGTATGACCTCATTATACGGCAAAACAAGGTTTGGTTATGGGGTGTCCACATGGAAATATATAGGTCAGCTACATAAATATTTCATGCAAATGGATAGCTGTTCGTTTTAGTGAGGATGAAAAAAAATCTGATGCATTGGGATTTACACACTCATTTGATTAGAGAGATTGTAATTGCAAAAGTAGTAATTTCCATACTAACCTGCTTTCCTCCCCAGACCTTTAATCTCAGCTATCCTTAAAGTCGGCTGTCAGATATCTGGAGCATTCCTCATAAAATCAAAGGAGGGAAGCAACATTTTGTAGAGCACTGCAGATTTTTCTTATTAAGCCAACGATAAGGAGAGACAAGGCGAGGCCATCTCAATATCCCCCATTTATTCTCATTACTAGCGATAATCATTACTCACTCTCTCTCTTTTGTTGGTTCCATTTTTCTTGAGGAATTCCCTTCCCCCCAGTAGACGATGGTTATATTTGGAGTAGAGCAGACAGATGCTGTTTACGGTCCCCAAAGATCCCAGAGTTTTATCTCCAACATCAGAGACAAAGAGAAGCCAACTTACCTGCATCTACAACAAACACAAACAGACTCTATAGTGCTTACAAACATGGGTTATGAGAAGAGTCTTGATGAAAGATAAGATTACAGTAATCTCTAGAAAAGTGCAGATAGACGTGTTTTTTTTTTTTTTTTTTTTTGCTATTTTATTCATTATTAAATATTTCAGTTAAAGCGTTCATTTATTTTTATTGCAGTTTTAGTAATTCAATACTAATGGGACACGTTTCATTGGCAACTAACTGAAAAAAAAGTTTACTTTTTTGTTACATTTCTTCTCCTTATAATTCTATTTGATTTCAGTTTTATTTAAATTAAAAATATATATTTTAAGAGTTTTTTTAGTGGCAGACACTGGCAGATTTTTCACTTAATTTGAACTTACTTAACTTAAAATAAGTTGACTACATACATGCCAGTGCTTTAAGACAAAACACACTCATATTAAAGATATCTCCTCTATACCAGTGTTAAGTACAATTTGTGTGCTACTGAATATAAAAATATTAATATTATTATTATTATTAATATTAATTTTTGAGAGTTTTATCATCAACTTAAATGAAAATTAGAAATGTTGCCTTGGCAACTACTTGAAATAAAACAATTTTACCTCAAAGTTTTTCATTATTTTTTTTCTCATTTATAATTTATTTTATTTCAGCTTTATTTGAATTGACAAAAAAAAAATAAAGATAAATTATAAAGAGAATATAGTCTTACTAGTTTCTGTACCAAATACAGAATAAAAAACAACAACTGAAAAATAAGACAAAATACTCATAATAACCGGATTTATTGCAGTGCACAAGCTCTTAACCAGATGCACCGTAATTAAGCAAAAATTAAAAACATTTCCAACTTAATGGCAGCAATAAAAATCACTGCTTCAATTCTGAGATTTTGTCCCGATTTTTGTCCCTGACTGTCCCGAAATTGGTCCAAAAGCAACCCCCCCAAATATAATTTTACACACTTCAAAGATCAGTAGAATCCACAATATTCTCTTCAGGTACAGTTTCAACCATACACTATAGTGTCAGGCTCCGCTAATTTATTGAGCCAAGTAATGAGCTACCTCAAGTGACCCTAACAAATAAAAGCTGGGAATAGTCCTCAGTGGTCCAGCTTTCGCCCTTGCCTGCGATGTGACAAGTGTGCTAATAGGTGTTTCCTGTTTTCACAGATGTAAGTGTAACCTCCACGCCGGTCAGTGCTCCCTCCGTGACGGGACCCTTCAGTGCGACTGTGAGCACAACACCACTGGACAAGACTGTTCGGCATGCGAGAGAGGATTCAAAGCCAAGTCCTGGAAGCCTGGCTCATTCCTGCCCACCCCGAACGGCTCCCCAAACATTTGTACGAATTATACACCTGCTGTATGCAGTAACACCACACACCTGAGAGGAAGCAATGATTTACGTACCATGTAGAAAACTGGGGCATCTTCACTCGCTAAGGAATGTAGAATAGCACAAAGCTTTCACGTAAACTTAGCAATAAAACGAAAACAGGCATATTGAATTGGAAAAAATGTACAGCTCATCGCTAATGTACATTCACTGCATGCAAAAGTGAGGCAGGTTTCTGCACGTTTTAACTCTTAGATGTGCTCCAGAGAGATAGAGGAATAAATAACATAAACCCACAAGAAATAAACCCTCTCATTTGTTTTATCTTCTTCTCTTTCTGTTTGCAGGTGAGGCGTCGGGAACGTCTGACAGTAAGTGGCATGCTAATGGAATACGCTGACTGTCAGTTGCATGTTTTTTTTTTTTGGCTCCTGCTGCCATCACTCTTTTTGGCCTCTTTATTTCATGTCGTTAACAAGACGTCGGTTCTGATCCGTCCCTTAACTGTCACTGTGAACTCTGATGGCGTGATGCATTTTTCCACAGTTTTCTACTTCATAAATGTTTCATGTGATGTGAGACGCAAAGCATTCTAATGCTGGCTAGTGATGCATGAGGGTGTGCTCAAGGTTATAGGACATTTCAGTGCACTTCTGGCCCATTTGTGGGGGTCTAACGCTGTTTTGTTGGAAATCTGAGGTGATGACTGATCTCATGAGGAATATAGAAGAATCTTTTTCCTCAAGATTATTCTTAAAGGGGCACTTGGTAATTTTTCCAACTTAAAGGTGAAACTTTTTTGTGTGTTTTTAGTGATGCTAGTGGCACACCCACAAAGTTTTGCGTTGGAAGAAATCAGTGACACTTTTAAAAAGGTTTAAATAGTTTAGACTCGCATTAATTTAACAGAATAATAGTCATATTAGCTGCATAAAAGCTGTTTAATAAGATAAGAACATTTTCTTCTCTTGGTGGTGCCCATATTGAGATCACATGACCAGCTGAATACTACCAAAAAAATTCTGACACGTTCTTTTTGTCAAATTAATAAATAACGGTTGATAAATGTGCTTCTGAACAGGGTATAAGTCAATTACATCTTTAACCAAAAACATTTGCTTTTGTATGATGACTGCAAGGACATCAGTAGTGTGGGTGTCCGTATCAATTCAAAGACTAGAAACATTTATTTGTGCAGCTCCAGTCATTTGCCAGAAGAAAAAAACAGGCTATGATGTTGTTCTTCACTTTCAGTGTCAACATTAGCAGTTACTCTTGAGGCTGCCACTGTACCAATGTCCATAACTACATCCATAACACCACCCACAGTCCAACTGACCTCAGACTCAACACCAGCCACCACAGGGTCAGTCCAACCTGTCACAGGGTCCCAGACTCCGGGTACGTCAGCGTCTGTAAACACTTTTACAGGTCAGAGCTGGTTTAAAGTCCATTGAGTAGTGCAGTTTGTCGTGTGGTGGTCTGTAGGTTAAAATAGGTTAGTCTTGTAGTAGGTGATCAGTGATCGGTAGATGAGCTCTTTAGATAAACTAGAAGAACATAACAGTCAAACATATCAAAAAGTATCTTTTTTGTATCTATAGTTCATGGATATGGTAATCATTCAGGATCATGGTACATGTATATGGGCAGTTGACAAATGGACATGGAAATGAACAAAGCTTTACACTACTTTTCAAAAAGTTTGAGGTCATTATTCGGCAGGGATGCACTGAATTGACCAAAGGTAACAGTGAAGAAATCTATTTTGTTACAAATTTCCATTTTAAATTAACACTGTTCTTTTGAACGTTCTATTAATCAAAGAATCCTGAAAAAAATGTTTCAAGATATTTCCAAGAAATATTAAGTAGCACAACTGTTTCCGCTGATAATAATAAGAATTGTTTCTTGAGCAGCAAATCAGCATATTATAATGATTTTTTTAAGGATCATGTGACACTGAAGACGATACTGAAAATTCCGTTTTACCATCACAGGAATAAATTACATTTTAAATTAAATTTAAATTTATGCATTTAGCAGACGCTTTTATCCAAAGCGACTTACAGTGCATTCAGGCTATCAATTTTTACATATCATTTTAAAATATATTAAAATAGACAAGTAATTTTGAATCTTAATAATATTTTGAAGTATTGTTGTTTTTTTTTACTCTATTTTTTTATTGATTAAATGCAGTCTTTAAAAAAACCTTTCTGACCCCAAACTTTTTAACAGTATTGGATGTATTTGTATAAGAGACTTGATTTAGGTTTATACATATACATACACACACACACACACACACACACATATATATATATATATGTATACATATATATATATATATATATATATATATATATATATCTCATCATAGTGCTTTTGGGTCCTGAGAAGCTTTTCTTCCCCATCTCTTACCATTGAGTAACACTCACTAGATTGAGAGCAATTTATCACAGTGTGTGTCGGTCCATGGACTCTCACACTCCCTCAGGGTCCCGCTGCCTGCGATCACATACATGCAGAAGACACATTAATACATTATTTGACTCAAAATAATCCGTAATTCAACATTATTAGGGCCTGTCAGAACTGCCTGATTTTTGAGTTTGTGATGTAATTTTTTTCAATCATTGCCAAGCTGGAAATATTTAATAACCCTCACTGGAAAGAACTGGTATTGTTTGGATTGGAACAAATAATATTCCACAGTATGCAAATTTTGTTGTAATGTTTTATGTATGCTTAATGATGGTATGCTTTCAGGACATTGCTGCAATCTGAACAGTCAGATTATGAAACTTGAGTCAGATCTTTCTTTTGCATGCAAACATCTGGATTCCAGTTAGTCTCAGTCGCAAACACAACCCACATACTGTTCACAGACTGTCTGAAGTATACTGCAGGTAAAACTAGTAACAGCTAGAGGAACTGCAAGTTCTGATTGGCTGGCTGCTGTGTAACTTCTGAGAAGCTGCACAGGTTTTTATCAGTTAGATGAGAAACAAAGTTTTAAATAAATACAATGAACTCATGACATTAAAATTAAAAAGACCATGTTTGAGGCAGTTATTACAAGGTTCCCATGCACATGGAAATACATTTCTCACTGAAATACACACACACACACAAACACATACATGCATACATACATACATACATACAAAAATGCTATTTTCTACATATATTTTTTAATTACACTACCATTCAAAAGTTCATAGTTTTTTTTTTTTTTTTTTTACTTTTTTATTTATTTGATCAGGAAGACAGTAATACGACACATTATTACAATTTAAATGAACCCTTTTCTGTTTGAAAATATTTTCAGAAATCATTCTAAAATGCTGATTTGGTGCTCAAGAAATATTTCTTATTGTTATCATTGTTGAAAACAGTTATATTTAATATATACATATTTTAATATATATTTTTGTGGAAACTACTGTATGTGGGAACTATGAGAAAAAAAACAATAGATGTGTACTTTGTATTCAACTAGATTTTTTTGTTGTTGAGTGAAATCACTATTAAATGTTTGTTCAAAATTAATTTCCAGTAAATCACAAATAATTGAAAAGCAGTGTAAATTCCATCGATGTGTGAGAACTCATTAGTTGCACATAAAAAAATATGTAATTGCTTTAAAGTTATCAGTGTATAACTAAGTTGTTATTACTCTGGCATGTATGGCTGATTTCAGATTTACCCACTTGCAAACATCAATATTAAAAATGGAAATGGGTTTGGTCATTTTACAAGCCTTCTAGACCAAGTCGGCAAATACTGGCCAAAATAAATTGGAATGTGAAAGCAAGTCTGGTTGAAATCTAGCTGCTCTAGTAGGACTGCAGCAGCAGTGACCTCTGCACTCGTCACACTGAAACGGGAAGGTTATCAGAATATGTGCTTCAGGGGCAAATCAAGACATCATTACCAAAATGATCTCCAAACAGTCCTGGGATTGAACCCTACTGCTATCTAGTGTCATTTTTTATTTTATTTTTATTCAATTTTACTGTGTGAGAGGATGAGGAATAAAATATGGAAGCACCATTTATTCAATTCCTCTTTCCTGGATAGAGTGTTTGGAAATTGTGATAGAAAGCTCTCGCTGTCCTAAAGGAGAAGACAGAGAGGAAAACAGAGTGAAAGAGAGAGACAGAGAATGCAATAGAGAAAGACAGAGAGCAGAAATTTGGAGGAAATGGATGATTTATGTTTATTAATCTTGTGGGCCTCTCATCACTCGAAAAATAACCCTCCAGCATTTATCCAGCAAGGGCAATGTTATTGCACATCTTCATGCCCAAGTGTGTGAGGCAGCGCATGGGAGGAAGCATCTTAGTGAGCAACTGTACGTGATAAAAGTGAAATTATTCATAATTACTGCAAGGAACTGGCTCTGTTCCAAAAACAAGTGAACTTCTTTGCTGTCTACAGTTTACATAGGCATCCGCCTTTTAAGACAGCATGCTAACTGAAATAGAAAGCTCCTAAGTGACTGATTGAGCTAAACAGATAGAAACCTAATGGGTCATACAACCGGAAGTCCTTAAAGCAAGGTAATGTATTTTAGTCTACAGCTACTGTAAGTGAGTGGAATTCACTGTCATGATAACAGTGGATAGCTGCAGGTTCATTTGTTACTGCTGTAATAATTCACCCTTTTCATGGAATTTCGTTCCCACTCACCAAACTCTCATGTTCCCAGAACAGACTTTTGGAGGATAGTGTGGGTAAGAAGCAAAAGTTATTTGTCTCCTTAGAAGTCAGTTAACCATCAGAATGATTTTTAAACTTTTAATTAAAAGGAAAAAGATAAAAAATTAAAATTTGACATACAGTTGCTTTAAGTCAAACACACAGGAGAGAAAGTGTTAGAAGACAGACCAATCGTGGAAAATTAAATATGTGCTCAATATGGTGCGTGACAGAATGGAAGCCCTGCCTTTCATTTGAATGAGCCAATCATTTTGGCAGTTTGCATATTCTAGAATCTACATGCACATCAACCAGACCAACCTGAAGAGTTACATTTTTATTTTATTAAGTAGTTTAAATATAAAATGCAAAATGTTGTATAAAATATACTTAAAATTACTTAAAGATTCCATTATCCAATAAGTGTGTGTTCTATATTTCAATGGCATCAACAATAAATCATCTATAAAATATGACACAGTAACCTTAAATTTCACTAATCTGAATTACTCGTATACTACTGAAACTTAATCTTGGAATACAGTTTTGGAGATTTTGGTCTTTCCTCTTTTCAACTACATACATTTTTGATTTAGATTTTCTTGTGTTAAGAGTTTGTGAAACTCTAATATGCACAAAAATACATAGCACTCACACATTATGTAAACTAGACTACGGTTTTATTACATTGACTATTTTTAGACATACTTTTCGCAATGAATAAATATATTTATAAATCAAGATTTTTTACACTTTGTCAACCATCTTGGATAGAATGTCACAATGCATTTTGGCACTGCGTCCTTTATGAATCATACATTCTGCCGTAGAATCTGTCCGAAAGACATTAGAAGGCAACACAGTCATCCTTCCTACCTTTTTGGAACAGCAGGAGTGCACTTATGATGCCTTAAATAGTCAGTTTACTAGACTTACTTTGGAACAGAGCCATTAATTCACAAGATTGCAAGCCTGTCTTGTTTTTTTTTTTCTTTGTTTCTCTCCGACTGAGAGCGGTTTAAAGTAGATCGGGTCAGTTTTTGCCTGCTCTTTGGTTCTGGTCTGGTTCGGTGGCAGATGGCGGGTGGGGGGATAGGGGGGTGATGTGAGAAATCTGCCCGAGCTCCAGCTCTCACGTTAACCCCCCCATGGCCATATGCCTGCCCTCCTGTTACCCGTTCCCTGCTCATCAGCCCTGTGCAGAGCTCCTCGTTCTCTTTCACACAAGCACAGATGCACTCTTTTTCTAGAAAGCGTGACTGCACTGCGAGAGACTAATTCGATTAGTAGCCTGTTAAAAGGTACTGGATGATAATTCCTTTCTGGATGCTTCCACTGATCATTCTGTGTGAATGGACGTGTGACACAGCATGTAAAAAAATCGTTGTGAAAAATGTAGAATAAACAGTCCAAATAGACAAATATTATATATATATATATATATATATATATATATATATATATATATAAATAAAAGCACAGTTGAAACACGAGGACATATCTACTCCTAAACTACTTTTTGTATATTCAGTGATTTTACACATCTGCCACAATACAATAATGAAAACCTAATTTCTTTCTATCTTCATTTTGGATATTTAAATATCACACAATTAACGTGAGTGATGGCTCTTATCTTTGTATTACTATAATTATTATTTTATTTTCTTAGACGAAATACTGTAATTTAATTTTTCCATTAACATTTTTGACCTTCTTTGGGATACTTAAAAACAGTTTAAGACCCCTGTACATTACCGTTCAAAGTTAAGTTAGATTTATTTATTTTTTTCTAAAGAGATTAATACTTGTATTCAGCTAATACTTACCCCTATTTCAGCTACCACTCACCCTCATGCTGTTCCAAACCTTTATAACCTTCTTTCAGCTATTGGTTCAGACATCAGCACCATGACTTTCCATAATTATCTTGATGGAAGGAAGTTTTACATTGCATTAGGGTATTAAAGATTACATAGTACATCAAACTCTCTTATTTCAAAAGAGAAAGTAAAATCTTATTTTCCATGATAGGTCATCCTATATAAACCAGTTTATATGATTATACAAATGCAACACTGATCTCAAAGAACACAAACCCCTGTGTGAATCTCTCACTGAATTATTACAGAGAGAGACTGAGACATAAATTATTTTAATCCATGACACGATGACATAACACTAAATAAAACATCTATCGGTAATACTGGCCGTTTTTCATTAGCAAACCATATAAAAACAATAAGCCCATGGAATTAGGGAACAGTGTCTTCAGCCATGCTTTAATTATGAAACACTGGGGAGGGACGCAACCTTAATAAAACATCAGCATGCCTGAGAGCAGGAAGTATCGGCCTGCTGCGGTGCTCACTGTGGGCTGCCCACGCTGAATCCCAAAGCTCCTATCAGCACCAGCGCAGTGTGAGCGGACATGGTCATTCCTCTTCCAAAGGGAAGACACTTGCTCCTACTGTGACAGCCAGACAACAGCAAACAAGCTAACATGCATGAGACGCCAAATGCCACGTTTCATTTTTGATGTACAGTACTGTGAATTCTGGCATAGACAGAGATGATTAGCATTGGTCCAGCACTGAGGAGCATATTTGACATATTTTTTTTTTTCAATGTGTTTGTGCACACGAGTTCATACACAAGTTAGTATATACACACATTCATCCAAAGTACTATGGTAAAACAGAGGTGTTTAGATACCACCATGACAACATGATCTCAGTATTCAAACCTAACATCTGATTTTAGCATGTGTACATTTTTCGGTTTCTGGATATATATATATAGATATATATATACGGAAGTACATCGTAGCCGGAGCTACTTCTCTCTGTTTATGTCTATGAAGAATCACAAAGGTACTGGGTTATTCCACCGCGGTATCCCCGAAGCAATCTGAAATAGTCAGAATATAAACACTTATTATAGGTGCACCCTAGTGAGTCAGGACAAGCCAAAAACACGGTTTGGAAAATGGATTCATGGTGTACTCACTTATTATATACATTTTTCTACATTTTGAACACAAACAAAGTTACGGACCACAGCTCTGATTGGTTATTTTTTACCGGTAGCGATGGAGTTTCTGCAAATGGCAATAGGACCTTGATTTTTTTCACAGATTATCTTTCTCATATTCTACTGTCAGGACATAATGACAGGTTTAACAAATATGTAAAAAATATATTTTTACAAAAGTTACCTACTGCAGCTTTAAGTGTTAAATTAATATTAAAATGAATATTTTTATTTTTTTTAAGAATAACTTTTAAATTGGCAAAGGTAATGTTTAAGTGAGCATGCTGAGGTGAATATCCAGTATTGATATACCAATAAATTTGTGTTAAAAATGTATGTGTAAACTGTACATACAAAAACCTATGATAAAAATTAGATCATCTTGACCATGATGGACATACCACATTGTTATCATCTGTTGTATAATGACATGTTTTATGACTGACATTATTTGCAAACCCATACCTCATCAAAATCATGCTCATCTGAGTGTTTCTTTAGTACTGGTTCCCTTTATTGCTGTGGGCTGCAGCAAAGTGTCTGTAGCGATGCCCTTTATTTGTGGTCAGCAAATAGCTGAGATCAGGCTGATTTAGGCTCTGATGTGGTTGTGGTCTTTGATCCCTGCACTGGCGAGCTTATCGTTCTATCTGCTGACTAGATACGGCCACCTCCAGTGACACATCGACTTCTCCTCCTGACCCTACAGGCAGCTCAGAGATCCCTGGATCACTCAGCAGTACACCAGGTGACACAGGCAGAGACTAGATTAGAATCTCAAAGTAGTTTAGCTGGTGGATACAGACTTGATTTATGAAACTTCGTTTGATGGACGTGCTTTTAGCTCCGTTTTGCATGAAAGTCAACATGAAATGCTATTCACAATGCATTTTACTTACATAATATGATGCAATTCTGAAGGAAACAGGATATTTAGTGGGATGAGAATGTAGGATGAAACTTGGTCGGGAATTAATTGGATTGTGAAAGTGGACCTGACAAACGTCTGAATTACAATAATATCAGTACCTTGTACTGGGAAAATAAATAGGGCTGATTTCTATTTCATGTTGACTTTTAAGTTCCTTTTCATTTCTGTTTAGTAGTAGATGGACCATAGTGCATTGCCTGTCTGTGGTACACGATTTTAGCTTTGTGGTTGATTTCATACTAGTCATGGAAAAACATGTAATAATGTACAATAATAAAATCAGTAATAGCATAAAAAAAAAACAATGTTATAATCAGAAATGTATTTCAATACATTAAAACTAGAAAAGAGTTCTTACCTAAAAAACTAAGTGATTAAACTTCTATTTTATACAACCAAATGTAGCTAGATGTACCCACTTGTAACTTTGTGTTATTTTGCATAAGTACAAGTTTGTTTTCTAAAGCTAAAATTAAAAATAAAAGTGTGAACAGTAGGAGGTAGCTGGCCCTCTCTACTTACTCTCTCGGCTCTCGACTCAACACTGTAATCTTACTGTCCCAAGTGCTACTTGTGACAAGCTTTCTGCCCACAATGCCAGATGCTACAATCTCGAGCCAGACAGACACCTCGTCTTTAACTACAATGCCATCTCCGTCTGGTCCAACACTCACAGTCGTACCCACAGCACCTGACCAGCCAGGTAAGAGAACTTCCTGTAAATGCACAATCACAGTTTTGTGACAAGTTTGCACAAGACAATAACATTCAAACAAACTTTTTTCTCTAAATGTCTTCCAGTATTAAAGTTGC
The DNA here is from genome assembly GCF_023724105.1 of Carassius gibelio. Taxonomy (NCBI): domain Eukaryota; kingdom Metazoa; phylum Chordata; class Actinopteri; order Cypriniformes; family Cyprinidae; genus Carassius; species Carassius gibelio. The sequence goes on along the minus strand of NC_068378.1, from coordinate 22,503,870 downwards.
GATATTTAAGTAAAGCAAATCCATCGGAACTCTGTTCGCAAAGACATTTCAACCTTGAAATGAGCTGTAATATATGCAAACATGTGTCCATCTATTTAGGTTAGACATTCTTCATTTATTCGGTCTCACTTGTGTTAATAATTGAGAGGTGAAATATTCAACAGGGAGCATGTTTAAAGTCCTACATTGAGTTTGTTCTCTTGCCCTCTTGGTTGTGAGAATGCATAGATTACAGTTATTCTATTAGAAAGGCACTTAGAATCTTACAAGCTTTCAGAAGAGCCTAGAACATCTGAATTTGTGTGACTTCATTTTATAATGCTACACTATGCTACAAGTCCAGGGTTCACTTCATGGGATGATTACAATTTTATACCTGGTAAAACACAAAAACAAAAAAAAAACCTTCTCTACACAAAGCATTTCAGACAGGACCAAGCGAGACAATTTCAAACATACTAAACCCTAAACCCTTTCAGATATGCTCTAAACTTGCATATCATTCACTAAGCTACAGCAAAATAGTGCAGCACTGTAAAAGCATCACTGTAAAAAATTATGCACAAATATTAATATAATTCATATCAGGTACAACACCGCACACATATCAGGTACAACACAGTCATCACAGGCAAGTAAACAAGGCCAATAGCAAGTGAACTACACTACTTCGTAAATTCCCTCCAGTTTCTTCGCTCTCCCTTACCATACAGGAGACCTTGAGGATTGCAGTGCATGCATGGAATCACATTCCACTCTTAATTCCACTCATGATTGATGTCAGTAGTGGTGCTCTATATTCTGATCTGAGGTATAGCTGGTTGTGGAGATTAAACATGATTACTGCTGTCCTAAATCACTCATTAATATATATAGGCCAGGGTGCCAAGTCATATAGGCCAGGGTACCATGTGGCAGCTCCTTAAACCATGTCTTCTTGAATCAAGCATTGAAGACTTGTAGCATTTTGATGATGCCACACTGATGCTTTAAAACCCATTACCAATTTAAACGGGGCTTACAGCTGTAAAAAAAAAAAAAAAAAAAAATTACTGATAGTAAAATTTTACAGACTTAAAAATGTTTTAGGATTTAATACAAATAGAACAAAAGCTCAGCACCTGTAACATTGTTGATTACTAATGAAAGTAATTTTTACTTTTTCCATTCAGTTTTTACCTCAACATTAAAATGCCCAGTTTTAAAAGCCATAATACTGAAGTAACTAAAAAAGGATGATTAAGACAACTTTACAGCTCGTATGATAATATAATAAACAATATGAGTGTAATTCCTTTTTAAAAAGTTACTTTCTAATATAAAAATATATTTGTAAAGTATTTGTATATAATGAAAATTTTGATATCGCTAATATATTTATTGCAATGAGTATATGCTCATTTACTGCATTTACAAGCAGTGCATTTCTCTTACAAAGCAAGCTGATTTTCCAATCAGATATGCTACTGTAGATAACAGGTGTTCAGTTTTGTCAACTGTGAAGATTTGTTCACTTGGTTTGTGTATTCAAATCAATATGCCACCACCTCACCTAACACACCATTTCTGCTTCACACCAGGTGTGTGTAGCATTCGCTTTTCAAACCTATTTGGTATTGAAGCTATAGCTATGAAAATGGCAAGACCCGGCCTCAGGAGATAAATCATTAAATACTCTGTTATTGTGAAACACAATCACTTTGGAGAGCACATGGAGCTCAATTCTTTCAGATCTATTTTTGAATAGCTATTGAATGAACACCTGCTAAATATTTAAAAAGAGAAAAAAGAGACCAGGTCATGGTAAGGAAGACCAAAAAAAGGACAATTTATTGAACCTATGGAGAGAGAGATAGATACATGAAACCATAACAGGAAAATGCAACGAGTCCTTGTCCTTGAAGGGTTGGACGGGGGCATGAACGGGGGAAGTGATTCTATCAGATCTTGTGTATCCCGTTTCTGCCATACTGGAAATGTCCAAAGGTTGAAACGCTGCAGTAACATCTATTATGTACAATATGTAACCCAAAGGGCACCAATGGTATTCATAGGCATCTAAACTGCTCTTGACAGAACGGTTTAGATATCTGACTCTTTATGCTCTGTACACAATTACAGTTTCCACAGCACCAGATGTGATACCCGATGTGGCCACCACAGCAACCGACACCATGACAGCAACTACTGGCTTTGTTACAAGCAGTCCACTCTCTGTTTTTCCCGAGGTTACGGATTCATCTGTCTCATCCTCTGATGGCACTGCAACAACACTTAATATGGACACCCAAGCAATATCTTCTGCAACCGTGGCAACAACACCTTCTGCAACCATGGCAACTTCTGGAACAACATATTCAGTATCAGCTAGCACAATTCAACTGCCAACCTCTATTGCTGTTGATGCAGTTTCAATGGTTTCTGATAGATCTCCAGTGGAAGCGGGTGCAGTGGTTACCGGAAGTACCATTTTTACAAGCACAGTTGTGTCCTCAACTGATGCTGCGATGAAAACAGTTGATGCACTCCCTCCAGACATTGATTTGATTTCCCCAGCATCTGATGTTCCTCTAACTCCTGCATCTGATGGTGATGCACCTGCAACTGATGCCATCGCAGCAGTAACAGATGCTCCAGCGATACTTACAGTTTCTCCAGAGATTGATTCTTTTGCCCCAGTAACCTCAGATTTAAATGTGGCTGCTACTGTTGCTCCTGAAGGTCCAGGTGAGGCAGAATCAACCAATGTGTCTGATGAAGTCAAACCAGCTTCAGAAGGTCCAGGTGATGGTGATCAAATTGTCATAACAGGTGCTGAAACATTCACTGATGCTGGTCCTCAAACTGATGCTGAGACTGACAATAAACCTCCTTTCGAATTAGTCGAGAAGAGTGAAGTTCCTCTTGTTGAGACAGAGGAGGAAAAAACAGCAACAAATCTGGAGAAGAAAGATAAAGATGCTCCTGACAGTAAACCTCCATCTGAAGCAGGAGAAAACAGTGAAGTTCCTTTAGCTGAGTCCAAGGAGGAAAAAACAGCAACCGACTCGGAGAAGAAAGATAAAGATGCTCCTGACAGTAAACCTCCATCTGAAGCAGGAGAAAACAGTGAAGTTCCTCTAGCTGTGTCCAAGGAGGAAAAAACTGTAACAAACCTGGAGAAGAAAGATAAAAATGCAGGAGCCCCAGGTACCCACAGCAAATGTGACATCAGAATTTTCTGACAAGTATAATCCTTGCTAAAGTGCAAATAACACAATGATACACTTTAAAAGTGAAATTTGGAGGTGTAATCTGTTGAAGTTTGTGTCACCCAACCCAAATTGCCTTCAGAACAGTAAGCAAGAGGCCTGCCTCTCTTAAAGAAATAGTAAATGAAAATTTTGTCACCATTTATTCACCCTTATGGCGTTCCAAACCTGTATGACTTACCGTACTCTCTTTTGTGGAACACAGAAAATATTTGAATAAACAATACGGATTCAGAAAAAAATAACAGATTCAGAAAATGAATCAGGACCTAATTTGGTTCAAGCTTTAATTAGATTCTCTTGCAATTAAACCATTAATGAACAGACCTTTGTACATTCCATGAAAAAATGTTTGAAACAGTCTCCTTAAATATTAACCACTACGTCAGCATAAAACAAATAATGTATCACATCTGAACAATGAATAAAATGAACTGGAAAATAAAATGATGTGACGTGTTCTTCTTCAAACACTCACGTTCTCTCTGGTGTAAACAGTATCTGGTGACACTAAGAAGAATAACCAGGCTGGGAAAACCGGAGAGAGCAGGGAAGCCAAAGAGGAAAAGAAAGAGAAGGAAAAAAAGAAAGAAAAAGATTATGAAAAGAAAGACTATGAGAAAAAAGGTATACAGCTGTAGTTGTAGTTGAGTGTGTGTACCGTGCATAGTGAAATGATAGTGAAATGACTCAAACAGATATTGGACTCATCTCACACAATGTTTTAAATGACTGTGGTCTGAAAATGCATTTCTGCTTGACTGCATTGTATTTTCAAGTAATGGTGCTTTGGAAGATATGGAGCATCTGTTAGTGAAGAACATTTACAGCTTGTAGTGTATTGAATGGTTTAGCTGCCATTAGATCCACAAGAAAGAAACTCGAAACCCTAGTTTCCTCTAGTTTTGTTCACAGTATCAGTTTTCCTAAATAACAGTAGCATCATTCCAGTGGATCTAGTTTGACATTTTCGGCCCCTCACAGTGATTTTCCACATTGAGTGATTTGTCCCAGTAGTGCAGTCGTGTTAGCCAACAAACAGGCAACATAGTTAATAACGTTGCTTTTATTCTGAAGTTGTTGCGAGGATTTTGATCCCTGGGGGGCCAAAAACACAGTTGTCAAGAATTGCATACATCAGATTTCAAGGTAAGGCGATGCTTTAAATCAAGATAGCAAAAAGGCGTGGGTTTCAATGACATTTTATGTGAATGATGTATTTATATGAATTAGCGCTCCTGTAGGCAATGCTCATAAAAGGACAATTCAGTTTTGATTTCAGTTTTTCGGAATATGGACAGACACTAATATGGAAACTGTGGAAAAATTGCTTCCTAAATGTTATTCATTTCCTCTCTTCCATGTCGCCCTTTCTTGTCTCTCTCTTTTCTTTGTGCTCACACGTTTTGTTTTTTGCTTTGTCTCATAAGGTAAGCCGCTCATGATGTATTGTGTTTGCTAGAAAACAGAAGGATCTCCCCCAGGCTGTATAATCAAAAACATCCTCTTCTAGAAACTAGCTACTTTGCATTTCCACTTGTCGAGTGTTTGGCAGCTGTCTGCTGAAGATGCAAGATCGTTTGTGAAACACCGCTCCATCCCTTCACCAATCTGGGGAGTAATTGAGCATTTATATTTAATTAGCTGCTCTCACCCCCCCATCCCACTGCTTAGCTGACTGTGACACAGCTGGACCCCACGTCGCCAGCATCTTTAAAACATCATATCAATTATTCAAAGCCCCAAGTGTCCAAACAGCAAAGAATCCAAAAGATCAGCTTCTCAAACACAACTTTAAACAGCAGCTCATTATCAGTGTTATATTAATGTCCATTTAAACTATGTTAATTAAGGCCTACAGGTGGATTTGTTCACTCATACTAATGACTCTCTACTGTTTAGTCAGTCTGTTTGGGAATGTCTAAATTACTGTTATGTAACAGTGTCCCAAAAATACGAAATATTTAATTTAACATTCAGCCTTACTAACAAGCCAAATAGAATTATTAGTGTGTGCAGGCCAATTAAGAATACACTGTCAGCAAAACTCTATCTACAGACAAAACATTCTATGGTATAATGTAATATTTGTTCACTGTATAAATAAAACAATGTATAACCGTAATTGGGAACAAAAGTTAAACTAGTTAAACTATAGTTAATAGCCCCAGAGAAGAACTATTATTACTTGGTTAACATATGCATCTTAAACTTCGAATAAACAAATAATGACAACACTTTATTTTCCACATGTACTTCCTATGCACTTATTATTATAAATAACTAGGTAGCACTTTATTTTACAGTCCTGTTCCTCGTGTACATACTATGTACTTATTATAGTAATTACAATAACTATGTAATAACTGGGTACTAACCCTGAACCTAACCCTACCACATGTAGTTTCCTTGTATTACATGAACTTTCTTAGATAAATACACTGTAAGTACACTATAAGTACATGTTAGTACACGTACTGTAAAATAAAGAGCAACCAATAACTAGGTGGTAACCCTGAACCTACCCCTAAAATTTACCAAACTTAACCTTAACCCGTGTACTGGAAAATAATGGAACATAAATTGTAACCCAACTAATTAAAGTTTTACAGCTAATAGTGCATAAATGAGAATGAAAAATAAGAGACAATAAGGAAAGAAATCTAGGCTACAGTGATCCACAGCTGACCCTTCACTAAGCCTTGGTGGTTTACTGTTGCTGACTCAGACAAGCTTTACAGTACATCCCATAGGAATGAACTGCAGTTTTCCATGAGCAGTGTCATTTTCATTAAAAAGTGCTAATGAAGTGGTAAAAATGATTGGCTATTATTCATATGTGGGCTGAACTGAATCATGACACTGCAAAACATTTCTATTTCCCAAGAAGTTGTTAAATGATACAGTAACGATGGAAAAATTGCAAAATAGAGGCAAATGTGTGTTACAGTCAAAAACAAAAAAAATAGGAAAGAGCTGAGAGAAATATAGTTGATAACATTGGTGTTTCTAGAGCACTGATCCTCAACTCTGGCCCACAAGATCCACTTTCCTGCAGAGTTTAGCTCTAACTCTAATCAAACACACCTGAACACACTAATCAATGTCTTCTTCAGGATCATTACAAAATCACAGGTACAGTAGGTGAGTTTGATCAGGGTTGGAGCTAAACTCGCATTGCGTTGGCCCTCCAGGGCAAGATTTGAGGAACCCTGTTCTAGAGTTTGTATAATATACTGACATTTACATAACTGTCAATTACAGAACAAATTTACTTTTAAGTAACAGCTTCATTTATGTTTATTTCGGAATGAAGGTGACAGCCTGTACTTCTGTAAAAAACCACATCTGTAAAATAGTTTTTAAAAATGATCTCAGAAATTCTCCATAAGCTTACAGTTGATAAAAGCGATAAGTCATCTGATGACATAGTGGAGACAAACCTTTTTTAAGGGTAGGATTTCTCAGTAAGGCTGGACTGGAAATCAATGAGTTAACATGATCTGTAATCCAATCCCATTTTTTTTTTTAGGTAGTGTTATATACCTGCCAGCCTTTACAGCTGGCGAAATAGTCTTAGCCTCGATTATAGTCTTCATAGTGTCTACATGTCATGCCCATGTCCTCTCATGAGTTTCCTATGTCTTTTCCCTTTCCTCTCCCTCATTCCCTGACCCACAGACTAACACCTATCTACTCTTTCTCCATCAGACTGTGAGTGCAACGGTCACTCAAATCGCTGCAGTTACATTGATTTCATCAACATTGTGACTTGTGTGAGCTGCAAACACAACACTAGAGGGCAGAACTGTCAGCACTGCCGCCTCGGATACTTCCGGAATGCTTCCGCCGAGCTGGACGATGAGAATGTTTGCATAGGTCAGTCAGATATCACTCCACGTCAACCCGTTTCACTGTTCCCAACGCACCCACACCACGCTGCACAGAAATTGTGGCCAAATGATACGTATGGAACTGGAAAGGTTGAGAAATCTTTCCTCATGTGCATACGCTCCAACATTTGGTCTGCCACCACCTTGCCATACATGTGACAATTTCTGACCTACTAAAGTCCAACAGAAGTATGGATTTAAATATACAAATATCATGCATCATTCATCTTATAGCCTTTACTATTAGAATCGCAAGAAATCTTCTCCTAGACTCCCGTCTTCATTTTATTTAAGATCTAGGAAACTAAACAACTTGCATTTTCAACTGTCCAGGTTAAAGCTTGATCAATATCTGTATAATTATGCTCTATGAGAGTAGTGTAAAGGAAATGAGATTTAAAACAAGCAGCTTTGTATTCTTTTATGCATGATCTTCAAGTCAACATGAAATGCCACATGCAACCCATTTTACATCTGTAATGTAATACTTCAAAGTAATAACGGATATTAAACAAAAAAAAAAGTGCAGTAGGATGGGATTGGATGTGTTTTTAAATAGAATTTTTGAATGAAAGTAGACGGTACATGGTAAAACTGAAAAGAGAGGTTTTTGATGACAAGCAAATGAATGTCACATTCACAGGCGTTTGGAAATTTTGACAATAAAGACAAAATATTTTCTTTGTAATAAAATTAATCATTAACTATAGGACAAGGAATGTGTATTTAAAAAAAGTAAATAGAATAAATTTGGATTTCATGTTGACTTTATAAATTGGTTGGCAGGAGGAATACAATCAGAAATCTGTCACAACACTTTGATAATGATACAGTGACATCTACTGGAAAAATACACACACATAAATCACTGCGCTATGACTGACAGCTGCCCAGATGAAAAAAAAGTATACCCTTGTGAGTGCATAGAGTAAAACCTGACTGATGAACAACCACTGATCATATAAAACTGACAACATAGAAGTGAATTTTTCCTGCAAACACGTGAATATATGCCTTTAGGCAAGAGGCTGTTATTTTTGAAACACTGTACATCTTTTTTTAATATTATTTTATATTAAACATTATTTTTCCTGCAGGTCCACTAACAATGTTAGTCATTTATGACCATTTATCACATTTTTGTGACCCTCGAAATTATACAGGTCATTTTTGCTGCTATGGCTTTAAGACTAATGTAAACACTCTTTAATATGTGTGGCACTGTTGTGCACTTTTACTTAAAGGAATAGTTTTGCAAAATGTGCAAAAAAATTTACTAACCCTCAGGCCATCCAGGATGTAGATGAGTTTTTTTCTTCTTTGGAACAAATTTGAAGAAATTTTGCATTATATCACTTGCTCACCAATATATCATCAGACGTGTATGGCTAAAATAGCTAATGGCTAAAATACAAGTCCTCTATCAATATTATTGCTTTCTCCAGAGAAAAAGTCATCTTGTCTGGATCAGGAGAGAAATATGTGCAGATCAACCATAGTTTACAAGTGAAAACAGTCCAAAGTAGTTCCAAAGAAATGTGTTGGAGGACGTTGATCTGGGAGGGAAACGGGTGGATTTTTGTACTGATGAACCATTGGTGAGCAGGTGATGTAATGCAGAATTTCTCCAAATCTGTTCAGATGAAGACAAACTCATCTAAATCTTGGATGGCCTGAGGATGAGATGACATTTTCATTTTTTGGCTGAACTATTCTTTTTTTAAGAGCTGCAGGTTTCCTGTCAAATACAACACATTTTTGCTGCCCCATCAGGAACATAGTTTAAAAAACATTGTCTAACTATACTTCTGAAGAATATGAAGAGCAGTATTGTTGGCACGCATGAAACAAGCTATTTTTGAGTTTTAAAGGGATAGTTCACCCAAAAATGAAAAGTATGTCATTAATAACTCACCCTCATGTCGTTCCAAATCAGTTAGACCTCCATTTATCTTCGGAACACAGTTTAAGATATTTTAGATTTAGTCCGAGAGCTCTCAGTCCCTCCATTGAAGCTGTGTGTACGGTATACTGTCCATGTCCAGAAAGGTAAGAAAAACATCATCAAAGTAGTCCATGTGACATCAGAGGGTCAGTTAAAAAAAATTTAAGCATCGGAAATTAATTTTGGTCCAAAAATAGCAAAAACTACGACTTTATTCAGCATTGTCTTCTCTTCCATGTCTGTTGTAAGACAGTTCAAAACAAAGCAGTTTGTCATATCCGGTTCGCGAATGAATCATTCGATGTAACCAGAATTTTGCAAATTGGGCGAACTAACCCTTTAAGTTCTGAAAGTTACAATTTTCTATACACAGAATGTAACTGTAATCAGCTGGGCTCTCTACACGCCCGGTGCAATGACACAGGCTTCTGCCAGTGTAGAGAGGGCACCACGGGCCAGAAGTGTGAGGACTGCCTGTCTGGATATACCTGGAAGCAAGGATGCATGCGTAAGTCACACTTCCTTCACAAAAGCATTAAACATAGGCTTAGTCATTCTGTGATGGATCATACTCAAAAAACAAATACAGTGCTGTGAATGAACAACATATGGGTGTCATTTCACTCAAACATTTCAGCAACATTGTTTCTCACAGAGGTCTTTGCTGTTGTACCACCAACAACAGGCTGCTGGTCGCAGAAGTTGTGGATTATAGATAGTTGTGGGTGGCGTGACAGTGGAGAAAACAGTGAGGTAGGGTAAGAAGTTGGTTGCAGGTTCAAACCTGGCAAAGAAATGGTTGTATAATGAAACACTGTCAGCAAAGGACTAGAAAACAGCCCAAAACCTACATTAGCTTATACACTACCGTTGAAATTACGGTTTACAAATATACATGTGACTATGACAGCTCCCAGTTCTTTTTGTTTAAGGCTTTATACAAAATGATCTGAAAATGATGTGTACATGGAGTTGAACCGCACAGTCTTCAAAAGATTGGTGGAGGTCTGTAGATTTCTATCTTTACTGCGGGACCAGGACAAGTCTAGTATTTGACCCAAATTATGATCATTCACAGATCCCTACCATCATAATCATCTCTGCTCTAATTAGACCTGGTTTTCATACAGGCATGGCATAAACTTCTATAAGTTTTAACTGGTTTATAAATACCAGTTCAGCTTTCTGTGAAGTGTGGTTTCATTCATTCATTTCTAATAATAAACATCTCATTATTAAATATTTGATGGCGACATAACACACACACACACACACACACACACACACACACACACACACACACACACACACACGTCCTTTTGAGCTTTCTATACATCAAAGAATCATGAAATATAAATACATCATGGTTTCAACAACAACAACAAAAGCAGCGGAACTGTTTTCAGAAATAATATTAATATAACAATTTTTTTTTTTACATTTTACTGAAACATTTAAAAGGTAAGGTTTTCTGGACCACAAGTTTACACACACACACACACACACACACACACAAAGAACCTTTGGCCACTTAGTCACTGAACTGTCACACAACTGTCAATGTGAACACCTCAAGTCACTATAAACTATATCTGCTAAATGACTACCTACATTACAGGTACAGCTAGATTATAACTAAGACAACTGAACAATCCCTTAAAACATGATCTATCTTTATGTTTACAGACATGTAAGTTTAGATATGTATCATCCTTAATGAGAATCTCCTCTCTGTCCTTCTTTTACTCCTAGCAAACGTGTGCGATGACGAGTTCCTCCTGTGTCAGAACGGTGGCTCCTGTATCCAGAACCAGAAGTGCATGTGTCCACCCAGCTTTAGGGGTGTTTTGTGCGAGCAGCCACGCTGCCAGGGTGAGAAAGGGTGCGATGGCGCATCAGCCTGCTACCTCAGCACACTGACGCTGCTGCTCTGCCTTCTAGCCAACAGCCTGCTTAAAGCCAGCGCCTAGAAACCCATCTTAGTTCTGATACCAATTCTAGTCTACGCAGGCCAAAGGGCTGATCCCTGCGAACGGAGAGAGAGTGGCCTGAACCCATACAGGCCCAGCCTCACGGTGCCGAAATCTTTTTTGGAAATGACGGTGGCTGCGCTGAGGTCAGAACGCCTTCATGAGACCAGCAGTTTATTGCTTGTCTACTAGCATCACTGATCGCCTGAACTTTATACCAAAAACAGATTCAAAAGAACTTAAGTTCAGTTTCAACTCACTCTAAAGAAAGTGGAGAAATATATAGATGTGTTTTCCTTTCCTTTGCATTTCTACATTTCTCTGTAGTTTTGAAGCTCACTGAGGTACAAGCACTGCATTTAGCCAGCTTGTTTTACATACAACAAACAGTCGATATCACGGAAGCCTACTTATGCCAAGTTATTCTTCTCTTGAAGACTTGTTTTTACATTTCATTGCTGCATTGTTCTTGCATCTTATTGCCATTGAGGTTGTAACAAGTAAATGAAAACCATTGGAAAAGATGTTTAATTGCTGTCCCGCTTGTATGAAGAATGAACGTCTCTAGCTTGTGTTTGAAATTACGTTTATGGAATGTAGAAAGAGGTTTTAAATTGTCACACTGAACAAATATACATATATTGGTCTATCTGAAAGGAAATATGAAGTATTGTATATTTCGATTATTTCGATATTTTTTTGTAGAAATGGTTATTTTTGTTGAGTAAATGTTACCATTGTAAAGACATTGCAGCCTTTATTGCAGTTCATATGGTATTCACACCATGGTAAAACTATTTGATCCAGCAGAGTGCATCTCTAATATATTTGGAATATTTCTCCATCCATATCATTACATTTAAATAAAGCATAAACGCTTTATAACATGCACAGCTTTAGCGCAATGTAACCCCCCACATCATCTTGTTACTGGCATGTATTCATCAGTGCAGATATGACCGTAAAGGACTCCTCATTAACACACTTTTGTGATGATACCAGTGATATAAGTACATAAAGCACAAAGCCCCACGAACCCCAAATAAATAAGTTACGAAGCACAGAAAAAAAATGCATTGTTAAATCAGCACAAATAGAATGGCCATTCATATTAACAATTAAAATACATAATGAAAGTCAGCACACTGTATATCATGCAATCAGGTTATTTGTCAAATAATTTTAATTTCCTTGCGTGTCTCAAAGAAATGCCAAAATCTTTAACGGCTCACGGGCTTTTTGATGTATTTCACATTTACAAATGCTTTACATTCATGAAGAGCCTGGGTAAATAAAATACTATTAATACATATTATAAATGAATAAAACCTGACAATCAGAAAGCACAAAGAGACATGTGTGTGTATTGTCTTTCTTTAGACTCTGTCCTTCTATATGCAAATCAAACTTTTATATTAGGTAAAAAATGTTAGCCTGAATGCACTGTAAGTCGCTTTGGATAAAAGCGTCTGCTAAATGCATACATTTAATTTAATAAAATTTTTTATTTAACAGCATATCTATTTAGTGCCTGATGCAGCTTACACCGACATAACAGCCACAGCAGCAAAAAAGAGTAATTAATATCAACAATTTTTTATTCAAAGTTTCACAAGGGGAATCAGCCATATATATGTTTACAGACACAGAATCAAAAGTGCCAAGCCGTTTGCATTGCTCCAACTACCTGCACTGAAATGAATAAATCCTTAATAACACACAACTTGAGTCAGCAATGCCAAGTGGAGACTTTTGCTTTCTGGAAACAAATGTAAGGTTCTATTCATGCATGCTTTATAACATACAATGTGTTATGTGATTAGCACTGGAATTTCCAGTTGGGTTTCCTGCACATAACTGGGGTTATTGCACATAAGCTCCATAACTTTGTAATTTATGATAGCATTTTTATACCTACTGTAGCAGACTTTCAGAAAAATGCTGATAGAAATAAATAGCTAAAGTTAGCCATTGTCCAGTGAGGGATTGACAGTTTTCTTACTTTAAGTTTTCAATAAGGTAATTATGAAATATTTTAAAGCATAGTTTGTTGTGTTGATATTTCTAGATTATTATCAATCAGCATGGAACGTTTTGAAGTGATTTAAAAAAAAAAATCATAATACTTTGTATTCATACAATAATGTTACTTCCTAGAGGATGACAGGAAGGAGCTAGCTTTTGTTAGTAAACGTGACTGATTACCAATTAAAAAAGGTTCATACCAATTAAGTCATAGGTTCCCCATTTATTTAAAAACAATTTATGGGAAGTAATAGCTCATAAGAATTTAAAAGCTACTGTGCCTTCAAAACACTTAAATTGTGGTCCACCATCCTTTATTCTAATTAACTAAAACACCATAAAAATAAAAAATCAGCTAGTTTAAGATTATATTGTCATTTAGTATAACTAGACTGCCTATACCGGGGCAGTCGTGACCTAATGATTAGAGTCAGACTTGTAAACTAAAGGTCTTGGATTCAAGAATAAACACATTTAATTACACCAAATAATGTTCCGTTTAGCAACATCATATGACCCCTTTAATAAAAACCTGTATACGAGCTACAGTGGTGGACTGCTAGACTGCGTACTGGTCATCCTGATCCAGAACATCAACACAGCATCAGAGATTACCCCGTACGAGATGGGACAGGTCACTGAAAACAGATCCACAGATGTGATGAAGTACGGCTTCCCTTCCCTGTCCAACATCAAGAGCAGAGTCTAACGTGACACAATACGACCCCAGAAACCCCAGCATGGGTCACAGACCAGCTCAGCGACGAGACTATAACCGTGGCTTCAGAAAGACAGTTCTGGGATTTTAAAGAAGATGTCTCGGTTCATCTTTACCGCAGATCGACTAATGCGGATTACAAAGGCAGGGGGCTTGACAGGGGTCATCTAGGCGCAGCAGCCAATCACAATTGGATTCAAAAAGCCATGGATGACACCTTCTACCTGAGCAACGTGTCATCACAGGTGAGTCCTTACAGGGCTTTTCAATCCTTTTTATGGAGATCAAGGAATTAAGGTACAGTTCAAATTAAATTGTATCCTTAGATGATATTAGTAACCCATTGTTAAAATGACACATACATTTTTTCATTTTTTTCAAATATTTATTTTTCAACAATTAATTTTGTTAGTAATTTAAACTTTAATGAAAGGAAATTAAAAGAAAAGTATTTTTAACCCATCAAAAGAAACAATAGATGACATTAATAACCCGTTTAAAATGCTACCCTTAAAAAATATTTACATTACTTTTTAGAATTTATAAAAACTTTGATAATTTATATATAATTAATTTTTAACATTTCATTTGTTTTTAATATTTATTAACTATTGGTTTTTAATCCCATTAAAATAACCTAAATTGTCCAAAAAAAAAAAAAAAAAAAAAGACACATTGTGTATCAGGCAAAAGGCCTGGAAATAAGGCATCATTAAGGATTAATTTAGTTCACTGGCATTTAGAATCTCTAAATATGACTACGGTGATGTTCTCATCCAGCATTACATATTAGTTTGTTTTTCCATGTTTATACCGCAGAAACGAAAGTATAGACACTCTGTGATAACCTGCAACTGTTTTAATAGATTTCAATTCTTGAGAGCTGGGATAAAACAGCCTACATACCTGGTCCATTTTGAAGTGGAAATTGTTGTTTTCCAAACAAAAGGTAGGCTAGTTTAACGTCCGTGTAAAGCAATATTAAATATGTTTTTTATGTTTTTATGTTAATTGTATTAACCACCAAGCCAAATTTGAATAATAATAATAATAATAATAATAATAATAATAATAATAATAATAAACACAAGTAAATTAAACAAATTAATCTTGAAATTCTGGGGGCGTGTCCACTGTCTGCACTGAAACCACACCCATTCGCAGGAGGAAAGTTGCCGCCTCTCTCAACTGACAAATAATACCGCTACAATCATAATGTGAACACTCCTGTTTTCCTTGGAATCTCCCGTATTTCACACTCATCTTCAAATCTCAACCCATTTGTGACTTCAACCTGGCAACCTAAAACTATGCACAGGTAGCAGAAGTGGAAAGTTGAATCATCACTGGTAGGCTAGTAGTGCTCGGGCGAATAAAATGAAAAAAATAAATAAAAATAAAGTATGTATACATGTAAATTTAAAGAGCAGGTCAAATGGTATTTTAAAGTGTCCTAATATTGTGTTGGAGTCCCCTACAACAGCTTTAAATGCATAAGGTCAGAAAACATTGTAATTTTCCAAAATATACATTAAATAGTAGAAAGATGCTATAAGTTTACAAAAATGGCAATGATATTACCTTATTAATGCAAGGCCGAGGATGATACCAATGCACTCGTTCAACTGGAAACTCCATCGCAAGCATGACTAGATCAGGACGTTTCTCAGTGGAAAGTTTAAACTTTGTATGTGGTATTTTACATGTGACTGCAGTTTTACTGCATTCATTATTATTATTATCATTATTATAAGCATATTTGACGTGCATTTGTGGGAACTGTGCTAGAATGCTCAGTGAGGCTGAAAACAAGTCTTCTCAACATGATGTAAACACTAACTAGCGGAAGTGTTTGTGGGGGTTGTGGCTAGAAACAGCAAAAACTGGAAGCTAACAATAAATTGAATTTTCTACCTATTAGATTGTGTTTATTAACGTCTACACCAACCCCAACCCTAAACCTACTCCTTACAATAATGCAAAAATAGTAATTATTGTTGTACAGTGGGAGAAAAGTTATGCTATATTGATGTGTGCATGCCCAGTAGTTTTTGCTGGATGTAATCTAACCTAAACAGTTCGTGGGCAGGTCAGAGTGTTCTTATTTCGTAGGCAGGTGGAAATTATGCAAATGTGTTACCTTGTGACATATATAGGTAACGGAGAAGATTCGAAAACGTGACGACTTGTTAAGATGTTTCAGAGTCAAATCTTTCTTATGAGAGACAACAAATTTATCATGCACTTTTGAAAATAAAATTCATCAAACATGAGTTTAAAGGTGCAGGAAGTACTTCAGAAGGGGTGGCAGAGGGATGCTGGAAAACTGTCAAGAAACAAAGGGAAGACTGCTGTCTATATACATTACACTAACAGAAATGTGAAATTAAACTAAGTAAATCTTACATTGATAAACCTTCAACTGCTATATGTAAGATTTCCTCCACATTTGAAGGGTCAACTTGACGTCATTCACCATAACAGTAGGCCTAATGTAAGTTACCAATGTTTCAAAACTTGTAATATTAACACAAACCAACACATTCTCACCTGTGAAAGGTATACTGTTTGTTCCGGAATTTAAATGTGAAGTTGTGGCATCTTCGAATATTCGACCTTAAAGATGACGGACGCATCTACGTGCTTGGTTGGCGCAATCAAATGGGCAATCTCCTGTACGCGAGAGTAAAGCCTAGGGGTGAGACTTCCGGTTAATTAACTGGTAAATAATGAGAAAAAACGAACAGTAAAACGGTTTCACCACAAAGCAGTATGCTCTTAATTAAGACAATACATTAAATTATATGATAAGATACCAACTTTCAATTTCAAGCAGCAAAATAAATGTGTTTGTTTAGCTAAAAATAGCTGGACGGAGTGGATATAGATGAGACCGGAAGCCGTACCCACAGAATTTACAAAAGGCCGCTCCCATCTTGACAAGAAAAAGGTGGATACATACATAGACATATAAATACCTAGACGCCTCATTGGCCGCTCGACCGCACGTCAACGTCGCCGCCATATTGGAGCCGGCAACTCTCATAACTCTCACATCAGGACAGAAGAAAACACACCTGACTCATCGACAGATTGGACACCTACAAACCGTCACACTATAATAAAAACAGACTCCGAAGTGCTTATCTCAATCAACAGAGTCGCGAACAGACTCCGAAGTCCCTATCTGAATCAACCGAGTAGCGAACAGGCTCCGAAGTCCCGATCTGAATCAACAGAGTCGCGAACAGGCTCCGAGGTGCCGATCTGAATCAACCGAGTCGCGAACAGGCTCCGAAGTGCCGATCTGAATCAACAGAGTCGCGAAAGGCTCCGAAGTGCCGATCTGAATCAACTGAGTCGCGAACAGGCTCCGAAGTGCCGATCTGAATCAACAGAATCGCGAACAGGTTCCGAAGTGCCGATCTGAATCAACCGAGTCGCGAACAGGCTCCGAAGTCCCGATCTGAATCAACCGAGTCGCGAACAGGCTCCGAAGTGCCGATCTGAATCAACCGAGTCGCGAACAGACTCCGAGGTCCCGATCTGAATCAACCGAGTCGCGAACAGGCTCCGAAGTGCCGATCTGAATCAACAGAGTCGCGACTCGCGAACAGGCTCCGAAGTGCTAATCCAATCAACCGAGTCGCGAACAGGCTCCGAAGTCCCGATCTGAATCAACAGAGTAGCGAACAGGCTCCGAAGTGTCAATCTGAATCAACAGAGTCGCGAACAGGCTCCGAAGTGCCAATCTGAATCAACCGAGTCGCGAACAGGCTCCGAAGTCCCGATCTGAATCAACAGAGTCGCGAACAGGCTCCGAAGTCCCGATCTGAATCAACAGAGTCGCGAACAGGCTCAGAAGTGCCATTTCGATTGGCCTTTTGTCTTAAATGAACCTTCAATCCAGACTGTAATTGGTTTCGACTTGCTTACAAATCTTACTGTTTATTTGCCCCTTTTACTTACGTGGCTGAGGTGAAATCAACATGTTTTTTTTTTTTTAGCGTATTATTTAATATTAAAAAGGCTCGATCATCCCTAAATCCAAACTTAAATAATTAAATAATAATTACATTTACAACTTAAGCACAAATCTGTCAAAACCATTTGATGTCTTTATACAGTATATCCTGAATCTTTTCTCACAATATTATTTTAATATTGGTCCTTGTATGCATATACACATTTACATATACCCATATATACCTATACATGGCTGTTCTAAATAAAAAATGAAATTTAAATTTTATCTTGTTTATTCTCTTTTGCAAATCCAAACCTAAAACCTAAACTTACCTAATATTTTTCCATCTTAAAATACTACCATTTTCTTCTGATACAAATTGAATCAATATACTGTATCTAATCAATATATTTGCCTTAAAATTAATAAAAAAAAATAAAAATAAAAAAAAACTGTGAACTTCCACTTGAAGAGCACTAGATGGCAATATGGTCTCAAACATCACAGTTGTTCCATATTTAATAGACTGTGATATTACCATTATAAAGAGGTCAAGGTTTTGCCAAAGGCTCAAAGTTTCACTGGTTAGCATGGTCCTGTTATTCATAATTACACAAAAACATCCTTGTTAATCTCTTTTCAAAAGTACTAGTGTTTTCTGATGAAATAAAAGGTTTTTACAATATATAAATCACACAAATTACATCAGATGTTTAAAAGAAAGACTTTAGTGATGGCACTCATGGACAAATATTTAGTTTTTATTTTGAATGGCACTCACTGAAGTGCACCAATCTTGACAATGGCATTCTACATGGGTATATACATTCTGTCCATAGCATTTACTTGACTTTACACAGGTGAAACAATATATATTTTTCTCAACAACAGTATTTTTCTTGGACTGTACAGTTAACTAACAACTAAAGTAAGAACCTTGAAATAGCTAAATAAAACTTTAATAACTCTAGAGGCAATAGTACATGAATTGCACTGAACATTTTCTTCAACACAAATGACTTCTCATATATCGGTATGTCTTCTGTTCAAGTATGTACATGTGGCAAAACTGTCAGCGTAGCTCTGAAACATACATATAAAGGACCTAGAGGTAAAGCAGAAAACACTGGAGATTTTTTACATGGTTTTTGATATATAATCATGCCAAAGAGGAAAAAGTTGTCTTCCTTTAAGTGGCACTAAACAGCAGCCCTTAGACTTTCACATAATGTATTAGGGGAGTAAAAACATAAACCTAAATAAAATTAGCATACTATTGCCTTGAAAAGTTTGTTTACATTAAGTCCAGACATGTTTTGTTTGCTTGTTTTCAATTTCTCTGTATTTAAACAGGCTAGTATAATGATGTGGTCACACATAGTGTAGTGATGAAGCACAACTCACACAGAAGTCACTTTCAAACCAAGCAGCTTTCTGTTGTCAGTGTTGGTGAATACACGTCACCAACATGAACCCATTGCGAACCCCATACTGGGAAATCTATTGGCCACACATGAAATTACTGGTTCCTTTTGTAATCAATGGATTTTGCCCTCAAAAATTTACCAAACAAATGGTAAATGAGACCTCACCTTAATTCTTATAAATACAGTATGTCATTTCTGCATCACTAGTTTAACTAACCGCAACATTAGGTTGTTTGTTTGAAGAAACAGACAGGCCCGACTTCAACCTCAAACTAATGGTATTTTAACATCCCAAAAAATCTTCAACTTTAAAGAAATGTATAGTCAACATGAAACCAAAATTGTCCATTCTTTTTTTTATATTATGGAATATTGCAGATTACTATAAAGGATTCATTATATATATATATATATATATATATATATATATATATATATATATATATATATATATATATATATATATATATTATTATTATTTTTTTTATTTATTTATTATTATTATTTTTATTATTAATATGTGTTCATGTGCTTTCCCCTTGGAATGAAATCTCTTCTCTTCTCAAATGAGATTGCAGCAATTAGTAAACAACAACGATCCAACAATCCACTCAATTCCCCATCAACAAAATAAAGTCTTCCACTGTATTTTTTCTTGTTCAAGAAGCTGTTTCACCTGGATATACGTCACAACAGGGACTGATGAGCTTAACTTCAGCTTCAAATTGACTAAACAACACTGGGCATTCAATCTTCAACAAGTACTCTTAATTTTGGGGTTATAAAAACAAATATAACTAAATAAATTAACTGTATACAATAATAAAATAATCAAAATAATAATAGTGATAAAAAAAAATATACACACACACACACACACACACACACACACACACACACACACACACACACATATATATATATATATATATATATATATATATATATATATATGTATATATAAAATTTCAAACAACAGTTAAACAGAGCATACATTCTCACTAACCTGTATGGTAAATTAAAAAACAAATGTATTGAAAACAGAATTCTGAAAAATGGAGATGTTTGATATGACATTTATACAAAGTGGTTTGCCCTTGCAGTTTTTACAAAATTATTGTCCCAAATTAGCTAATGTGAAAATGCATACATAAATGAACACTGACAGTCTTCAAACTCTAACCTGATTTGAATAAAGTTCAGTGAAGCTAAAACAGGGCAGAGCAAAGGGTCTGTCTGCAGGGTTGATGCAACTATCGCTGCGCTGCACTGACTCCCAGCTTGTTTGATGCAAACCGCATTTGAAGAGCAGGAAACATCACAACCTTTAAGAGAAAATCAGCCACATACACATCAAGTCAAACCTTTATCAGTAGAAGTGCTGAATGCTATATGCTTCATTCTTGCTGCTCTGAATAGCCTTTATAACAAGTCCACAGAAGCAGGTTTTGGTTAAAGGGTCCATTCTAATGCTATAGAAAGTGCATAGAGTGGAAGAAAGACATCGTAGGGGACACACACTGATTGTACTGTAGCCGTGACGTTGGATACAGAGTCTAATACTGGCCACATGAACCGCAAGCAGTATGAGGACGTTTCTATCCACGGTGTTGATATTGAGCGTTTGCAGAGGGGTTAAAGTGTGTTATCATCTTTGCCCTGTCTAGAAGCAGTACCTGAATGTATAATTGCAGCTTACATTGTTTTTCATTTTTCTTTTTCTTCTAAATAAAGTACAGCAGACCTCAGCACAGGAAATACACACCATACGAAAAAAAAAAATCTATTTTCTCTGAAAAGCCCATAAAAAACTATATACATTAATGAGGTGCGTTACCTTTATATAGACTTATATGTTATGCAAATACAAAAAAAGCGAGTGGTTTGTGCTACTGCTGCCGTGGAGTGACACAAGCAAGAAAAATGGTAAGAAAATTATGTTTTCATTAAAGGTACAATAAAAAGAAAATAGTTTTTCAACAAATAATAACATACAATATGATTTGTTACCATCATGCTAAGTCCAATCAAAAGGTGTATATGCACAGTTCAAATCTAGAGGTGATACAGAGTTTGGTCACGGCTTATATCGGTGACCAAGCGGCTCTCTTGACAACGGCTATGAATGAAGCATCATGGGACATCTTTTCGTGGCTAATCTAAAAGGATTCAAAAAGACACATTAGCCTTTAAATACTGAGCAAAAAACAACATTGTGCAACTCCAATTAGTTCCCCAAAAGAGTTCCTTTCGACCCAGTACTAGGGACTTTGTGAAGTAAATTTAACCCCGCCGGTGCACCTTTTTTCCGTACTGTAAGAGAGTTACCCATAGCCCTTGACCGTCACTAGGCCCATAGGCCTTTGTGTGTTTGTGTCCACGCTAACAGTTGCTGCTGTTCCGGAATTCACCGTTTTCTGTGATCTGCAGCTTGGTAGGGTTTGTGGGAGAGATGCCGTTCCTCGTTTGCATGCTGTAACGATCCTTCAGCTGAGACAAAGCACTCATTAGCCGGGCATTTGCAGCGTCCAGGGATGCGATTCTCTTCTCCTGTGGGGAGTGACCATTAATGGAGGTCAGATAGGAGAAAATTATTACCAGTGCCTGATATTTAATGTTTAATTAAAGTATTTCTACTCTGCAATGGACGCAAGTTGACTGGCAGCATCTATAACCCATTAAATGAATTTGGGTTGAATTTAATTTGAATTTGAAAATGAGTTTAAATTAAAATGAATGCATCCTTGTCTTTATAAAATAAATCTATGATATAAACAGTCTTAATAATTTTGATGAGTGCTAAAATGAATCCACAGTGGGTGGATTTTATGCTCATCAAACGGTTTATGAGAGGCGCTGATAGTCCCCGGAGGATACGGGTGTTCATCATTAAACTTTCAGATACATTAACACCATTAAACCTCAAAGACCAACTCATAACATTCTGCTGAAATCTAAACCAAACACAAGAGGGTGCCATGATCCTGCAAACGAGTAGCTGACGATCCATACAAACATTTAAGACCATTAGTGGAAATGCTGCTTTTTTCCTGTTTGATAGAAAATGATACATTATTACATTATTATCAGCATAACAACTTGAGTCAAAAGTTAACATTGATTTTTTACTATTCAGTATGCACCCTTCATGACAGCTGCACTCAAGCTGACACAGACTGACGATCATGTTCTCTAGCCTGATTTGAAAATGATCCAAAAAGCATCTTTTGTTGCAATGGAATTATATATATATATATATATATATATATATAAAAATCTTGCTCACATGCTCTGATAATAATAGCTTTGTAGGTCTATACTTACTTTATTTGGATAATTGAAAAACAACAACAACAAAAACAGTTAAATTTTATTCTGTTGCATAAAACTGATTAAAAAAAATATATTGATATTTAAATGTAATATATTTTCCATCCAATTTCATTGCTTTACTTTCAATAAAGTGTTGTTGTTTTATTGGCTTGTATTTTTAAAATTCAGTATAATTAAAATTATCAAATTAAATGAATAAGTTAAATATATACAGTACAGACCAGAAGTTTGGACAAACCTTCTCATTCAAAGAGTTTTCTTTATTTTCATGACTCTTTGAAAATTGTAGAGTGTCACTGAAGGCATCAAGGGCTATTTGACCAAGAAGGAGAGTGATGGGGTGCTGCGCCAGATGACCTGGCCTCCACAGTCACCGGACCTGAACCCAATCCAGATGGTTTAGGGGTGAGCTGGACCACAGACTGAAGGCAAAAGGGCCAACAAGTGCTAAGTATCTCTCGGGGAACTCCTTCAAGACTGTTGGAAGACCATTTCAGGTGACTACCTCTTGAAGCTCATCAAGAGAAGCCAAGAGCGTGCAAAGCAGTAATCAAAGCAAAAGGTGGCTACTTTGAAGAACCCAGAATATGAAATATTTTCAGTTGTTTTTTGTTATGTATATAATTCCATATATAATTCCACATGTGTTAATTCATAGTTTTGATGCCTTCAGTGTGAATCTACAATTTTCATAGTCATGAAAATAAAGAAAACTCTTTGAATGAGAAGGTGTGTCCAAACTTTTGGACTGTACTGTGTGTGTCTATATATATATATATATATATATATATATATACATATATATATATATATATATATATATATATATATATATATATATATATATATATATATATAATAAAATAAATAATTATTAAAAAGCAATTTTGGCTTTGTTTTTCAGAATTTTCCGTTTCGGCCAAGAATTTTCTTTTCCGTACATCCCTAAAATATATACAGTATATACTGTTACAAAGTAAAAGTATTTACTATCATTTTAAATGTCACTTAGTTCAAATGGAATAATTTATTTTATTTTGTTATCACTGACATCAAACTTTTGAGCAGCAGTATATGTATACAGCTTTTAAAACATTATGCAGTTCACTTAAATAGCACTGCTGTGTAACCAAATACTTCAAGTTCATTAATTTTTTCCATAAGTGTCTCAATTTTATATGAGCTCATTAAACCATATAATAATTATGTAAAAATTTGATAAATGCTGTTTAAAGTAGTCTTCAATGGCGTATAGCATGTAAACGCAAAATATTTCACATAAATTAAGCTTCTGGATTTAAATGCACCAGCTGAATGACATGATTTGATTACAATAAACACTGCCTTGACTGACTTGGAAATGATTAAAAACATATAAAGGGTGATTAGATATTTAATTCACCTGGGCTTCGATGATTTTCTGTTTGGAGTCTACAATGGCCTGCATGTCTGTGTGATCTTTCTTCAGCTCCTCTTCAACTGACATCAACCTGAAACATAAAATTGCCATATACATCTTTATACTTCACATGCTACTTAAGTGCTTAACTGAACTAGAGAGTAATACTTCAAATACCATCAGAAGTTTATCTAGGATTCCTAAAGTCTGAAATCCTTGTGATATCTAATGGATCACACCTTATGGGGTTTAAACCTACAATGTTTCTGTTTCTTGACCGGATTTTTAACCAGATGGTAACACCACCTCAAAACAAATCTTCACCTGGTGATGATGCTTTTCATCTGGTGCTCTTTCTCATCCTGCTGCTTCCGTAATCTCTCCTCCGTGTCCTCAAGCCGGGACTGGTACTCCAAGAGCATCGTCTGGGTTTGGTCATCCTGGCTCTTTATGTGAGATTCATACTCCTCCAGCTTCTTAGCAGAAATACGCAGCTTTTCCTGCAGGACCGCAACCTCCTGCTGATACTGAGGAGGAGAAAGAGAGAATGAAGTACTCTAATAGCAGGATTATGGAGCAACAAAAGCTGTGTAAAGAGGGAGTTCTCCGGTGTGTACGGCTGGGGTTTGAAATGCATATTACTCGATCAGAGCCCTGCTAATCATCTTGTATCTGTCTGCTAAGCCTGGGAAATCCAGCAAAGCTGTATGAAAAATATCTAGTAGGTGCTACAGAATATATCAAAGATGAATTCTGTAGTTCAGAGTAGTGCATGCTGCTACTATATATATATATATATATATATATATATATATATATATATATATGTGTGTGTGTGTGTGTGTGTGTGTATCAATATATTCATCTATCTCTCTCTCTACATCTATATTGTAAAAAAAAAAAGTTGCATTTGCTAGAAATAAAGGCAGCATATCTTAAACTTTTTAGCTCTTCAAGTATATTGCTCTTTTTTTAGAGATGTTTGCATATTTTATATATATATAAAAATAAGACAGACATATTGATTTAGAAAATGTCTTTTTTTGCTGTGTTGTTGCTTCAGGCTATTCAGAAACTAAGAAAGTGATGTATGAAATGTTTTATGCAAATGTTTGGAGAAGAAAGTTTTGCAGACAAGTCTGAACCAGAAGTGTGCTCTCCACTACGTAGTGATTTGAGCCTGTCCTCCTGAATTAAAACTCAAAAGTCAGCTTCATCTAAAGTCTATTACAATTGCATTGTTGCTCTTCATAAGAATCTACCTGTCTGCAGTTTGACATCCACAGTTTACAACAAGTTCGGTGTCACATTGACCTAATTAATATTTATTAGGTTTACATGACTGGTCATTCCAGGAAGGTTACCTAGCAACATTAGCATGACCTAAATAATATCAACATCGTCAACATGTCCTCACAGAAAGTCTATCATATTCAAGAGATGACAAATAGTGAAACTAGCTAACATATTTTACAGGAAATCTTCTATGTGCCGTGGGAGGCTAGATTTTGATCACACAAACAGTAAGCCTGCTGTTTTTCTGCATAAAGTATACTGCTGTTTTTTGTGCCGTCGGATGAGGTCTCATTATTACCTTTTCAGTTGGTGTGAGATCCTCCTTGTTTGGAAAGTCCTCCCGGTGTTTCGAATCTGGGTCAATTGCCTCCTGCTCCAAATATTGCACATTCATATTCAGCAGCCAAGCAGCAGTGCGGTTCAACGCATTGGGATTCACAGGAGACGGAGCCTAATAAAAGTTCGTTCAAACACACACAGACACAAAAACATTATTGTATCATAATTGGTCATGCTTACATCTACATGAGACTAAAATTAGGTTTTACTCATACACACAAACAAGTGCCTTAAAACTTTTCAAGGTGACAACAACACTTGTGCTCACTAGGAAAAACACTTGATCATTTTTTAAATGAAGATTCATTCTGCAGACATCAAAGGAACCGTCTGGACAATGCGAGCAGTCATTTAATCACTAGCCCAGTGTTTGCACTCAAGCAATTAATTCTGCTTGTCTGCTCTGTTCTTTTCGCCTTTGACGGTGAGAGGGCTGTGCAGTCGTCTCAACCTTACAGCCACCAAAGACTCATTAACCCCTGAGAGATCTGAGTGCCAATTTGTTTAAAGTATATCAGCCGAGTGCTAGCTAATTTCGTTGTATATAAATCAACTATGGGAATGTTGCAACTAACCGACCTAGTGAGACACAAAGGATAATTGGTTTTAAAATGCTATCTCTTGAGAACACAGAACTTTGAAAAGCATCTTTCTTTTGAACTGTAGCAATAAAAACAATAGTTCAGTTTTACAACATTTCTGAAAAAAAATAAAAAATGTGAGCGGCGCCTGCTTAGCAAAACTTGTCACCACAATGCTAGTTGTTTGTGTGTTGCTGCGTGTTTTCTTGGATGTTCTGAGTCTTTTTAGCACATATGGATTGCTAGGGTTATCTGTTGGGATGCCAGGTGGTTGCTTACTAGGACAACTCAAGAAGGACCAACCCTTAATCCTCAAAGATATTCTGATCTCCCGATATAACTTGGGTCTTTAATATAAGTTTATTATATTTTCTATAATAATTTAATAATTTAATTTTTTAATAATAATTTTCTATGTTTAATTTCCTAAAAATAAATAAATAACGACAACATTTGTGATGGCATACAGAGGCTAGCACATGATGCAGAAAAAATATTTAATGGCAATGACTTCACACAAATTATGAATTAAGGTTATCTTTTATTATTTCATTTTCTCGTTGTAGTTAAATAATATAAATAATAGCTTGTTTTTTCCCCTGCATGTCATTAGTGGGGCTCCGGAATGCCAAACAAAATAAAATAACAATAAAAATAAACAAATACATATATAAAAATATAAATGTCTAACTAAAATTAATAAAATAAAATAAAATAAAAGCCATAAAAAATAAGATAAAAAAAAAAATGCATTAAAACCTAAACCTAAATTGTATCGGGTATACTTGAACTGTAACAAGCAAAATAAATGAATAAAATAAAATTAATGAATTAATAGAATCTGCATTATTCAACAAGGACGTCTTTGTTAAATGAAATGTCAATTTTCGTCAAAAGACAATAAGAAAAAAAGTGTTTTTCTAAACTCACTTGTTTGTGTAGGGTGCGCTGTTTAGATTCTGGACTGTCCCCTTTGGAGGACGACGACTGCTGCCTCAGTCTGGTGCCACTGCTGGGCCAGTCAGGAGATGATGACATCATACTTCCACTGGAGGGGCGGGGGTACGGTGCAGTGTTGAGCATGTTGGGTGGAGTGCGGCCCCTTGTGACGGTTGGAGGCGGCTGGTCTATCCTGCGCTGCGGCCCTGTGCTGTTTTGGCGTGGTACGTTGGCTTGGTGTTGGGTCTCTGTGAGGGACAGTTGTCTGCGGGCGAACTCTCCAGAGCACCGAATGAACTCGTCCCCATTGCTGCCCCCTCCGCCACTGGCCCCCGTGCTAGACTGGCTCAGGAATGGGTGCTTTGACCCTGCAGTAGCTGCTTCCTCTGCGTTACTCTGGGAGCTGATGGAGCTCTGGCATTCAGATCCAGAATCGGCCACTGTGCGGGGCAATCCGGTGGCCATCTGGTAAACGGGGTTCTGAAACGAGAGCGGGGCAAGCAGCTGGGACCTTCCTGGGGCGGTTTCTGTACTCAGTGTAGTGGGGGTCTGGCCTGCCCTCCTCAGGGTCGGACCACTGGGTGTGTTGCCCTTAGCGGTGCGGGTGGTCCACATCCCTGTGCTCTGGCCAACGGAGGTCTGGCTGTCATTGATGGGGTCGCTGAAGGAGGTGTTGGGCGCGCTCTCAAGAGAACGACTGTCCTGCAGGTCCACCATTGACAAGCTCTTGCTGCCGTTGGGGATCTGAACTTCTGGCTCGTTGGTCTCCGAGTAACTGGAACTGCGGGCAGGTGACGGCTGGATCACAGAATTCTTTGTTACGAAAAACAGATCCTTGTTTTCGGGGGTCGGTGAGGGCAGCCGTGTGAAATCCACCAACCTGTCCAAGAGTCAACGGGACAAAATGAAGATCACAGCTTTTCCAGTCTTGCTCATTTGCATGGCTAACGGATGTGCGTGTGCTAATGTGACAGTAAAAAACATGTACACCAAGTCTCATGACGGAAAAACAGCTTTTATTCAAGACTACATTACAATATATGTCTTTGATTACTGTGCTAGAGAATAAACCACCCTGAAGTAAAGGAAAGAATAAACAATGTCTTGCTTGGTGCAAAACAAATTTGTTTCTCATGGATAAACCTGGCAACATTAACTGCATGCATTATATTATCAGTTTCTATATTAACAC
Source organism: Carassius gibelio (assembly GCF_023724105.1). Classification (NCBI taxonomy): domain Eukaryota; kingdom Metazoa; phylum Chordata; class Actinopteri; order Cypriniformes; family Cyprinidae; genus Carassius; species Carassius gibelio. The sequence continues at coordinate 22,475,595 of NC_068378.1, read as the reverse complement.
TGTCATTCAAAATTTGGGGTCAGTAAAATTTAGTTTGGAGAGAAATTAATTCTTTAATTCAGGTAATTTTAAATAAATGCTGTTCCTTTCAACTTTCTCTAAACTAAAGCAAATAATCTTGAAACCAATGTACAATGGTTTTCTCAAAGATTTTAAATGTCTACATATTAAAATATTCGTACTAACTGTTTCCAACACTGATGATAATAATAAATGTTTCTTCAGCACCAAATCAGTATTATAATTATTTCTGAAGGATCATGTTACACTGAAGACTGGAGTATGATGCTGAAAATTCTGTTTTGGTATCACAGGAGTAAACTAAATTTGAAAGCGTATTCAAATAGAAAACATCTATTTTGAATTGTAATGAAATTCCACAATATTACAGTTTTTACTGTATTGTTGGTGAGCATAAAAGACCCCTTTCAAAGCATTCAACAGATGCTTTTATTCAAAGAGACTGACTGTGCATTCAAACAGTATGTGTGTTTCGTAGAGATCTGAACCCTTGATCCTGAGATTGCTGTTACATTGCTCTTCTAATAAAGAATAAATAAATAAATTAATGTAACAGAGAGTTAGAAAGTAAATAGTCAGTAAAAGATCTGAAAACTGATTATTAAATCGTGGAGATATTATCAGACGCAAGTAATCTTCTTTGAAAGCACTGGGTGATCAGTGGAGCAGCAAGAGAAGATGTGGTGTTGACCAAAAACCTTGTCTGGAACATGTTTTACAACTTCATTTTTATCATATTCTACAACAAAATTATACAGATTTTACTAGCTTGCAGTTTTTCCTCTCAGCATTATTTACATTTCACAATGTCATGTTTAAGGCTCTCACCTAAATATATTATGTGTGCTTTAAAAGTATTTGTCTGATTTCACAGACAAAGTAGCCATAAACTCGCATGTATCACATCCCAGATCCCACAGAATCAGAAGTCTTTGGAGTTTTATTTTTAAGTTTGTACATTTTTTTTTTTTGTTAATCTTCAGATCATCGGTTTCTCAATTAAAAGCCTAAGTAATGCCAAAAAAAGATAGTATTTTTGCTTGCCTGTTAAACTGGATATTTCTTATTACTTTCGGATTGACAATAACCAGACTGAAAGTGAAAAGTCTGGCTACATAAGACATTTTTTCCTTGACCTACCCTGTGATCTCACTGTCCATGACCATTTTCTGCAGACCGGTAGACAGGCTGCTGCTGGGTAGAGTGGGGGAACCCACACGCTCGGTGGGAGATGACACAGGGGGTCCGGTGGGGTTCGTCAGGGCTGAATTCACATCCCGCAAGATCCGTGCTAAAGGACCCAGCTTAGTAATAGTACTCTGCAACACAATACAGAACTGTGAATGACTGGATTTAAACTTTAAAACGTAAAAACTTAAAACCTTAAACTTGATAGAGCATGAAGGTACAATATCACTACAGAAAAGCCACCTGATATAAAGTTTTGCATGTTATTTCAGTACAGTTTAAAGCTAAAATTACAGTTATTTCACTGTTTCAATGTTCATAGGATTTTGTTATCGTATCATGAATAAGCCTGGCCAAGTTAATCTTAGTTAAGCGTGTGAATCTTAATGACTAATTGTTGGTGTAAATCTGGACATTTCTATTAAAGGCACACAATTCAGCCAAACAGCAAGCTGAATTTTAAAACTATAACTATTTTATGGTTTATAGCAACTTGGTCTATGATCATATATCATATATCATTGACTGTAGTTCCTCCAATCAAAATTCAGAGCCATTGTTATTTGTATTTTATCTTATCCATTTACATCAGATAATCACTTGATAAACTAAATTAAGCTCTTTGTAATTTTTTTTAAGAATGTATTTTTCTGATCTCAAATTACAGTTTCTGTTCGGTGAGAGTTGTATGAAGACACATATATATGGGAAGTCATGGCCTAGTGGTTAGAGAGTTTGACTCCTCACCCAAGGGTTGTAGGTTCGAGTCTCAGGCCGGCAATACCACGACTGAGGTGCCCTTGAGCAAGGCACTGAACCCCCAACTGCTCCCCGGGAGCTGCAGCATAAATGGCTGCCCACTGCTCTGGGTGTGTGTTCATGGGGTGTGTGTGTGTGTGTGTGCCCACTTTGGAGAGCACAAATTCTGAGTATGGGTCACCATACTTGGCTGTATGCAATGTCACTGTCACTTTATAAGTACATTACAATCTAATTAACATTTTTAGCAAAACATTTCAATATTTGTTGAATCGCAGGACCTCACCTGATCGAGCTGTGAGATGGCTTCGGACAGGAGAGAATGGAGTGTGGAGAGTTCACGGCCCAGGTCAACGTAACCCTCGAAGCCTGCCGTGTTTGAGATGGTCTCGGGGTTGGAGATCTCCAGCAGGAAGCGCTCCATGCTGGTCCATTCATGTTCCAAGAACTGATTCATGAAGGACATGTACTCCTCCTTGCTGCCAAACCTACAACAAAAAACACAGTAAATACAGTTTGAAATAATGTGTACAAGAGTTCATCAGTATGTTCAGATAACAAACTTACCTGCTACCACAGGGGTATGATGCATTAAACCCATGATCAACATCAAATCATGTTAGATGTTATAGCTTAATGATGTAACTTTTTGATGTAAAATATTTAATTGATGTTTAAATGAATATTTCAATAATTCAGCAAAGCAATCACGTTGTCGGTTCTCTGATGTGAGTCAACGGTCACCAAACAAGCAATTAAATAAATGAAATATTTCACATTTTTATTAAGTGTTTTATTTTGATTGTTTTTTTATTTTTATTTTAAGTCGATTCATTTTAGTTTAACTCGTTTATGCTTTAATTCATTATTAATTCCCTCATGAGGTTTGCGAACACCCAGTTTGGTGGAAATAATCTATAGTTGTACGCACGAACACACTCACTTGGTGAAGTTGGCGAGGTTTTGTGTCACTTTGGCAATGAGTGTCAGTGTGCGGGCGGTGCGGTCGTCAGGATATTCCTGCATGAGGCTGAAGAGCGAGGGCGACATGATGGCAGGACACAGGAAGCGCAGGAAAAGAGATGCACTGATCAGGCGTTCGCTGATGTCCGGTCGGCCTCGGTTACTGCACTCCTGCCTCCAGGATGCAAACACTTCTTTGAGCTCCCGAGGAAACACGCTAGAGTGGACAGACAATAAAGTGATTTGATCAGAAAAATATGACGGCGAATACCACATTTTTATTACAGCAAAAAAAGTATACAGTATACTGTTCTGGAGTTAATGATGACTTTGAACTAGTGAGCTGAAATACCGTCTAACACTGCTGAGTAACTGCTTAGTAACAAACAGGCCCAAAAACAACAACACTCCCACTCAGTTCTGCATTCCCACAGCAAATCACAATCACCGTGTGCATTTAATTAAGTGTTAACAAACGCGTGACAGCATCCTCTCCCACAACACTTTCACTGCTACACCCGTTAACCATTACTCCCACCTTCAATTTCCACATCACCGCCATAAGGACGTCCCCTCCTGCGACCTCTAGGTCACCACAATCTGCCGTTTAAGTTGCTCTTTTCGAGACAGAGAGACACTTAAAAGATGGCGCACAACAAAACCGCGACAAAGTTAGACACAGCTTATCAAGATCCAGTTTAAGATCCTCCTCAAAGGGAGCAAAATTACATTCCTCTGATGGAATATCTTGCACTAGGGAATTGCAGGAGGGAGTAACTTCATATCGCAGCATGGTTTTGCTAATACGTAGGTAATGAATGAGGAACAGCACAGTCACTGTGAGGACAGATGGAGACGTCTCACTTCTTATTAGTCTTACTTTGCCAGGCATCGTGGGCTTCCTGGAGAAATGACAAGATTGCTAGTTCTGGAGCTGCCTAGAATTAATTTAAAAGCACCCCAAAAACCCTTTGTGGGTCATAATATTCTAGCGGGTTTTTATTAAGCATCTACATTTCTGAATTTGGTAGATGCTTATCATTCAAAATGCGTCTTTTTAATCAGTTCATTTATTGCCTGAGATTCAAACCATGGCCCAAACTGTGCCTATATATATGCAATATTGACCAATCAGTTTCTAACATTAGAACTAACAATTTAAATATTAAATGAAACATGTTTGCAATAAAAATAAGATTTCTATAAATCTTTCTAGGGCAGGCAGTTGCTGTGTGCCGACGCTGATGTGAGAAGTGAATTTGAAGGCATTACCAGTAAGAATTGATGATCTTGCAGAAAGCCAGCTCACAGCACATCTTGAGGTTGCTCTGGTGCTCGTGCAGGTCACTGGAGGAGCACTTGGACGGATCCACCTCGCAGTTCTCGTCTGACTCATACAGGGCTTTGATGAACTCACCTGGGACGGAGAAAGTAAACAATGCAGAAAACCTCGTTTAGCACAGAAAGCGTGCAGCCTGCTGCAATACTGTACTGTACAACAATGACTGATTACTAATGATCATTAGAAATGAATATCAATTTTCGAAAAATGTTTACAAATTCTACCCATCAGATGAGCTGCATAATAAAAGCTGATTTATTTAACATTGCAAAATAAACACCATCTTTGAAGAACTGATCCCAAAATGAAGAAAATGTTTAAACACATTTCAATTACATTACTTGAGTCAACTGAATATGAATCACTGACTCATTCTTTAAGTAAATAAATTATTTAAAGAAAGATTTGGTTTTACTTTTTATGGCAAAAAAAAATGAACAAAATAACTAACTGCAACATTACATAATATAAAACTATCCTATATGTAAACTGCAACACTTTTTCACAGACTATACTTTTGAAAGTATTTCCCCAGCATCAGATAAACTCTTTTGAGGGAAACCTAGATTAAAGATTTCCCTCCTCACTTGATTTTGCACCCATAATTGACTTGATATCTTAAATAATTGAACAAAACTTAAAAACACATACTTCACACACAAACAAAACAAACAAAAAGTTTGTGAAAATTATTGATTGTATATTCTCACAAGCATATCTGATGGTCTCCAGAAATAGTAAGGAAAGTATATTTCACTTTTTTTTACCTAAAGCGTCCTGAAGGTACTTCTGTCCCACTAACTTCAGGTACTCCTCTATAGCTTTAGTAGCCAGTGTGTTTTCACGGAATATGAGATGCTCATTGTCTCCGCACCGATCCACCTCCGACATCATCAGATCTGTCAGAAAGTCCTGAGGAGGGCAAAACATTAAGAAGTCTTTACTGATGTGCAGCATTTCTAGTCTTTAAATATTTGAAACCTTGGGTTTAAATTGCAAATGGTTCCCCCTGACTCCCATTTGTCAGATAAACAAAAAGTTTCGCCCAAACTCATTGGCTGAGTGTACTGTGCTGTTTCCTCCTTTCTTTCCCCATCTGCCCATCTTTGATCACTTTGCTTTTGAAGTCCCACATTTGATTTCGAACCATCCAGAACTGTGTCTGAACTGGAAAACAGCAAATGCCTCTGATGGGCCGGATGCAGGAGTTTTTTAATGGAGTCCAAGAGCATTGCTATTGACTGAATACACACAGCAGCTCCAATCAGGACATGTTCCAGATTGAGATGGTTATGGATATCCAGTGGGGGAGATGAATCATATGCAGTGATAGTGGGGTAATAGATGTCGTATAGTTCAGTGATGTCTTGTTGTAATATTCTTTCCCTCAATTCCTGTTTTACTTCTCTTATGATGTGAATCTCATGTGTCAGCTCCATCTTCACTGCACTACATCAGTTTCAGCTGAGCACATCCAAGACCTCAGAAGCCCACGAGTATGTATGTTCAAGAAATCCATTTGATATCTTGGGATCATTTAAATTGTTACTAGTCGAAAATCTTCTCCTCTGTGGTAGCTGTTAAGCAGTGATGACAAACAATAGATGTCAAGTTTAAAGACTTTAGAGCTTTGCCAAATGGGAAGATCTGAAGTGAATAACGACAGCATCTATGCACTTTTTTTGTTTGCACAGAAAGAACAAAAAAGCAGTCTGGAATGTAATGACAGGAAGTGTAATTAACTTAATTGCAATTCTAAGAAATTCAGCAGGTAATGACTTCGTGGGAAATCAAGTTTTCTTTTAAATTAAAGGTAACAGGTTTATCCAGATTCAGTTTTTATTAATTTGAATTCTAGTTCCTTTTCTAAATTCATATTCATTTAAATGTACCAATTTAAAAAGCATTTGATTCATTTCAGAATGACATTAAAAATATTCAACAAATTATATTTTTTGCATATTTTAATACTAAAGCACATTCAGTCAGTTATATCCTTATACTGTATATTCATAATGTTGTTTTCTTTTCTTTCTTTTTTTTTAACAATAATTACAAAATAGAAAGGTACCATGAAAAATATTAGTGGTAAAAAGTTTATTTTTTGTTCTCATTTTGTCCCCAAACAAGTCTTAAGTTTCCATATAATGATTATTAAATATGATACAGCAGAACTGAATTGATGCTAAACATTTCATGCTGGTTAGTGCTGGTTTAGGATGCATATCAAAGCTATATGCCAGCAGAACATATGATCCCACCAGCATCAAAAACACAATCTGGTCATAAGCTATGTAATGTGAGAGAGATGAAGGATCAATGTGGGTGGTGCTGTGCTACTGCTGTCAACGGAATCTCCTTAAAGGACATGTACGTGTGTGTGTGAGTGTGTGTGTGTGTGTCTACAGCTGGCCGTGATTTCTGCTGATGCCCTGGCGCTGGATCAATGATCTGCAGCAGATGTATGTCTGTGTTTTGAAAGATAGTGTCTTAGTCATTATTGCTAAAATTATCTCTAAAAGCACACTTCTGAGGATTCAGTCTCCTAAGCAGGTGTGCACAAAAATCTAAACCGTTGTGACACATTACACTTATATAAGACAAGAAAAAGACAGGATTTTCTGTGCTGCACAAAGCTCTCTCCACCATCACCGGTGGGATCAGGTGATAAGGGCATATCTGAGCTCTCCTCTTCCCAGTCAGGCAGAGGTGCATTGTGGTTATTACACTGAGAGGATCAAATGAGACCCAGTTTCTCGAAACGCTCTACATCTTTGGCAGGAGTCACAGCACTCGGTATTCAATTAAGACGTGAGAGCTTAACACAGTGAGCAGCACTCAGTGCCCATTCCCTGATGAGACTTATCCATACCCTCACCACTAATCAGTCAGCACCGAGTGCAGCGCATTTTCCCCGGCAAACCTGTCACATCCCATCATGCCTGTCTGTAGCTTAGCACCACAATCAGTACACATCTTCAAAAAGAAAACTATGGGGGGGTTTAAGGGAAATTAGTAGTTGTAAAGCAATAACTAGGCAAAATATACTATGCAATGTGCACTATTTTTAAGCAAATGATACATATGAAATAGTATGCAGCTATAAATGCTTATGGTGGTATGCAATGTTGTCACATGACCTCATTAGATTGCATGAGTGGTGCCCAGTTAAAGTGGGCATTTGTTGCCCAGTTTTGTTCAAAAATGTATTTGGCAGTCTGATCAAGTAACGAGTCACGAGAGAGATGTTAAAGTTTGTGGTTGATATTACTTTCAGAAAATGTGTCACAATGCAAGCGAAGTGCACTGCATTGCAGAATACTGTACATAGTGTGATTTGACAGATATAGTAGGTCATGCTTTTTACTGTATTTAAAGTTTGCATACCACTGAAAAGTTTGGCATCTATAATATTTTTACTGTCAAAAAACTCTTATGCTCAACAAAGGCTACAGTTTTTTTATTGGAACAACAGTGAAAACAGTATTATTGTGAAATATTACTACAAATGAAATTAACAGTTTTCTATTTTAATATATTTTAAAATACAATTTTATTTATATGATGCAAAGCTGAATTTTCAGCATCATTACTCCAGTCTTCAGAGTCACATGATCCATCAGAAATCATTCTGATATTCTGATTTGGTGCTCAAGAAACATTTCTAATCAATGGTTAAAACAAAAAAGTAATGCTGCATATTTTTGTGGAAACTTTCATGTAATCGTTTTTTTTTTTCAGGATTCTTTGATGATTTATTTGACATTTCCTCAAAATGGAAATATTATTTTTTTACATTAAAAATGTTTCCTGCTCTCCAATAACCTGCGGTAGGGTTGTTAGCATCTTGTTTAAGCTTCATGCATACAACAGTTTGAGGCAGGCATGAATAAGTAAGTAAGCAGTGGCTTGTTATAATGGCAATGTGTACTCTCAAGAGTCAGTTCATCCTCTGGGCGATCCACTAATGACCCCTGTCCCACAGGCCCTGCCTCCCTCGTGCACAGCCCTGCTGATAAATAATCTTTCAGACTTGCCATTACAGCTCAATTCTTTACGGAGCATGATCACATGAACCCGTTTGGCCCTCAAACCAGCAGCTGAATTAATAAAAGCTGATTAGCATGAGGCCTGGCACTTGGAATTTCCCTTGAGACAAACCCTGAGAGGACACTTTGAGTCTTTATGTGAGGTTAGATTCGTGAATCCCCCCCCCCACTGGCTCACATCCTCACACAGTACGATCAATACTTCCTGCACAAACAGACTGGATCTGTATCCGTGTGTCACAAAGCTTGGATTTAAAGTGTTGTGGATAAAAACTATTTACATCATTTAAAATATAATTCGATTAAATATAAAAGACAGGAAAGATATACTTATACACACCTTCTCATTCAAAGAGTTTTCTTTATTTTCATGACTATGAAATTGTAGAGTCACACTGAAGGCATCAAGGGCTATTTGACCAAGAAGGAGAGTGATGGGGTGCTGCGCCAGATGACCTGGCCTCCACAGTCACCGGACCTGAACACAATCGAGATGGTTTAGGGGTGAGCTGGACCGCAGACGGAAGGCAAAAGGGCCAACAAGTGCTAAGGATCTCTCGGAGAACTCCTTCAAGACTGTTGGAAGACCATTTCAGGTGACTACCTCTTGAAGCTCATCAAGAGAATGCCAAGAGTGTGCAAAGCAGTAATCAAAGCAAAAGGTGGCTACTTTGAAGAACCTAGAATATGACATATTTTCAGTTGTTTCACACTTTTTTGTTATGTATATAATTCCACATGTGTTAATTCATAGTTTTGATGCCTTCAGTGTGAATCTACAATTTTGATAGTCATGAAAATAAAGAAAACTCTTTGAATAAGAAGGTGTGTCCAAACTTTTGGTCTGTACTGTATGTGTATATATATATATAAAATCAATGGTATATTTAGGAGCTTTATTTAAAATTGACATATTGACATAATTATGTTCATATAAAATAACATAAAAACACTTGACATTGTATATTTATTTATTGCTCACTTTTAACTTTGGATAAAGCTATCTGTATCATGAAAATGAAAAGGTGTCACGTAAAGACATGACTTAAATGACTGAAATTGATTTAAATGTCTATATTCAGTATAAAATATACCATATTGTACACGTAACATAACTACTGTATATTTTAAATTGCAAATAATACCTATTTAGGAGCTTTATCTAAAATTGACAAGGGAAAATAATAAATAACATATGAAAACATATTTCTAGAAATAAAATGTATGCATTTATTTAATATGCCTATTTGCATTTTTGATAAAGTTTCTAAATAGACATTATGTAAATATAAATGAATTAATATATATACAGTATACAGACACACTATACTGTGTATATTTCATACTGATTACCTACAGTATAAACAGTGCATTTATAACAAGGGATAATAAATATGAAAAAAAATAACAAAAACACTTGATATTTCATATTTATATTTATTTATCACCCTTTGCTTTTAAAAATGATGAAGCTCCAAAATATGTATATGTAAATATACATACATGTAAATTATATATTATATACAGTAAATATTCTGTGTGTGTGTGTATATATCTATATCTATCTATCTATCTATCTATCTATCTATCTATCTATCTATCTATCTATCTATCTATATATATATATATATATATATATATAGACACATTATATTGTATAGATTCTATACCGAATACAAACTGTGAGTACATACTGTATTTTACCATTTACAGTTATGGTTGTCTAAAGATGTCTGATACATTTGCAAAGCTCAAATACACAGCATTTCCAGACTGCCTTACACATTTGATGGTTGCTTATTAGATCAATAAAGGTGAATGTCAAATTATGCAACTACACATTATGGATAGCTAAAACATAGGATAGATAAAATACTTTATTTACAGTATCCAGCTTCTGCTAATAAGAGACAATGCACTGGCTGACCAACTCTGGCCTTGTATAATGAGAGACAATACAATGGAGAGGGACCAATTAACTCCTATGTAATGAAAAACTGTGGCCTTATTGACTTACAGTACTGTGGTAATGACAGACCAGCCACTTTGTTAACAGTCTAAAAAATTACATAAGATATGTTCCGCAAAAATTGGTTTAAAGTGGAGTCGTGCCGTGATGGCAATATGTTGGAAAAAGTAACAGCTAAGAACTGCTTAAAAGCAGTTCATTCAACACAAAAGGCAAACAAGATCTTAAAATCTCATTCAAGCTTATCTAAACATAAGGCTTGTATTGCTGGGTTGAACAGACTAAAAAAAACCCAAAAAGCCCAGAGTGGCACTTGACAATAACATGATCGCATTTTCGAACAAATTGTTGTGCTAGTCCGTTATGATGCAACAATGCCTCGGATTGGTGTCAGAGTGCTGCAGCGGAAACAACTCTCTCTAACAGCATTTGATCAATAATGACAGGTGAATGACAAAGCGTCAGACAGTGCACATTTGTTTGTAATGTCATCTGATTCTAGGCTGATTTATGGTGAGTATCAGAGCCGTTTGTGCTCAAGCTAATGAGGGTAATCACAGCGCTCAGCACTCCTGTGATTAAATGAGGCGAAGCAGGCCACGTCTCTATTGTTCATCTCTATCATGAACGTATTTCACAGTAGGACATTTGATGGGTTTAGCGTAAGGCCTAGAACATCCTTTTTGTTTCTTACAGCAAAACTCACAACGAGGCAAATGCTTCAGGAAAAAAACTCTTCGAAATAACTGTCACAGTCAGCTTTTTTATACTAAGACATCTCAGACGAAATTTAAAATAACTCTGAATGTAGCATGGAAACTCAAAGTAGCACAATGATTGTTGAGTGTTTTATCTTGACAATGTACAAATCGTCCTGTCACTCTCTCGTTCGGTTGTCAGCAAACAGCATCGTGGGAGTCTATAATTAAACATCTTCCTAGATATAACAAATGCAGTCAGGCAACACATTTACTTTTCTAGTCAACATGAAAAGGCCTTTGCATCCCATTTTACAGTTTTTCTTAGTCACTTTCTCAAAACTACATGTACAACCTCCTCATCATCTAGTCATTTATAAACATCATAAAACCAGTTTCTCATTCTTTTGAACAAGTTGCGATTGCTTTTATACATTCATGCCATTGATTACGCACATTTATCTGCGGTTTCCAGCATTATCAGTTGCTAATGTTATGTTGCTCAAAATGTATTATATAGTTTTCTGTGCAATAGTCTTACCTTTCAAAACATCAAGTCTTTAGTTCATTGTATAACTCATTAAATGCAAAATGGTTCAACTAGTTGTCACAAACTGCCAAGCACTTTTTTAGTACACATTATTTTTAGACTTTTTGTAAATTTGGCATGAATTGTGCAAATAAATCTTGACTAATGAAGAGAATGTAGATCAACCAATGATAAACCATTTCTCTGAAATAGCTCAAAGGTTCATCTCATGAATCTTCAGTTGGAAAGCTATAATGTATATTTTTCAAATGTCAAGGATGATTCGAGAAATGTACCAAAGAGACTGAGAAAAAATGTAATTATGGAATGTGATGCATTTCTTGGTTGTGACGTTGGAAATTACAGCATTTTAGTGGCATGTTAAAAAAATAATAAATCAATAAAAAATTACTAGAATTAGTCATAGCAGTCATAGCATTTTGAGATTAGAATAAAAACAGAATTACAACATTAAAGTCAACTCAATACGAATAATGTAGTAGAAATATGAGGTTACAGTCTTAATATTTTGACAATGAAGTGTTGCGATTTAGTTAAATCTAGCATAGGATTTAGCAATAAGTAACACTGAAATGGCAACTGGTGGGTGACTTTAATCTCATATTACTAAGACTTTATTCTCTTATTGATACAACTTTATTCTCAAAATAGTAGAAACCTGATATCACAATATTACAACTTTAATCACACAATGCTATTCTGACTTTATTTTCAAAACGACACTAATTCCAAATAAGGTTGTTTGATTTGTTGTGTGCTTTCTGTAAGATTTACAATTATGTATCATATTTGTTAAATGCATTGTACAACAGTAGCCTGAAATTGCTATATTACATTAAATTCATTCACGTGATTCTAATGATGAATCATGCACAACAAGAGCAGGACCGTGCATTAGAAAAGAACATGGGGTGAACTGATTTCATGTTTACTTTAACGTAGCATAGCAGATTACAATGCATTTGTCTTACCTTGGCCTTGCCTGTGCTTTGCAAGATATGGACAAGTGCACAAGCCATCTCTTCCTTGTTCTTCACACTTAGCGCTGGCTCCAGAACTGAGCACATTAACATATAATTGTTAGTAATATACTCTGCAAACTCCTTGTACAGCTCCATGGGGAGGATGCTCATGCTCTGATATCGGGATTTCATTCGGACCATGGGTCCCGGACTCTTTCCTTTATTGGGATTCGGCGTGCTCACAGAATACCACTTTTCCACAAACTGCCGCCCGGTGACTGCTGCTACAGGGATATTGACAAGGCCCACGTAATTATTTTTGTCCTTCTTTTTCTTTTTGTCTGTTTCCTTGTAAAGATGCACGGTGATACTCTTAACCGAGGGTAGGTCGTTGAACTCAAAGTGCTCGCCCCAGAAAACATTGTCCGTTTTGAGTTTGCAGGTAGTCCGTGCATATAACGCATCATCCAGACAAAGTTCACAGAAGTATTTTTTCTTTGCAGGCAAATCCTTAGCTTCGATAATCCAACATTTCAGCATGTTTTCCACCCGACGGATGTTATCCTGCAGAATACAAAAAAAAGAAGAGAGAAAGCACTGCATTTTACAGCAACCTCTGCAACCTGCAGAAAGGAATTAGACAACCCCCTGTGCACTTTAAAAAGTTAAGCTGAGTTAATGCAGAGAAGTCGATCGGAAACTGTCAATATGTGAGACAGGGTATATGAAAAAGTAACATGCATAAACCTCATCAAATCTAGAATTACCCAGGATTCAGATGAATCATCCAGTTTACCTTGTTGGGATGCACAGCACGTCTCAAATTCTCCATCCATTTGTCTCTCTCTGCAGCTGACCGACATGAGAAGCATTTGCTTCCTGTTGAAGTAGTTACCTGCAGTTACAGATTACAATTATCAAATTTGCGGATGAGTGCATTAAGGGAGCTAGAAAGGACTGAAATGCAGATCAGGAGATGGTGGAAGTGAGCAGAGAGATCCACTGAATGCTACAGCACTCAATCAATGATTCATTTCCCAGGAGAGGAGAGCAATTACATTTGGAGGAAGAATAAAACTCTCAATAGCCCTATCAGACAGAATGCACTTAGATCAAACATATTTGAAGCATCACATGCGTTATCAGAGAGTAGAAATAAATGCATGCGCCTATAACAATTTTTTTTTTATATATCTAATATTCATCCCGAAAAGACCATCTGCTCACAGTCACACCATCCAGGTGACAAACTAAGTACTGGTCCACGTTTGAATACCGAGGGGTGAATTCACTAAACAACTGTGAGACTTTTGCATGCTGTGATTCAGAACAAAAACTGCCAGGCTTTATCTGCGCCGATGCACTGCTGCGTCTTATGTATTTTCATTTGTATTTAAGTTATATTTGAAATAAATATTAAAGGAATAAAGGAATAAAGTAATAAGTAATAAAAATTGCAATTGCAAAATCAAACGATTTTTAAGTAGGAATGTAAATTATATCTTAAAAAAGCAAAATATAATAAAAATGGAATCTTTAAAATGTATGTATATTTAGATAAATATATCGAAATAATGTAAATATAATAAATTGTATTTAAATATAAAATATTTATAATAAATTGCTAAATAAAAGTAACATTTAAATAATAGCCACAATATATTTTAAATATTTAAACACTGTAAACATTCACAAAAAAATAAATATAAAATATGCTTTTTTATTTATTTATTTTTATTTTTTTAAGTCAGCTCCTTCTTAGGGAATTCCACCCTAGAAACTCATAATAAAGCTGTACCCTAAATGTAATTCAATTTTCATATAGAATTTTGACTGCTATAATTCTCGTTTGCATTATATATGATTGAATAAATAGAGCAAACAGAGCATAATCCATAATAGACCTCTGGCTGACCCCTGCCTCATTCTTTGCAGCTGGCTTCTGCTGTACTGTAACAGTCATTGACTCCATATGAATTGGCCTCTCAGAACTCACCTCTAGTGTTCACACAGAGAACGAGAAGAGATGTTCAGACAGATGGGTCTCTCTTGCACACTTTGAGCAGGGGAAGCAAAGAGACAGCAAGGCCCTTCTGGTATTAAGCTCTGCATGCAGATGCCTGATTTATGTACGATACTACCTTACTGAGATTCATTCAAAAACCCTTTTTTTTTTAGTTGAATAACTATTCCTTTAAGGAAACCTGCATGCCTATTGCCTGATCACAGTTTACTTTGTCTGCACCCTCTGACCTTTTAATTATATAACCATCTGTTTTACGTGAGCCTTCTCTGAAACACACGTGAAGATCGTCAGTAACATGACCCATGGCTCCTCAATGACTACACTGCTGAACGGTGAGATTGCGCTGCTATTTTCTGCAAAGTATTTGATCTTGGCTAATGGCCTTGATGAAGTTTTAATGGGCCTTTGCTGCGTGCTATTTTGAGACTTGTCGGACATTAAAAGTCCTTTTGGGAAATTAATACATGGCTGTGACTTCAGCATGGCAGTGGGGTCAGCCAACTCACCTCAAAGCAGAAATCCTGTCCCAGGATGCTGCTGTGCACAGGTTTGATGAGCACTTCCTCCTCCATGCTGAGATCTAGAGCTTCTACTGCACTGCTGGGGCTGAGCAACGACTCGTGAGACCGTGATTCCTTCAGCCTCGGCATCAGATGGGATCTACTGGAGTGAAAGAGGATGAGAGGAACACATGCATCAGAGTCAAACGGGCATTTATAGTTTATTAGAAGTGAGATGCGATGCGAGCTGGAACTATTGTAGACGTTGGCATGTTGCACTGAGCACGGCATGAGCTGCTGACTTCTCACTGTCTGACTAGTCAGAGGTTCTGCTGCACTGCATACGAAAGCTGAAGCTTCCAGGCACCGGCATGACATATCTGATGGAGATCAGAGGGGCGGCGTTCTGGGAAATGATGAGGCCATGAGGCTTTTTCAACAAGTTGTAATGAGGGATCAAAAAGCAGCTTTGCCTAATTGGAAGTGAGGTGTGTCTCACACAGGAAATGGTAAACAAAGTTTGCCCTCCAGGTGAATGACCTTCACTCGGATGGGACTGTTTGAACGAGACCGCCGAGGGCATGTTGAGATGACCAGCACCGTCACAAAAAGGAAAAAGGAAGTGACACGCATAGACACACACACACAGAGTAAAAGGTGAAAAGGAAGTGTTTACAGCAAGTGTGACTTGTCTACTCCA
This sequence comes from Carassius gibelio, assembly GCF_023724105.1. Lineage (NCBI taxonomy): Eukaryota > Metazoa > Chordata > Actinopteri > Cypriniformes > Cyprinidae > Carassius > Carassius gibelio. The sequence goes on along the minus strand of NC_068378.1, from coordinate 22,459,868 downwards.
TGTTCCCTTTAGGAAATAAAACGTTGCTAATTTGTTAATTGTTTCTTTTAGATAATGATGAGATTAGGAAAGAGCAAATGGAGCAAATGAAGTCTGCTGTTAGGGTTTTTCCTGAGAATAATGATCTCAAATATGAGGAAAAACAAGACAAACATATCTTCTCTGAATTTTAGATATCTCAAAAATGGATATGGCAGATGGGGAACAAGTATATTTCATACATCAGTCCCGAAATGTACACAATAAAATAAAAGATAAAACAAGAACAACAACATCAAATAATTTAAATAAGTAAAATAATAACTACATTTTTACAAAAATGTCTGATAGAACCTTATAATAACCTGATAGGTGACCAAACGTATCATTAGTGTCATTATTTATTTATTCTAAGAAATATTAGGTCACACATCTAGAGAGACAACACACATCTAGAGACAAATATTTAAAAGAAACAACAAAGAACAAAAAAATTAATATTAAAATACACTATTTGTAATATTTGCTATATAACAAAGTACAAAATAAAAATAATATAATACTAAAAAAAATGCCACTAATAAATGTAGGCATCACAACTTTTTTAATGTACATTATGAAAAATTAATATTCATTCTGAGATTTAAGATAGCGCTTAATAGTGTTTTTTAATTATTCAAGTGAGCGATAAATGATGGCCGACATAATGTAAAATGTAAAAATAAGGATAATAAGTAGGAAAAATTACATATAAATATTTACTGATATGATGGCAAAAGATACTGCCTGATAAATAATATAGTACCTATTATAGTTTGTATTTGCTACTGCATAAATCAGGATCAGGATTGTTCTTGCATGCACTTTTGAGAGGCAGGGTTTAATCTGTTGTGACACATTCATGCTCTAGGTCACTAAAGTCATCTCATTCTACCAGTCCTGCAAATTACTACTGTATACAGTACAACCCAGAAAGGAGGAAAATGTGCAAGCAAATTGATTTTGTATGAGTCCTTGGGTAGTGAGTTGATATAACAGATGATGGAATTACACAGGCACACTGCTGCTAACAGAAATTAAAGCTGGCAGATCAAATTACCAATTATGAAATCGTGAAACATAAAAACTCCTTTGCAAAGTCTCAAGAAAGTTACAGGGCCATTTAGCTGTCCTGGTCCATGACAGTCAGAATGGGATATAAAGAACACAAAAAAAATACAGATCTTTTTCTGAAATTCCACAAGCTTCAAAAGAATGTACACGGCACCAGTCAAGGGATATAAAAAAAACACCTCTCAGTCAAATCTCATGGGAAGATGGCCATATTACCCTCCTGATGTCCAGCATGCGGCTGTTCATCTGTTCATTTTTCCTGACATGAAATAGATAAAGTCAAGCCAGCGCTTCGCAGGTCCCGTGTGTTTAAATGATTGATGAATGACTCACTGTGGACTGTGGGCTGATATTAAAACTCATGTAACATCTCTCTAGTGACTCTGTCAGCGAATCCACAATGACCTGAGGCGAACATATGTTTGCTGCAGCCATTGACCAAAATGACAAGGAAACTTGCTTTATAAATTTCGAGAATGACCGATAAGAGCAACAGGGACAGAAAAAGACGTATAAAGATGCTTTATAATATTTTTATACAAAATTGAATGAATTACATAACTAATATCACTCCACATTCTTTACTGTTCACTGATATTACCATATTTAAATGACTTTTCGAGGTTTGGGGAAATTGATTGTAGATTTTTATCATTATATAAGGATATATAAGGATAATTCATATCACCCGTATGTATTTGTGTTGTATTTGTACAACATTTAAAAGCTTTTGTATTTCTATGTGTTGCACCTTCAAGCAATGTTCAAGCATGGTCCAGTTCAAAAAGCAGTATAAAGATATTATATTAACAAGGTATAATAACGAAAAAGAAGGAATTTGACGAAGTGATCTCTGATGATTTTTACTATTTAAATTATTGTTATGTGTTCTTTGTATTTCGTGTTAGCATATGGGAATAAACGTGTAAATATATGTAGTAATTTGTAAATAATGTTAAGAATTAAGAAATTTGATGGTTATCAATATTCAGTGTAATAGGGGTAGGATTAAATAATCTTATGCTTCTTCATACTCCTTTTCAGACATGTTAAAGTTAATATTGTTTCTTTTTCTGCATTGTTTTATTTATATTTTTATTATACGTGTATATGTGTGTATACTATATTATGTTTGTATATGTGTTTATACATATATTTGTAAATGCATACATATACATACATTCTCTATTTTATACAGAGAGAGAGAGAAAGAGAGAGATAAACATATACTCAATTTAAAATTTGTAAACAATTGCTTAGCATTTTCTACATTTAAACTTTAATTAGCAGAGGAAATAAGGGATTGCTAAATGTTGCAAACCCCAAAACTGCATCATCTACACGAGCAGCAGCACAAGTCAATGCATGCACTAGTGTTAACTGCAAAGCCACATCTCTGAACAAGAAGGCAGAATATTTAAATGCTATCCAAATATTCTTTCTGGAACAATAAGCCCTGAAAATCATCTATTAGCAGACAAAAACACATCCTTCACACTATTAAATAATGCAAAGGTCAAGTAGACATCTGAATGGGCACAAACTTGTTCTATTTGTGCATGCATGGGCTCCTCTGATCAGAGAAGACTGGAGATGACTCATAGGAAATGTGAGACAGTGGAGGTGAAAAATATACTTTTTCACTGTATTAAAAAATCTGTTTAAAAGGCAAAAAAAAGAAGAAGTGTATAATGACAAACATTGTTTTTTTTGTACTTATTTTAAGAAACAATTACATTCATATCAAGTACATACAAATGTAAACCAGAAAAAAGCAAATAATAATAAAACCAACATTATAAAGTAAAATACAAATAAATAATTCTTAATAGAATCTCAGTTTTGGACCCTGTTGAGTGTGGAACTGTTTTTTTTTTTTTTTTAGAAATGCAATATGCCCTTTTTTTGAAATAAGTATGCTTTGTCATTCTTCCTGTCTACATCATGATCATCAATACGACAATAATCACTAAGATATTCAGACATCAAAGCTCCATTCTGTGTGGCTACTACAAAAAAATAAATAAATAATAATAATAATAATTAATAAAAAATAAAAAACTCCATTGAGGGTTACTAAAAAAACAGTCAAACACCCAGTTTATCTGCAGCCATCAAGATGAGAAAAACAGAAAGAAGCAACGTTTCCCAAACTTACTTTTTACTATTCTGATTCAGCATGATCCCAGTGCAAAACAAAACAAGTCCAGAGGTTTCAAGATGAGTGAGCCAGTGCAGTTATTATCCTTGATTTTCCTGAAAGATATCAGACGCCAGGGCTGGGAAACCATGTTCACTGTACAGCACTCTGCCTAAAACATTTAGAGCGAGGGAGTGCCTTAGTCTTCACGTGCCCTAGGGAACAATTTGTTGCATCTTGAACACACCCAAATCCATTTTCAAGAATTTCTATAAAAAAAAAAAAGAAGCTGCTCTTGTTTTCAGAGCAGGGATTTAAGGATTGTCGCTGCAGTTCTTGTTGGTATTATATGGAATGTTATGCTTAAAAAAGGTTTTGATATTTAAAAAAGAACAAATTTTGTTTTTTTGTTACATAATTAAAGTTCAAATAAATCCTCAGCAACCAGCTGTTAATAGTCTATGTATCACTGTCTGCACTACAAACCTTAAAAATAATGATGACACTAAATAGGCAATTGATAAAAAAACACTTCTAGATTACGGCAAGCAAATCGTTTTTTTTTTTTAATTACGTCTTCATGAGCCAATAATAAGCGAGGAAAGATAGACAGCAGCAGATTGTGGACTCCGCAGACCTCGCATGCTGTAATTAAATTCATGTTGTGGAGTGCAGCCTGCCGTCTGGTCTAAGTTTGCGTCTTATATCTGTGACTCCGCCTCCAACGGTTCCCACACTCCCCGACAGGAAGCAGTCCTCCCTCGAGATCTCTGCTCTAAATAGGAAATGACTGCCAAGGAAACCAGCAATACAAGCAAGATTTTTAAAGAGAATGACAATGGCTCAGTGAACCTGGCATACCATGCTGTTTAATGGAAATTCAAACTTGGATTGGAGTGCAACTGGGAAATACATACAGTAAAACTACAGTAATGTTTACAAGGGGGTAAAATGTTCTGCATTTTTGAAAGAAATTAATGATTTTATTGATCAAAAGTGACAGCAAAGAGACAGACATTGCTACACAAAAAAGTTATATTTTAAATATATGCTGTTCTTTTGAACTTTCTATTCATCAAATAATAATAATAATAATAATAATAATAATAATAAGAAGAAGAAGAAGAAGAAGAAGAAGAAGAAGAAGAAGAAGAAGAAGAAGAAATGTTTCATGAGCAGCAAATCAGAATATAAGAATTATTTCTGAAAGATCATGTGACACTGAAGACTGGAGTAATGATTCATCTTATTCATAGGAATAAATTATCATTTAAAATATATCAAAACAGAATAAAAAAGTTATTTTAAATTATAATACTTTTTTTAATATTACAGTATTTTTGATAAAATTATTGGAGCCTTTCTAAATACTTCTTAAAACTTTTAAAAGTATTTTTAAATGGTAACGTGTGTGTGTGTGTGTGTGTGTGTGTGTGTGTTTGCACTGTATATAGGCTGTATTTATATTGTATATACTGTAGGCTGAGATTATAAACAAGCTATATTTAAGAGAATCTCATAAGCCAAGATTTCAAAAGCTAAAATTGTATTTCAATTATCTGCTTATAAGTACTAAAGCCATTTTTACTCACACTTAAATATGATTTTTGCTATATTCTTGAAGTAAAACACGAGAAAAAGTGTCAATTCTATCCGTTTATGCCTTAAGGGCAATATGAATATACAAGATACGCATGAACTAGTTCAGTCAGCACGTGTAACACATCCCACTAAACCTTGCGTTTATAATCAAAAAAACATTTAGGAGCTCAGTGAACAATGTAATTATTCAGCATCCCATAATACCCTGGTACACAGCTTATTACTGCATTTCAACAGCTGTGTTTGACTCCACAGATGAAGAGTTACATAATCTCAGCACTATCGATGGGGTCACTCCTAAAACCCACACGCCTCTCTTCAGAAGATTATTTGGGAGATTCTTGGGGCATGAAAAAACAAATGAGTTTTTTTTTCAAGAAACTAGAAGAAAAAAATCTAAATTAATATTATGCATGTACATTTTGTGACAATATAGAGTTTCCAATGCACATTCTTATATCAGTACCAGTGACAACATTAAATAAGGCAACAAACTGTGCATTAACTAACAAGGTTATAACATGGCCTAACATGGTATGAAATTGACAATTTCTAAGGACTGACAGCCAATCTGACCAGCCCCCAACCAGCAAGGCTTTTGAAGTGCCAGAAATTACTGAAGCTCTAAAATGGTTAAGTAGAGAGAGGCAATTAAAATGGAACAATATTTCTTTGGCGAATTTTAATCTTCTAAGTGACAAGGTTTTTGAAATCATCATGAATTTTGAGGGCCCTTAAAAAACCTTCACACAACTAGAGATAATGGCTTAGATTGGCTTGGACAGAATATGTCAGATACTAAAAATTAGTCCCAAACCTTGCTTCTAACTGAGCAATAAACAGATACCTACTATTAATAATAATATTCTTTTTATAAAATAATATTAATTTTGTCCTCAGCATAGCCCATTTACACTGCACCTGCATGGTAAAAAATAAAAAAAAACCTTGTGAAAGCATGCTTTTCTGGTTTCGAAGTGAATATTCTGGTTGTAAAAATGTGAGTCAGAAAATATTGTCCAAAATCTATCTATACACACACACCTCAAGTAGCTGACTCTTTAACTAAATGAGTGAAACTTGTAAGATAGCAATACAATATCATCCCAAAGCCTAGGTCAATGGTCAGTTACACAGTCTGGTGGTCATTATACAGAAATATCCGACTGCAGAATGCCTCAACTGACAGAATCAAATATTCCAAGTTGTGATAAATACTATGCATACCATATATATATTGTTTTGATGTGTTTGAACTGTCCACAAATCTTTTAATTTGTGAATCTTTTTTCCCCTTAAAAAAATATTTTAAACTTATTTGTGAACATACAGTCAAACAGTTTCTTAAAATTAAAATTGTATGTCAATTTTCTATCAACCATTGAAACTGATTTCCTCTAATGAACAAAAAAATCATACTTGACTATTTATTGTTTATGTCTTGTACGATTAAGATTTATATGTTATGTGTCCAGCAGCATGTGGGATGATAACAGCACGTTTATGATGTAAATTAATTAATGTTGTTTGGCAATAAATGTTTAGATTAATCAAGGCAGTAACAAAGCAAAATACTCATTATTAAGAATAAATACCATACATTCATAACATACTCTCAGTCTTCATTATGCAGCTTCTCAAGGAAATATTTAGCTCTTTCTTGTGCTAGGGAACACATTAATGCACTAAATTAAAAATACAAGTTTCTTTTTCTTTTCCATTAAGAACAATTGGTTCATTAACTTGGAACCGTTTAGATTTTTTTAATGTTTTACACTATAAAAAATATGTTTCTTTTAAAAACGGTTGACATGAAAATGTTCTTTGGGAAACCAAAACGTGTTCTTTGGAAACTTTCTTTTTAAGAGTGACTTACAAACCGCACAAATCCTCATTTTCTCATATCAATCTCTTCAAACACAGATTATCAGATCCGCCCATTCACACAGAGATTGCTGGGATGTCAAACAGCACGTGTCACCATCACACAGTAACAGGGTGGAATAATGGATCTCATAATATCAATTCACAACCTGACAGAGCCATTCAATTAAATAAATGTTAACAAAAGCACTCATGAAGACCTCTACTGTCCATCTGACCGCAGGGCACGGCGTGTGTTCCTCACCCAGTGTGTGTTTATGTACATCTGTTCCCACACAAAGGACAGAACAGGGAAGGTGTGCAGAGTTAAAAGCCCTGATCCGTTCATAGGAACAGAACACCTCAGTTACCGGCCACAATCCCTGCATGCTGCTTACCATCGATTACTGCCCCGATAATGTTGACAAAGGCAGGGGGAGTGCTGTGACTCGTCCCTCATCTCTCCCTTGCCTGCTTTCATTCTTTCAGCATGGAAGCTCTGTAATGAGATGCCATTCAAGCACAATGCAGCGCTCCCATAACATACTCCATCCACTGAGATCTGGATCTACAGCGCGCCTGTCAGAACCACAGGGATTCCAGGCCGAAATACTCACCAGGCATGCTGTCAGGATCCCCGGTCCCCTGGTGACTAAGACGTGGATGAGGAAGGCAGCTCACAGCTCCATTTTGCTACCTCTGCTGCGGCTCGGAGCCTCTGGGAACAGCGGACACGAGCAGCTCCGCTCGCACAATCCCATGGCCCCGCCTCTCTCTCCTCACGCTCCGGCCTCCCTGTTTTAACTGTCACACTCTGCTGTAAACCCCCCCACTCATATTTAAAGTGGGCCAAGGACTGTGGGCTGCGCCGATCCCTCTCTCTCTCTCTCTCTCTCTCTCTCTCTCTCGTTGTGTTGGCTGGACCGCTGCTGTGTGCTGTGGAAGTAGGCTGAACAGTGTGAGCTGGCCCTGCCCCTTTTCCTCTGTGAGCATGTGTGTGTGGCCTTTGTCCTGTGGCTTTTGTAATGTACTGGCCTATTCCCTGCACTGGGAAAATCTACACCCAAAAGTATAGACAATATCTCCCAGCATGCATGTTTGCTGGAGGTAAATGGCTGTTTGGAAGCGTGGGTGGGTGTATGTACACTCAGTAAACCTTGACCTGAGTAGTGTATGTTTAAAAGCAAATACAGCATGCTTGGCTATTACACTATTGCTCATACTTGAGGTTAGGGCACAGGTTTTTTGGACCGCAAACCATTTGTTAGAATTCAAAACTGTGGTGACCCCACACCCACATCTAACCACATAACAGATTGGATATCATAGACAAAGTATGCACATTTTTTATTACATTATTATATAACATTAGTATATTTATATATTTCACGATTGAGTCAGTTTCATTATAACCAACTCTTGCTCATGCACCATGAACTTTTTTTTCTAAACTGTTGCACCATGTTAAAGGGGTAGTCGTGGCGTTTGGGGAAGTCGTGGCCTAGTGGTTTGAGAGTTTGACTCCTAACCCTAGGGTTTTTAGTTCAAGTCTCGGGCCGGCAATACCGCAGCATAACTGGCTGCCCACTGCTCCACCTGTGTGTTCACGGTGTGTGTGTGTTTGTGTGTGTTCACTGTAACAATATTAATGTGTTTGGTCTTGGTGGAACAGAACTGATGTAGCAGAACAAGTACCAAGACTTGCTTCTACCAATAGATCCACAGACATGCTGCTGTGAACATGTAAGAAATACTGCTGTTGCACTGATAACGTATGAAATAACCCATATACTGTATATAAAATACATAAATCACCCCGTAGCAGATCTATAGGTGGAGCTGAGGAAGGTGGGGGGTTTCTGAAATAGACTGCAATTGCTACAGCAGACACTAGCCAAGTATTTTTCATGACACAAATTTGCATTAACCACCACGAACACCCTAGCAAACACATAAAAAACTCACATCAGCAAAAATATAAAAATGCTCTGCCAAACACCCATAACTTCCTAGCATCATGGTGGTAAGACAAAGTGCAAGCCTGGCAATTTTCTTCAAAAAATATAACTAACTTATTTTTTTAATTTTGTTAAAAACATGCTATTACTTAAAAATATTCATTTAATTTGTTGCGGACATGTGGTGGTTTAAATAACCATAAAACAATCAATTATGAGATCGTTTCATCAGGCTCAGTGCTCAACCCACACAAATGTTGTGATTAATACTCTCTATTAAGAAAATGTAGTTTAAGCCATAATATGATGAACAACAAGAAGAGGAAGCGACCACGGCCTACAGCACATCACTTAAAACTATTCCTGTGATTAACTTACAATGGTTGATTGAATTTAGCAATACACATATGATAAAGTCTGAAAATTGACAGTGAAAACTGCATGTATGTGTACGTTGATATATACAGAATACATGCACAAACACATACACACACACACACACACACACACACACATATGATAATATAACAATTAATAATTCTTAATTTAATTTAATTAGAAAAATGCTAAATTATTTCATTTTATAATAGTCTCAGGCTTTTGGAGCCCACTGTAATTACATAAAACACAAAGCAAAAGCAAAAGCAAATAAACAAAAACCTTTAATGGTGCTTTTATGGGTAAAAACAGTACATTTAAAAAGTTTACAATATCACTTCTCACTGTCTGTGCTGTAAATGTGTGCTTTGCATAACATGGCATCTGGCTTTTAATATATTTTCTCATGGAGATACAGAAAAACAGGCCTATTTTATCATTATCTATTGACTCCAGTGTTGACTACTGTCAAATCTGAACGTCTTTTCACATGTAAAGGGTTGCATCTATTAAACATGTTAATTAATGTAAGTCAATGAATGCATTGCATTATTGCAACTTCAAGGTCTGCTCTTTAGCTGAGTTTAGGCACAAAAAAATAAAAAATAAATCCCATTCTTTTGAGTGGTTCATCAATGTTCTCTCGTTAAAAGGCTTTCTGGCTTTTCTGGGTGGAGAAACCAAAGTGGCTTCCATGTCCTTCAGGGCTGAAACAATGAGGTCATGTCTGTGTTTCAGGCTGGAGAGAAGCGCTATGTGACAGACTCCTTGAGAGTGGGTGTAGGGTGCTGGTTTTAGACACATTCAGGAATACAATTCATCGGGCGACACTATATCCCAAAGACATGCAGTATAACAGAAGACCTGCAGCACAGGAGAGAGGAATTTCAGCTCTCCTCAAACGCAACCTTTAACATCACGTATCGAATGTGTGCGAGTCACTCGGCAGACAAATTAATGACATATGCTCTTACCATTCTCCACCACGCACAGCTTTCCCCTACAGCAAGCCTGTGATTCATTTTCTAGTGTCATTCTCTACGCTTTGCACCCGTGTAGGTGTGTGTGTGAGCAAGCTAAGAGCAATTACTTGTCATCTTGCAGCTTCACCTAATGGTCCCGCACCTGTCTCATGGAGTTGTGGGAGTCTTTTAATATTAATTCATGTTCCTCAGAAAGGATTCCTCATATATAAGCTCCCTGGGGCATTAAAGCAGAATGAAGATTTCAATAACAGGGACTGACTTCCCGACTGACCTCTTGGATTGTCAACAGACTGAAAATAATCATGAATGCAATGATGCAGTTGTGGCTAGCTGCCTTTTATATCTGTCATGTTGCTGCTCTGCTAGCTATCATTGTAAATGGTAAAGAAACTCTCAGCAGATCTGCTGAATGTCTGAATGCATGTTATGTGAATAGAAATGGGTAATGGCAGTTAAAACTCACACAGGACAATTTAAAGGAAAAGTTACAAGTCTGTCATCATTTACTCATTCTCATTCCATTACAAACCCATGATTTTATTCCCTCCATGGAGCACAAAAGGAGAAATATTACCAAACATGACAACAGACATGACAAAAATACCATAAAAGTGAACTTTACAAGCTATGTGCTATATTCCAAACCTGACATGTTATGCCTAAAGGTGTCATATTTGAACGAAAGCAGATTGTTTTCATTGGACAGTAAAATAAAATAAAATACTGTATGGCTTCAGAAGACTTGGACAATACTGCAAGAGACCGGACTACATTTTTGTTGCTTTTATGTTATTTTGGAGCCCTTTCAAAATATAGGATTTTAATTGTGATTTTTCTGAAAAACTGTGATTGCAATTTCAAATTTAAAGCTCCAGGTTTGATGTGCTTGTTTGTAGGAATGCACAATTAGGCAATTATACTGATTTTAAAATACTATAAAGTAGTAGCATTTCTTATTTTGTTTAATATTTGTATTTATTATTATAATTATTATTATTATTATTACATAAAATAAAAATAAAACCTTAATGTAACATTTCACTCTAAAAATATTATAATCTATATCAAATCTACAATATTATATTATATTATATTATATTATTTTAAGCCAATACTATATTTTATGTTCCATAGAAGAAACAATAAAATATCTAATGAATTTGTAACAAAATAATTTCTCTTTCTTTAATAAAAAAGAAAGAATCTCAGGAATGCAGGAAGTCCTTCACTCTGTTTGCTCAGTCTGCGACCCCTAACATTCCCCTCAGCGTTGTAAACATTCTCCTCCTGTCTCTTCCGGCTCCATTAGATACAACTACAGACGACTGAACACACGGCATAAAACCGTCCCCCTATTTGCCTTTTCACAATTTGTTGCCTTACAGGTTGGAAATATGATGCATCATATCGACCTAGTTTTCCGGTAAATATGCTAACAACCCACTAGGACAACATAACTACAAATCGTGTTAATTATGGAGATCCTGGATGACATCGCTATGGGTTTAATTCAGTCATGGTCACCTCAAAGCCTGCTCTAGCAAATGCTCATGCGGTATCCATTAAAAAACTGCTGTTCGAAATGCCGCACTTGCCGTGACAACCCAAACGTGACCTCAGAATGTAAACACACTAGAATGCCACAAGAGTGAAACAATGACATCATTTGCTGCTTGGTAAGAATAAGATATACTGTATGCTTTGGTTGCCTTTACAGATCTGAATATTATTACAAAAATGTATTTTTTTAAAGTGTTCGCTTTTAAATGTAGGTCTGATGACAAAAGAAAGAAAAGGGTCCACACTGTCTGGTTTGGCAGGTGGAAGATTTGTCTGAGAATGTACCTCTTTCTGTTACGAACAGAGTAATTCATTGTTTTCAGCATGGCAATCCGCAAAAGAATTATGAGACTCCGGAGGTAAGATTTTTTAAAATAGGTTACCTAATGCACAATTTACAAAAGCATGCTTTCCCTGAACGTTTTTCTATATATTTCAACTCTCTTCAGAGGATGAGTATGTATACTTTGGCAAAAGGAAAATATTGTACATACAAATGACCAAAAAAGTTGGCTGCACAGCCAAACTTTTTATTAGGTACATTAAGAAGGTGGGCTACATTAACTATATACAATAATGGAAAGATAAATATTTGAATGACCAAATTGCATATATAGACATGACTTAAAACACATTAAAAATTAAAATTATTAATGATCCCCTAACAAGGGACGCCCTTCCTAAATTAAAAATAATAATAATAATAAAATAAAATATGGAGCCATCTTTATAAAAGCAGATAACACTATGTTGACATAATGTCTACAGTGCTGATGTTCCTGAGTTTCTCTGGGACTGTCCAAGAACCTTTGTGCAACATTGCCTGAAAGGCATAAAGTCAGCTGCTCATTATATCTCCCAAAATGTTCAAGAACAGAGCAAGGGTGAATATATGAAGTCCAGAGTGAGCAGTCGTGTGTAGTCTTTGGAGACAAAGACCGTGAATGCAAATCTTTTAAATCCTCTTTTTATTTTCAAACACACTGACAGCTTATGGTCAAAGGTCTCAAAGGAATATGATCTACCACTTCTAAGCAGGCGAGATGATGTGAAGCTGAAACTTTGTGTACTCCCAACCAGTGACGTTCACAGACATTCTGAGGGGCAGGGGCTCAAGTGGAAAAAAAGGGCATTTCTTATATTTATTATTATTATTTTCTAAACAAAATGTTAAATATATCAGCGACTGTATGATATTAACAAAATTCACTATTTCACTCCAACATAATTAGGTTTTTGCCTGTTTATCAGCCATCATATTGTTCTTTAGATATAACCTTGAACTAGGCCAAATTGATAAAGACACATTAGAAATACTAATTTTGAACTTGTGTTACATTTTAGGGCTTTTCACACTGTGCTTAACCCTGGGTTATTGCCGTTCTAAACACCACTTTTAACCCTGGGTTATGAAACCCTGCCCTGGATCTGGCTCAACACTGCTTTTATGATGTTTATAGCACTGCTTTTTATGAAAGGAATACTCCACCCCAAAATGCACATTTTGTCATTAATCACTTACCCCCATGTTGTTCTAATCCCATAAAAGCTTTGTTCATCTTCAGAACACAATTTAAGATATTTTGGATGAAGACTGGGAGGCTTGTGACTGTCCCATAGACTGCCAAGTAAATTACACAAGTCAAAGTCCAGAAAAATATCAGAATAGTTCACTGTTTAATGTTAACAAAAGCCCCTTCACACTGCATTGCCGGAACATTGCCGGGTCGCCTTCTGTGTGAACACAAACACGTACCGGGATTGATTATGGGATTGATCCCGGGTCGGGGACCTAGTAACATTGTCGGGTTCAGTCCCGGAATGAGCGGTGTGTTTGAACAAAGGCCAGAACTAATGCCGTAAATGGGGTGTCGTAGTGATGACGCGCATTATTGCGTGATTCTTTTAGTGGGTGTTTTGAAGGCAGATCAGCGAACTGTAATGAAGCAGAGATCAGTTAGTTCCTTACTTTCTGTGCTAACGCTGAGATCGTTCACTAGCTAAAGTGAAAGTTAACATGCCTGATGTCACGTGTCTTTACGGGATTTTTACGGGTTGTGTGTGAACGCACGCACATATTCCAGGTAATCACTGGCAGTGTGAAAGAGCAAAATCTAGCAACCCGGGAACAATGGCCGGGACACATTATCCGTGTATTTTCCGGAAATCGCAGTGTGAAAGGGACTATACACAGACACAGAGTATCAACGAGAGTGAATCTCACTAAGCATGGGAAGAAATGCCATAATGCACATTTCATGTGCGTCTGGATGAGTGGCCATTTAAAAATACGTAGGAAGTGGTGTAGGAAGAATATAAAAACCACTGCAGTGGCCAAGCAGAACTGCAGCTTACTAGGCTTATCTGGTAATTTGATTTGTCACTGATCCATGAACTCGACAGAATCTGCCAAACACAGTTACACACTTAGGACCATTTCACACAGCTCTTGTAAGTAAAGCGTAAGAGATACTAAGCACAACTTCAGGTTTGTGTTGTGCTTTGTGCTTCTGTTGCATTAACAGGTCTACAGTGGGTATAGAAAATAATCATCCCTTTAAAATAATCACATTTTGTTACTTTGCAGCCTGAAAAGAAGATAAAGGACAAAGTTTTTATTTTATCCAGCTGTATTGACTATTGACAACTTATAACATCCAAGTGAAAGATATAACACCAACATGTAAAAAAAAAAAAAAAAAAAAGATTGAATCACTACCCTCTGCCAGAAATATGTCAATGAGAAGAATGGTTTACCTTCCAACATGACAATGACCTAAAGCACGCAGCAAAACTGAGCACACAGCGGTTGAAGAAGAAAAAGGTGAATGTTCTTGCATGGCCTCAGCCCAGACCTAAACCCCACGGAAAATCTGTGGAATGACTTGAAGACTGCAGTCCACCATTAAATTAAACTGAACTCGAGCAGTGGGCGAATATAGCATTATAATTATATAATATTGCAAATATATTTAATTTGCACAGAAATGTGCAAAGTATTCACATGTCGATAAAAAATTTAATACACAAAAATAAAAATAAACAAAGGAAAATGTACTAGCAATTATCTGCAATGAAGTGCAAAATTCTAAATACAGATAAACTGTAAAAAATAAACAGAGAAAATTCCTTTATACTGTATTAACAGTATATTGTGCCCTATTTTTATTTTTTACATATTTTCTACAGTGTAGTTTACTTTTTTTTTTTTTTTTTACAGCTACCAAAATTAGAATACATTAATCAATTGGAGAAATACGAGTAAACTGCACTTGTAGCTTAACTTCTGCCACATTATGCTGTTTATGTGCTTAGTTTGAATGGTGTAGCCTGTTAATATAGGAACCAAAACTAGTATGTGCAGCTTACACATGTTGTATAAACCAGCTTTAGCATGTATTACAACTGCTCATTCACTCTTCATTTCTATCAAAAAAGGGTTTAACTAGAAAAGGTAGAACTTGACTGACAATTTCCGGCTCGCAGTGGTTTGTTTTTGGTCTGCTGTATGGTACAGATGTTTAGAAAACTCCAGAAGCTGATGAGCTGTCGGGGCGGGATCTGTGGGACGCTGACAGACCATGAGTGACGGCAGTGTAATGACTGGCCTCATCTCAACCACTGTACAATGCACAGAAAGAATCAGGTGACAGAAATGACAGCTGTGTTCAAGCTGCTCCCCTCTCTCCTATCCTCCTGGATATGAGTGTGAATTAGAAAGACATTTCTTCCTAGAGTAAATCAAATTGCGCAGGTCATGGTCATTGCAAAAAGACCCACTACTAAAACTAAACAGCATTTTCTGCTGTCAAAACGGCGGTGCAGGGTTAAGCCATCCTTTAAAATGTAAATCGCAATCCATCTTTTCAGTTTATCCTCAATTGCACCATCACTCTTTTGCAAACTCTATTTAGTGCAAGGGATAGCACAAAATCTAAACGGTTATCACAATATTCTGCAATCCCTAATTCAATTCAATACTTTTGTTGGCTCAAACCAAAAGTCCACTTCCGTTTTTCCTGTTTCACAATTTAGACAATGAACAAATTGAAAGACGTTGGCTAACTGCCTCTGAAATACATATATGTTGCATTTGCATTGTATATAAAACTCATTTCTTTAATACTTTATTGAAATAATCAACAGCATGTCACAAATGCTGTCAATACAGCTTAGCTTGAATTGACTTCAAAGCATTGCTTTAACAATACCTGAGTGTTTCCATCTATACTGTGTTGAATTTAAATTCAGGAGTCATTCAGCTGGAAGTTGTTTTATCAGGAAGGTTATTCAGTCATTTGGCTCAAGCATTACTTCCCATCATAACAATGAAATTCAGTGATTCCTCCGAATAAAGATCTGTGGGATAGAGAGGTCACTGTCCTTGTCCGTGAAGATGTCAAACACAGCTCTGCTTACACGAATTTCATTACTAGACATCATCCACAGGCCCGATCTATAATGCACCATGTCAAGCATTCCAAATGAGTGGGAAATGAAGACAAGGAGGAAAATGTTGTCAATAAAAAGTGTTATTGAACCACTGGGTCAAAGAGAAAGCTTTAGGAAACACTGAATTGATGCTGCTTTGTTTCAAGGCCTTTTCTGTTAAAAAAAAACAAAACAAACAAAAAAAAAACAAAACAAATCTCCTTCAATGATAAAACAGAGATAAATGTATAATTAAATTATATGCTTTTTTTTTAAAAAAAATGTAAAAGTAAAACACTAAAACCTAAATCTAAAAACTGAATTTAGATATTATAAACATACTGTATTTGAAAAAGAATATTAATTTGCTAAAGCAATTAAACTTTAAGAATATTTATATATTAACTTTAAGCAAGCATAAGATGAAGACTAAGGGCCCTATCTTGCACCCAGCGCAATTGACTTTGTACACCAAAGCATGTGTCATTCCTATTTTGCACCTGCGCAAAGCGCGCTTTTCCCTCCACAGAAGCACGTCGCTAAACTAGTGAATGAACTTGCGCTCCCTGGGCGGTTCAGCGCAAAAAAGGAGGCGTGTTCCGGCGCAAACAATCCCTGGTGCTATTTTGCTGTTCCATTAAACAATTGCGCCACTGACCAGAAAAAACCTAGTCTAGGGCCCTATTTTAACGATCTGAAACGCAAGTGTCAAAGCGCGAAGCGCAAGTAAGTTTGTGGGCGGGTCTCGGCGCTGTTGCTATTTTCCCGGCGGGATAAATGGCTCTTGCGCCCGGCGCAAATCTAAAATGGGTTGGTCTGAAGTAGCTTCATTATTCATAGGTGTGGTTTGGGCGTTACGTGAAATAAACCAATCAGAACTTCATCCAACATTCCCTTTAAAAGCAGGTGCGCAAGTTCCATTATAGATTGCTATTATTGTGGCGTATTTACCAGGCGCACGCCAGGAGCGGTTCACAGCCGAGGAGACTGATGTTCTTGTAAGAGCAGTGAAAGACAGAGAAGTTGTGTTGTATGGGGATGGGAGAAACCCACCCAAAATAGCGTCGGTTAAACAGGCGTGGGAGGAAATAGCCACAATTTGTCAGATGTCATTATATACACATATGTCTTGCCACTATTTGGCCAACAGGTCTGATACTTAATTACTACAATTAGCCTGAATAATTTAGATTTATTTCTATTTTTTCACATCTTCGTGGCACACCACAATGATTTCCGTCATCTCATGTGTTAATATTTTTTTTTGTGTAACAATTTATGATTTGCAAAAATAACTGTTGCATCTGTGTAGATTACATGAGCAAAGTGTATGCGCGTTGTGCACGCTATACATTATGGTCAAGCATGCGCCCTTAAAATAGCATAATGAACAACGCGCAACGCTCCACTGACTTTAGACTAGGTTTTTTCTGGTCAGTGGCGCAATTGTTTAATGGAACAGCAAAATAGCACCAGGGATCGTTTGCGCCAGAACACGCCTCCTTTTTTGCGCTGAACCGCCCAGGGAGCGCAAGTTCATTCACTAGTTTAGCGACGTGCGTCTGTGGAGGGAAAAGCGCGCTTTGCGCAGGTGCAAAATAGGAATGACACATGCGTCGGTGTACAAAGTCAATTGCGCTGGGTGCAAGATAGGGCCCCTAAAGTCAGTGGCGCATTGCGCTTTGTTTCTTATGCTATTTTAAGGGCGCATGCTTGACCATAATGTATAGCGTGCACAACGCGCATACACTTTGCTCATGTAATCTACACAGATGCAACAGTTATTTTTGCAAATCATAAATTGTTACACAAAAAAAAATATTAACACATGAGATGACGGAAATCATTGTGGTGTGCCACGAAGATGTGAAAAAATAGGCATAAATCTAGCTTACAAATTATTCAGGCTAATTGTAGTAATTAAGGATCAGACCTGTTTGAGGTCATATATGTATAAGGACATCTGACAAATTGGTTTGTCCGTCAAGAACCAGGAAAAAAAAATCGATGAAACAATTGTGGCTATTTCCTCCCACGCCTGTTTAACCGACGCTATTTTGGGTAGGTTTCTCCCATCCCCATACAACACAACTTCTCTGTCTTTCATTGCTCTTACAAGAACATCAGTCTCCTCGGCTGTGAACCGCTCCTGGCGTGCGCCTGGTAAATACGCCATAATAATAGCAATCCATAATGGAACTTGCGCACCTGCTTTTAAAGGGAATGTTGGATGACGCTCTGATTGGTTTATTTCACGTTACGCCCAAACCACACCTATGAATAATGAAGCTACTTCAGACCAACCCATTTTAGATTTGCGCCGGGCGCAAGAGCCATTTATCCCGCCGGGAAAATAGCAACAGCGCCGAGACCCGCCCACAAAGTTACTTGCGCTTTGCGCTTTGACACTTGCGTTTCAGATCGTTAAAATAGGGCCCAATGGCCAATAAGCGATCTATTCCCAATATATTGTGCATTCCTAGGAAATTGAAAGCATCCAGGTTTGGAATATTCTACGGGAGTTTAAACAGTACCAGTTTCTTTTAAATGAACTATTCCTTTAAATAGATGCCTTCCTAGCTATTAAGTGTATTGTATCTGCAGAAGCTTTCTGCAGATACAATACACTTAATAGCTAATAAGGCATCTAATCAAAGGGGAGATCGGGGCTAGTTGTCACATTTTTTTACTAAAGTGAATATTCCAGAGAATATTTATTTTTATTTTAAAGTAATTTCTTTATATTCAAAAGCCTTGGCTACAATATATATATATAACTTAAACTTTTCTTAAACACTATAAATAAATCGAAAGCTTTCCCTGACCTGACCATTTATTAAGAAATATACTCTTGTCCTGAATATAGGCATCTACTGCAAAATTATACTGAAATTAAAATGTTAGTTTGGAGAGCTGTGACAATACGCCCTGGTCTCCCTTTTATCTTTTTAAGTGAACTTGTGTACCTCCAACCTCTTAAATAATACATGCACAAGTTGTCACTATTGACTGATATTGATGAAAGGCACACTGGAAACCACTGTCCCTCAGTATGTGGCTTCCCAGGAGACGGGGGATGCGTGCAGCGAGCGGGTATGGTGATGGTGGTTAGGTTTGGTTTGAAGACATGTGATGTGAGGGCTGTGGCAGTCTGCCCGTAATGGATTAGCCTCATTAAATTCAAACCTGGATTCCTCACAAAGAGACACCCACAGCAGAGGTGCAATTCCTCGCTTCCTTCAGTCCATCTATCCCTTTGGTTTTGTCTCCATCTCACCCTGTCTTCCCCCCATGGTACTACATCTATCTGAAAGGCTGTCTATCCCACCACCTTTTTTTTTTTTTTATTAGTTGCTGCTATCTCTATACCTCACTAAAACCAGTACAATATCAGCTATGAAAATGACGGTCATGTACATTCAGAGCATTTCTATGATTGGTCAAGGACTTTCGCTGGTTATTGAATTGATGGATATGTTCAGTTTTTTTTTTTCTTTTCTTTTCATTGAACAATGGGTTTAACTCTCAATGTTTGCATTCAATGGCAAACTGAGCTAGCTTTGCGGCTTATGTACCATGGTAATACTATGGAAATTGATGCTTAGCGCTTCATGTAGCTTTTATGTGGTTGTAAAACCTGTTACATATTCTGTGGTTTCCAAGGACTGTGCATGTATTGTTAATGGTAATCTTACCAGCTGCATTGCTTTCTCAAGATTTTTTATGCTTACGTCCACAACTGAGCTTCAGTTTTCTGTCTCCTAACTCTTTGAAATCTCTAACTCTATTGAAACCACCACTGCTGTTCATATAACAGTGTATCGCAGTGTATTTTAATATGAGTTCAGCAGGTTTCATCTTTAAAGTCTGTTTTCATCCGGAATTTGCCATTTTTAGAGTGTTTGCATCTTCATTCCTTTGCTGTATATTTCCTGATGGATGCCAGAATAGCTTTCTAAAGATATTTCTGTAACACTTCTGATCTCAAATCAATCCTTTTTAAGATGTTTAAAAGATGTTTGTACACAAATATGGTGCTAGAATACAACATAATGCTGTCTAAATGATTCTCTTTTATGTATCTCTGTTCATACTGTATATATGCTTACTGGGATGTTTTAGATTTCACATATCGATGGTGACCACAAGACGGTCTTCTGTGAAACTCACAGGGCACTAAATAAACCAAATGACATAACAGCTTCTGAATATACCAGTTGTCTAGAGAAGAAAGACAAAGACTCCCCACACATATTCACAAACACATAAAGAAATGAAGACAGTAATCTGTGGCATAGGGTACACACTACACTGGCACGCTCTGGGCATGCATGTCTCTTGATATTAGCAGAGTGCAGCAAGGCCATGCATTCTCTCTATTACACGACTCCCAGACTTGTAATTAAGTGGGACATGGCAAAACAGCCGGAAGCATGAAGGGAGTCTGACCTGGAAACCACGCTGTGTCCAACAGGATGATGCAAGAGACTCTTAAAAAAAACACATACAAACAAACAAAAAACAAGAACATGATGCTTCAGTAATTGGTTTCAAGCAGCATGCTTTTAGATAAAAAATGATGGATGCACTAATAACACTAATAAATGCACAGAAGTGTGAGCCAGATGTGAAGAAGATGGCCTTTGCTGAATGAAAACATGCTTGAATAGCTCTATCCATCACCCAGCTGAGACGACGCCACCTCCTTTATTTCTCGTTCAATTACACGAGGATGAAGAGACCTCACTGCCGTTATTGTTCAGATAATGGTTGTCGTGAAAATGAAGTAAAATCAATACTTAAAGCCAATGTCCTTTTCGGAGGCCGCAATGTAAAGAGATCGCATAAGACTGAATGTCATATTTGAGTTCTCCACTTGGATTTGCAGGTGACAACGTAAAAGGTAACACTTTATTTTAGGGTCTAGTTGCTACTACTAGTTGCTTATTAGCATGCGTATTACTAGAATGTTAGACATTTATTAGTACTAATTAAACACATATTAATGCCTTATCCTACATGACCTTATTCTACATCGCTAATCCTGCCCAGTACCACGGACAACCCTATTTTTTGTATGACCATAACCATTACTCATCAAAAAAGGTCATGCAAAATAATTAAAGGTTCTCTCTTGAACTGCACCTTCACTTCCATTTTCCTTTTCGGTGTCTAAATTTTCTGTCACGTGTGCACGTTAACTTTTTTTCAAAAATGTTTTTGTAACTGTCACTTTTACATCAACCCATTTGCTGTTGTCTCCACCTTGTTGCAAAACAACCACCTCACTGTAATTTGTTTGCACGTAATATATATTTATTATAAATGTAATATATACATTAAATTAAATATAAATACATTTTATTTACATTTAAATTATTACATAACTAATAATTTAGTTATTAAGTTATTAATAATATTACATAACTTCCCTTGTGGAAGCTTTGCATTTGTTTGGTTAGTTAGTTAATAAAATATCTGAAAAAAAAAAAAAACTCAATATTACGTGTACAATTATTTAATTATGTCATACTGGTTAAGCGGACTTCGTCTCTTGTTTCATAAAACGCAGCTTCTGTCATTTTGCAATGATTGTTTTGTACACTGTAATGGATTATGAGATAACTAACATACTGATGAGATTTTAAAACAATTTGTCTTAAATCAATATCTTTTATCGCCATAATTATTTGAGGTAAATTGTGGTATAATAAGTGGTATGACTGCACCGTATCCCTAAACATCCATCTAGTTTGAACTTGTCGCTTGCTAGCAACTGCTGTCTTCATGGAAACTTTGCATTCAAATATTTCAACTCAATATTTTGTGTCATTTTGTGTAAATATTTTATGTAGCCATGTAATAAGCGGGATAATGTAGCCCTTATACATATTTTAATGACTTAAATACTCTATATTTAACAATATATATATTTTTAAATTGTCTAAATGTCAAAATTAGTATAATAATCATGATCTTTAAATCCTAATACTGAATCTATTACATTATCATGAGGCATACTTTCCCTTACAAAAACTAACCATGATTTTATTATAGTAAAAGCATAATAACCATGCTTTTTTTGTAAGATTTATTTAAAAATAACTATTTTATATTTGAATACATTCAAAATTAATTTTTTTGTTCCCTGTGACATCAAAGTTGAATTTTAGAAGGTATTTCTCCAGTCTTTAGTGTCATGTGATTCTTCAGATGTTGATTTTGTGCAAATAAACATTTCCTTATTATTATCAATGTCTATTCTTTTAAGACTTCATACCGTCACCTGCTGGCAACAGGAAATAACTTGTTTTAAACTAACTTAAACATGCAATGTTCGATCTGCCACAAACTTCATGTGTTTGGTAAGAGTCCTGGCCTGAAGACATTTACATGCCAATATTCAGTTATAATCATAGCGCCACCTGTTGGAAATGTGGCACAAATATTTAACATTTTATAAGCATATGGCCCAATGTTCGCTGTTCTCCTATGGTCACCAGGTAGTGGTGAGCCTGGGTGTGAGGGCCTTTTAATTTATAAATTATAATCCCCTACAAGCATGAGACTGAATGAGGATAAAAATCCAGGGTAATAAATCCAATTTCATGCTTTTTTAACAACCTAAAGTTCTGATTACATAAGGCTTAATCAGTGAAAACAGATTGTTAAGCAGATCAAGTCTATAACCATTATCAACACAAAAATAATCATAAATTCTAAGGAAGCCCTTAAGTCCCTCCCCTCTCTGTTATCGGCCAGACCAAACTCACACTATTAGTTGACATGTTAAATAAATCA
This sequence comes from Carassius gibelio, assembly GCF_023724105.1. NCBI lineage: Eukaryota > Metazoa > Chordata > Actinopteri > Cypriniformes > Cyprinidae > Carassius > Carassius gibelio. The sequence goes on along the minus strand of NC_068378.1, from coordinate 22,437,057 downwards.
ATGACAGCTTTGATGTTTATAGTCAACAAATAGAATGCTACGAAAACATGAATGCTTTTGCAATTTGCAAACCAATTTTAATTATTTTCTTTTCTTTTTTTTTTACTGAGAATCAAAAAGAAAGAGAAAAGAGAAAAATGATATAAAAATTAAAGATAAGATAAAGATCAATTAAGATTAAGACAAACATTATTCTTTGGGATAAGGTGGATGATTTGTGCTCAAAAAAAGCAATAGAAAATAAACTTAAATAAAAGGCTATGAGATGGTAAAAGATATTGCAGAGGTGACAGACCCTGTCTGAACTATGCAACATGGACTCTGGCTTTGCAACCTTCAGGTCCAGGCAGGCTGAACAGGCACATCTAGAGGAAATGACCCTTAGCTTACTGTGACTGGCAGAACCCAGTCAGGTATGGAGGCTACCACAGCATCTATGAAGCAGTATGTGTGTGTCATATCCAGCTCACACACCTTGGTGCCTCCCAGGATAATATGCTGCTTTAATGAGGCATAAAATCTCTGGACAAGCAAGGCCATTTTTGCCTGCTAACACCACAGCAACACGGAAGCACAAGGTTGACAGTGAGCTGTGGAGAAGTCTTCGGCGTGGTTCCTATGATATTCGCAGACCTGTAAGTGACTCAACGAATTCCCATGAAGAGACGATGCTCTTATGGGTAAATGTGACTTTCCCACACAAATAGAGAATTAAGGAAGCAAAGGTGCATTTTTGTAGTAAACGGATAAATAGCTTAAACTTAAAGATATAGTTCACTCAAAATGGAATATTCTGTCATAGTTTGCTCACCTTTAAACTGTAAGAGATTCCTTCTTCAGTAAAAGTCACATTTTTGCGGAACAGCCCATACTTTTCAATATAATAAAAGTAAATGGAACTATAAAATGCACCATAAAACTACCACGAAAGTGTCTAATAACTAATGGCACAGGATTTGATATGAGAGCAACAAAGAAGTGGAAAATGATTAGTCGAGAGCAGCTTAAATTTCACAGAGCTATCGCAAGGCTTCAGAAGATTTGTAATAGAGTGCATGAGTCATATGGACTTTTTAATAAAAAAAATGTGGTACTTTTCTCCATTTACTTTTTATTACATTGAAAACAGCACCCAGGACATTCACCGTAAGGGGTTGGAATGCGATGAAGATAATAATAAAAAAATATATAATATAGAGATAAAAAATAAAAGATAAAAAAATGATAAAAAATTAAATGCACCAGTTTGACATTTGTTGAATGGTACAATTGGAAAGGATGACGGGAAATAATGGTTCGACTAACAGAAGCCTGATTCAAACTCACATCATTAACCATCAAGTTAAAGGTCAATATTTTATAGCTCAGACATTGCTCTTTTATAGCTCAGATTTCAGTTATGCATAATTTAACAACCAACAGAAGATTCTCCTAGTTTCCCAAAGGATAAATAATAATAATAATAATAAAAAAAAGAAAAAAATTAAAAAAGACAATTGTTGACGCAGTAAGAGTGCAAAGCAATACATTACGAAATTATTGAGTTCACAAAAAAAATTTTGATTGCAGATTTTGGTATCTTTGCAAATCTGAACACAGTTAAGAACTGAAACTAGGGCAAACAAATGCAAGAACAATCAGGAAAGAAATCTGATTAGCACTTAGAGCTCAGTAAGCCTCCAATCGTGGTCAATTGAATCTATTTGCACAAGAAAAAAAATGGTTCATAAAGAAAGTGAAGTGAAAGTGAAAGTGAAGTGACATTCAGCCAAGTATGGTGACCCATACTCAGAATTTGTGCTCTGCATTTAACCCATCCGAAGTGCACACACACAGAGCAGTGAACACACACTGTGAGCACACACCCGGAGCAGTGGGCAGCCATTTATGCTGCGGCGCCCGGGGAGCAGTTGGGGGTTCGATGCCTTGCTCAAGGGCACCTAAGTCATGGTATTGAAGGTGGAGAGAGAGCTGTTCATGCACTACCCCCACCCACAATTCCGTCCGGCCCGAGACTAGAACTCATAACCCTTCGATTGGGAGTCCAACCCTCTAACCATTAGGCCACGACTTCCCCGAAGTGAGGTTGACAGTTATTGCGCAAAGTTAGTGACCAGTCCTTCTGAATAACAGACTCAAACACAGTCACAATATCTAAACTCTCTGTTCACTTCTGTGTGCAACTGTGCATTGCTACACGCTCGTAAACAAGCTACACACTGACCACAAACTGCTACATGAGGTCACTGTATTAAAGTCACATCAAAACAGCATATGCATCCCAGAGCCTGATATTTCATCTCTTGACAATCTGAACGGCACGCAGGGAGCCCAATATTTCACAGGCATCTCTCGCAAATTAGACTGAGGCCAGGTCATTTATCCTGCAAGTAATCCAAATCATTCCTCACTCTGTGATTCCTATTCATTGGGGAGAAAAATGACTCAGACGTTTTAGCACCGCAATAAGTGACTCTAAACAATCCTAATAGAGATTAACAGAGAGGCTAAATGTTTGGAGAATTACGTGATGAACGTTGAAGGAGATACAGAAAGCTGCAAATCGAGGCATTACGCTGTGTAATACAGACAGGGGGAGATCTGTTAATTAACTTAATGGCACAAAATCTACATTTTTATGTCACACGTTGATTAGAAAAACCATGGATTGTAAAAGACACATCATGAAGGATGTGTTGACAGCTGTCAGTATACTGGTGGATTCAGGTGTTGGATGAATAATAAAATAAATAAAGCAACAAACAGGAAGCCGCAAGAGACTCTAAACTGCAACGCAAATCCAAACGCAACCAACTGAACGGTTCCAACTTACCCGTCATTCTCCGCGCTCTTGAAGCCCGGTAAGATGTTCCTGAAGCTGCTGTGGCGGTCGAGCTTCGGCTGGCTTTTGGTGCGTTTAATGGAGCCCTTCAGTCTGCGACTCAGAAAGCCCTGGACAGGAAGTCAGAGGATAGGACTGGATTACACTCAAGATTCATTAACCACTGGAGCAGATGCATGTGAAAACCAGCGCTCGTCTTTTTCTCTTCTATTTGTTCTTTCCTCGCTCTCGCTCTTCTCTCATCCGTAGCATTTGGTTGCGCCGTGCATAGCTGCACGATTGGTGCGGCACACACATCTGCTCACAGCGCTGGACTGAAGGAGCTTCACTGATGTGATACTCCCCTCAAAGCCGCTGTTACCATGGAAACTGTTGGCTGGCATGGAAGGTTGGGGGTGGGGGGGGGGGGGGCTATTGCTGCACTGCAAGTCAATAGGGGGAAAGCTGAGCTGGTGCTTTTCAGATGCTGTACAGATTAGGACAAGATTAACAGGACTAATTATTCCTGAAAAACTACAGTCTGTCTGAGTGGGATGCTTGAAACAATGAGAAAGGAAAAATGTGAATCAAGACCTCATGCGTGAAGTGAATGAATGGCTGCTTGATCTAAATAAACCACTTAGTGCCCATTGTTACACAACAACCGATTAAAGGGCTCACATGAATGGATAGAGTCACAATAATGGTACAAATTCTGCTGAAAGGACTAGTATAGTTAGTATAGTATAGCTAGACTAGTATAGAAGCGTCATGCCTACAGGGGTATACATGGCCCCTCAGATTTTTGAATAAAACATTTAAAAAAAAGCAATTTCTGGAAGGAATTCAATGATTGATTCATTAATTAATACAAAAATATATATATAAAATATGCAGCATTTATATTTATTTTATATAAATATATTTTAATAAATATGTATTATTTATATAAAAAATTATAATATGCATCCATCTTCATCTTAATGAGATGTTGTAGGTTAAAGAGCTCGAATGAAATGCTGTGCCAGAAATCAGATTATTTGATTGAAACTGAAAATTGTCATCATTCACTACCTATATCATGCTTATCTCATAGTCAGCTTATTTACTGATTCTGATCATCTCAAAATGGCCATGTATTGGGCAGTATAGATGTACTGTATGGTAACTGAAGATGATAAAAGCTTGGGTCACCTTTCAGACACCTTATCAAAACAACTTCAAAGTATATTTTCCCCCTCGGGTGTAGTCTAAATTTTTTAGCTCTTTTGTTTGTTTTTCCGGGCAAATTTCACATGAAATTTGCAATTTGCCAAAGTTCCAAATGGAATTATTCATGGAGCCTGTCAGAGTGAAGGAAGAGCGCTGTTTGATGATGCTGTTGTTTGGAAGAGACGGACAGCTGGAGGCTGCAGCTGCAGTCTGGATCAATGACAACGCAGTCTTAAGAGCTCAACTCCTGACACACACACTCCAGCTGTGCAGTAACCCGGCATCTTTCAAATTGAAACAATACACAAGATACATTCACTAAATGATTTTGCAATTCTACAGATAGAAGTGAATCAGAATTTTGTTTCGTGCTCTCTAAAAAAGGTACAAATTTTACTATAAAAGCTATTTTGTGTGTGAAGCCCTCTGTTGATGTAGTATGATTAATGATGTCTGTACAAGATCATGTGACACAACAGACTGGAGTAATGGCAAGATAACACCCTATTCTTGACCAAACATATGTGGTTATGCTGGCATCAAGTCTCAGTAATAAGCTGTCAGCTGTCAAAAGGCTGAATGTCTGCAGATTCCTTCATGACTATTGGGTGCATGTACTGAATTCCTATCATGCTTAGCTGCTGAGCTTGCATTTCCAACCGCCTCTAATTCCCCCCCACCACCATCCCTTCTGTAATCTTCATGCTTGGCCTCTCTCTGCCCTCTTGTGTCCATGCCTGTGTGAGTTTGTGTCTGACAGCTTTAATTATTCTTACGAACCTAGACATGGGTTGAAACATTCTAAGGCCGATAAATGTAGATTTGAAGGCCCTGTCTGGATTTGTATAACCTAGTCCCTACTTTGTAAGACAGGAGAAGTCTAAGTCTAAGTCTAATTTTTTTTTTTTACAAGTTTAAACAAGGAAAAGAAAATAATTTTTTTAAATCTCTTTTTATTTTTTTATTTAAATTTTCTTTTATTACATTTTTGTATTGTGGGCATTATGTTAAATCTCATCAGCAGGTCATTTAAGGGATAAACCACTATTCCTCATTCCCTGAAATCGTGTCTAGACAAGTAACAAGCAAATCTTGTTATAACCAGTAGAACGGAGATGTTTCTTGTCCTTATTGTGCCAGTGCACCAAAGATACAAGATAAGCATTCCTGCAAGACATCTTATTTAAAATGAAGTATTTCTAGAGGCACCTTATGCCAAGACTTCCATATGTCTCATTGTGTCAAATGCACACCACAACGCTAAAGATCCCCATCCTACATTCAATTAAAAAAATTCTGTTTGAAAAATACGTAGGTTACCTTTTTTTTTAAGAATAAAACTAACAAATGTAGTATTTGATTGATTAGAAAAGTAGCGAAATATACTTAATTTGTCAAGGATAGCCCAATAAAGTTAAAAACTTGTTTCCATCGTGGTCCTTAATGTTAAGCACAAACTTCACTCCTGATAAGAGATACTGACATTTCATTATAAATAAAGAAATGACAATTTACCCTAGAAAAAAAGTCATTAAAATGTGAAGGAGCATTTTTAATTTAATGTGTTCTATTCTGGTTTCTGTAGGTAACCAATAAAGATACTTACAATAGAAAACATAAACGTAAACATAAACTAAACCTTAAAATAACCTTTTCAATTTATTTTGCGATTTTTGAAACCAAGTAAATTTTTCTTGTTTTAAAGTTGTTTTTTTTGTTTGTTTTTTATATATAAACAATATAATCTTCGCTGGAAAATATATTTCAAACAAAATTCTTCTCTAGGACAACAGTAGCCAGTGATAAAATGTGCAAAAAATATGTTTTGCATTGTGAAAACAAGTTCTTTCGGTTCAGACTTCCATGAAGGCGCTTAGCATAACAGCCGTTATCAAACATGAGAAACATACTCTCAGATAACAACTAAACAAGACTCCCGGCTGCAGCGAGCCTCTGCAAAGAGACTGAATGTGTCTGATGAGCTGCAGAAACAATACATTTAATGTAATTATGTGTTGTTCGCAGCCAGACAGTCTAGCCTGAGGCACAATGCAGAGGAGTCCATGGTCTGAAGCTGCCTGCTCTGCATGAGAACCATAGTCCAGTGGGGAAATCCGTAACCCTGGGTTTACTAATGATCGCATCTGCATACATCAGCAGAGCAAGTCATTGGATTTCTCCCAGGGTTCTCAAAGTAGTCTGCACAGCATGGGAGCGCACTATTGCCCTTCCTTCTTCTGTTCCGACAAGCCTGGGATCCTTTTCAATTAGTGTGAATCCGGTTCGGCGTACTCACACGATAGGCTCTGCATCACCGGAGTCAGCGGGACTCTTGTGGCCCCACAGGAGCCAAATACACAACTCATCGGCATGCACAAGGGGCGTTCACGTTCAAGCATGCTTACAAACACTGTGCTCATTCTGTCTTGCGTCAGTTAATAGATCCTGGCATTAGTTTAGCTCTGTAATTAAGTAAAATGGGTGAGCTGAAAGCAGTGAAATAACTGTTTATCTTAGGTTTCTGGTAGGGGGTAGACAGTAGCAGCAGACGGATGCCAATATTTGAATGCAGCCTAGAAAATAAATACACAGGCCTAAGAGGAAATTACTGAAGCGCATATATTATTGAATTACTGAAGTGTCTACTTTGGGGAACTTTATTACCAATGACTTTTTATTCATATTGACAGATTTCACATTAAAAGATCCAAATCAATCTATAATGGAAACTTTTTACCATACATTATTCATTTACTTTTGCTACTTTTCTATTGCCTTTTATGTACACTATACTGTAAAATGTTTGGGCATTGTAAGAACGTTTTTGAAAAAATTTCTCACACAGGCTGCGTTTACAGTATTCAATCAAACATACAGTAAAACTGTAATTTTATGAAATATAAAATAACTGTTTACTATCTTAATATACTTTAAAATGTAATTTATTTTTTTTATAAATTTTGAGTTAATACATATTTGCCGATTAAAAGTTTCAATTTCTTAAAATTTCTTGATTTTGAAATGATTATGTTATTGTGTACATTTACATTACAAAGAACGCTAATTGTAAAAACAAAATACTTTTCCATTGTATAAAAATGTATTTCCACTACAGAATGGAAATGACACTGTGGTGTAAATTTTCATAACTTTTAGAAAAAAAATCCAATGATGCACACTGTTATACTGCTGGGACACTGTAATGGACTAAATAAATATTTAAATACTGTAATTAAATAATAGTGGGAGTGTGAAAGGAGTGAAACAGGACCAAAGGGAGCCATAGTTGAAGAAACACCCATATTATCCTTTTTTTATTATTGTTAATTTTAATTGCTATTCAGATAAAACTGACTTGACTAAATTACAACATAGACTGTAAATCATATTGTAGCTAAAAAAGTTACTCAAATCCATAATAGCTGGCTTAATCAATCATAATTGCACCTATGATACTGTCCTCCATGGTAACCTGTCCCAGCTGGGTTGTGCGCTAGTGGTATAGCATTACAGGAAGGATACATTTTTACACAGCACCGCGTCAGCTCTGCACACTACTTCACCGTGAGGGGCACATGGGGATAATTTTGCCCTTCTCAAGAAGGGTGTGCCTCAAGAGCAGGGAACAAGGGGTACCGGTGCTGCCAGCTGCGCCTGTGGCTTTTCCACACTGCAGCTAAATGCCGTACGACTCACTACCCATCTGTCACATTTACAGCATGCATCTTCTCCAAGGACTGTTCCCTGTTAGATGCCAATTGAGGTCTGTAACTCTATCAGGATGCCTGATCCTTCTCTCCTCTCAGACCTGAGGATTCAGAGCCAGCTGTGGCCGTGTCGCTCCCCTATCATCAAGGAGAGTCATTAGGACAGATGCTTCTCACCCTAGGCAAGAAGTGCACGGCGCATCAGCGGTGACATGCCGTCTCTCCTCAGGGTGCGTGATGACACCTTACTTTATCCCACTAGCAACAACTGCTGGGATTAACCTTGTACCAGAGTTCAATGAACTGCAGTCTGCAGTTTGTCTACAAGTGCAATCCGGTGCCCTTTGCTCCACTAATCTCGACAAACAGAATCTGTCATAAAAGTCAGTAAAGCTGTATGTGACACGCTACGACTATTATCCACAGCAAACACTTTCTATGTTGTAAAAGGCAGTGTGGCCTAGTGGGTAGATCTAGAGTATTAAGGGTTTAAAACCTGTAAGTGTTCGTCCCTAAAGTCTCATCTTTAGTAATGGACTTTATCCCTCAGCGACATCTTTCTTTCCTTGTTTCTTTGACCCCATTTAAACAAAACAATTGCGATTGATATTAAATGTATGCAACACCATTAAGAGTATGAGAGCACTAACAAACTTCATGTTGTCGTGTTTTAATGAAATTTGAGTGAAAATCAGCTGAGCTAAAAAACGAACGTCTTACTCTATCTTAAACCTGAAAGTCCCCCCAATGATGTCATCTCCTAAAGAATGTTTTACCAGTGAAAGTGTTTTTATTGTTAACTAATCAATTGAAAATCATTTTTGAAAGTTGAAATATAAATAGTAGATGAAAAACTCAAATATGTAAGTTAGAGTTGTAGTAAAATTACTAAAATATTAAATATTAATAAAAGACAAATTTAAAAATGACAAAATCATGTAAAAAATGATTAACATTCAAAATGAAATGTATAATATAATAATAAATAAATAAATAAATAAATTATATATATATACAGTACAGACCAATTTTTAATGTTTTTGAAAGAAATTTCTTCTGCTCATCAAGCCTGCATTTATTTGATCAAAAATACAGAAAAAAATGAAATATTGTGAAATATTGTTACAACTTAAAATAATAGTTTTCTATTTGAATATACTTAAAAAAATTATTTAATCCTGCGATGCAAAGCTGAATTTTCAGCATCATTACTCCAGCCTTCAGTGTCATTCTAATATTCTGATTTATTATGAGTGTTGGAAACAGTTATGCTGTCTAATATATTTGATGAATATTGATGAATAAAAGGTTAAAAAGAACTGCATTTATTAAAAATAAATAAATAAATAATATATATTCTAAAATATTTTCTTTACTATCACTTTTTATCAATTTAACACATCCTTGCTGAATAAAAGTATTGATTTTATAAAAAAAAAAATAGAAAGAAAAAATAATTAATGACCCCAAATTACTGACCAGTAGTGTATATAGTTATTACAAAATATTTATATTTTTAAATTATTTTTACTTTTTATTCATCAAAGTATCCTGAAAAAGTATCACATGTTCTGAAAAAATATTAAGCAGCAGAACTGTTTCCAACTTTGATAATGAATCATCATATTAGAATGATTTCTAAAGGGTCATGTGATAATGATCCTAAAAATTCAGCATTGCATCACAGAAATAAATGATCATTTAAAGTATAATACATTTAAAAACAATTATTTTAAATTGTAATAATATATCACAATATTAATTTTTTTCTGTATTTTTAATCAAATAAATGCAGGCTTGATGAGCAGAAGAAACTTCTTTCAAAAACATTAAAAATAGTAATGTTTCCAAACTTTTGGTCTGTACTGTATATATATATATATATATATATATATATATATGTTTTGTTTGAAATCTACATTTGAACCTCTAACACTATCTTTATCTATTCTATTTCAATTATACAACTTGTTTTCTTTTTATTTATTATAGAAAAAAAAATCGACCCTCTAACATTAGTGTTCTCTATTCTTTCTTCTATTCTATCTACTTGTTTTCAAAGTGTTTGCAGTTTATTTGTTTTTTTTTTTATTTGATATATTACCTGACATATTAAGGCATTTATGAAGTGTACAGCATTTTGAAATTCAACCCTCAACGCTCAGAGATGTTTAAATCCTCTTATGGTTGTAAACATGCTATTTTTCACTGTGTTGCTGTCATAAAAGCTTACCGTGACTTTAAAAGGTGTTGACGTTTCTGGATCCATAGCGATGACCGTTTTGTCCACCGTACTCCCAGGCATACTGCGCCGCCGGCCCATCCTGCCAGCGAGAGACTCTGAAAGCAGACAGACAGAGACACAGAGAGGAATCAGAGAGTGATGTCTGGATTCATGTGTATGTAACTTGTCAATAGCTGTTCTAGGATCAGATTTCCCCTAGGATAAACAAATCCATCATCAACCATCAATAACAGGACTGAAGAAAAAAAACACTGAAGAAAGGTGCTCATCATAATCTCTTCTTCATCTTCATCTTGTTGCTTGCTAAGATTTAAATAAGTTGCTAGTATGTTTTAGATGGTTGCCAGGGGGATGCTATGTTGTTGCTAAGGTCTGAGTGTATTCAGCACATTGGAATGTGGTTGCTATGGTCTTCTGACTGGAATGAAACATGTTGCAATCTGGTTGCTTTAGCAGGTGCCTTATTGGCAAGTCAAAAGGTAGCAGGTAAATTCTGCAGCAGGGTCACTATGTCAGTCACATGTGTTGGTCATGTGTGGCCAGACGCTGAACCTCAGCCTGCATCAGCCTGTCAGACTGTGCTTGGCATTCAGCACACGCCTGCATCTCAGTCTGCACGATTGATGGAGGGAAGGAGGGAACAAGTGTTTGTGCGTAAAACAAATGAGAGAGAGAGAGAGAACGCAGCCAACCTGAAAGACAAGACCTATTATATTCATCTCTCTCTTTGCACAGTCTGAATCATGTCAAACTCCAAACAAAGTGGAGGAAGGGCTTATTTTCCTCGCTGGTTTTGTACTTGGAAAGAAGCATCACTAACTAGAAATGGAACCTCTGTGTGTGTGTGTGTGTGTGTGTTCTTTCTGGCAGCACTTTTCTTGTGCCTGAATTGGTTATTCAAATAAAAAAAGCTTTCTGTTCTACAGTTTAAAAAATATCCTGGTACATTTATATATATATAAACACACACACACACACACACACACACACACTCACACACACACACACACACACACACACACACACACTGCCAGCTGTGGTTGCCTGAAATTCACTGTAAAAAAATACTGTGACATTATTTCTGGTGTTAAAACATGCCTGTATATTTTACAACGTATTCATTAAGTGCTACAATGTTAGTATATCTATATACTCAAACTACAAAAATCTGCTTTTTGCCATAAAAAAAGTATTAACACCCATTATAATAATACAGTTGATACAACACACACACACACACACACATTTTTCAGTGTACAGAGAGCATCGAATTTACTGACACCTGGAAATAAGCCAATGATATCAACTGCTAAAGATAAACGATTATGTGCAAACAAATTTTGCCACAATGTCAAATAACAAGGATCTGTATTGCTCCCTCAGTCATCATTAAGTGTTGGCTGAGCAAAACTAGACACAATCTGACAACATGGAGAAAGAGTGATTAACAGCCCTGCGTAGGTATCCACATATGAACATTCCGTCTGTGTCTGTGTTGGTAATTTCACTGTTTGCTCGCAGAGAGATGAACAGATTGGGATGCATGGGAGAGAAACCTCAACACCGCCTCTTGCTTATGTTGATATCACAACATCTTGATCCATATGTTAAGCATGGAAGCGAGATCACATGGTCACTAAAGATTCTCTGGGTTTCTGAATACCATTTAAAAAGTCATCCAGGTTATCCAGATGTATAATATAATATAATATAATATAATATAATATAATATAATATAATATAATATAATATAATATAATATAATATAATATAATATAATATAATATAATATAATATAATATAATATAATATAATATAATATAATATAATTTTTCCTTATATTTGTTATTACTCAAGTTTAATATCAAGGATATCAGAAAATTATACCTAAAGGTCAAAATAAAATATAACAAAAAAAAAAAAAAAACTTTTATCGAATAGTATGAGCCATCAAATAATTTTCCATATGTGTTAAGCAGTTCAACCCCTGATGTTAGAAAGACTTGTGGGCCATTTGCCAGAGAATTCCAGCAGAAATGTTTGTCATCCCTAGCATCCCTATTAATCTGCTCTGAACTAGATGCATGGCCCAACTGAGTAAGAGACGTCTGTACTGGGGTGCCACCGTCCTCCATCTGATCTCATAGAGGACTCTGTCATTCCAGGAAATTACACAGAAATGCTTCAGCCTCATTTAGCATTCACGCAGGGCTATAACTCACAGGCCGGTCTCATTTGCTCTTAATCTAAATGCACGTTCCTTTCTTCAGGTCTGGCTTCACTTGTCGCAGCAAGTTATAATGAGTCTTTGCAGGCCCTTCAGTTTGGTTAGATGAAGGCCTGTGGCACAATGATTTTTGACTTCTTTGGCCATGATGCCCTTTTAAGGATTAAAAGTAAAAACAACAAAATAAAATAAAAACAACTTGTGCTGATTTTCAGCAGGGTCAGTATCTGGGTAACGTACAGTGACTTGCAGGTATTGTATAGTTGATTATGAATTTAAAAAAAATAAATAAAAGTTTTTTGATACAAGACCACCACAGTGAAAAGAAATGAGCAACATGCAAAAACAAACGGAAAGAGAATGATAACTGAGCACTGTTTGTTATTCCTTGAACGAGCTGCTGCAGTGTCTCCAATTAAAACTGATGTAAGTGTGAGAATATAATGACACACTTTTTGTTAATTTTTGGGTGAACTCTAGTTTAAGAACAAATGTAATCTATAAATTGAACGGCAGATAATGTCCAATGTAGTAGCCAGCTGTAAAAATGGCTTGTGGCCGGGTACAGTATGCTTCAGATTCTGACATGTACAGTAACAGAAAATGGATGGTAAATGCTGCTTTGGGGTCTGTACTAAAGCATCCATCACTGCAAGTCAGCTCTCTTTCTTCTATGAAACAGACACAGAGCTAAACTCTCGCCTACACCTGTCTCCTGAGTCTCTCGACATGTCAAGTCACAGAACTTCTTTGGTCTTTAATGGAGAAGTGCAGCTAAAGGCCTGACAGACTGCAGATCAGCCATCAGCCCTCATTCGTCAACACTGCCAAACCAGAGTTTTCAAGTAATGGATCTGACTTCAATCGGAGAAAAAAAGAATACACAAGATCTTGACTTTTTTTTTGTACACTCAAAGTTTAGAAAAATACTGAGTGCACGCATAAAGTTTGAAAGACTGGAAATAGGAGAAATTAAACGATTTATGCGGCAAAAAAATTAAATTCATAGGCTGACAAATACCATTTTTCCTACTTCAGGCTAACTCATAGTGAAAGTGAAGTGAAACTTAGACTTTAAATTCACAACTTGTCTTTTCAATCTGCTAAAGAAAAAGTATAATACTTGTGTTTCTAATTATCTGCATTTTTAAACATGGAAAGAGAGGAAGAAAGGCCACAAAGAAATGTGTGATATATTTATGTCTCTTTAACGATTGATAAATTAATGAAGAAATCCAACTTACACATTGTCAAGTCACAGCAGAACAGATGACAGAGATAGAAACGTGCTTCAGGAAAACAGTATCTTCAAACTATGATCACTTTCAATTTCAATACTTTCATTACTCTCTTAGTCTCAAAGAAAAGGCCAGAACAGGTGTCTAATAGTATAGGCTAGTTAATCAACTGATTAACGAGCCATTATTAAGCAATTTAACCACTAAATAATTGTATTCTAAAAAAAAAATAATTAAAGTTTTATATATATATATATATATATTTCTCTGGAAAAAAAATAAGGATTATTTTAGATTTTTATTTATTTTTGCAGGAAAAGACCAAAAAACTGACTAAGAAAATATTATTTCTGCAGTTCGGTCTTTCTAGAAAATAAACACTGAGCAAATATTAAATTTCAGCTATTAGTGTATGCTTCATTAGTTATCATTAAAGTGTGTTAATAGTTCTGTCAAGTATAGTATGGATGTCAATCTGGCAACGTACTCATAATAAGATACTTTTATAAAATGTCAACAAAGTCCAGTCCCCTCAAAAGTTGCCTGCACCTTCACTTGCTTTAAAAACAGAGTACCACATTAAAAAACTTCAAGTACAGAGTAAAGAGAGGAAGAATATCGAAAACCTGGGCAGCGTTTCACTCAGACACCAAATGCACATTTCATTCTGATTGAAAACTATAATCAGTCAAACATTCCTGTCAGATGCTCAGTGCACTTTCATTTCCATCGCTCTTGAGGGCAAATTCTATTACACGATGGATATTAAGTCAGTATGATCAGACAACGAAAAATATCACAAATACATAAGAGTACTATGACACCTCTGTAACCCCAGCAAAGTACTGTTTTTATCCAAGATAGAGAGAGAAATATGAAATCACCCTTAATGGTGCAGCAGCGGCTCCGTAACCGAACATGCTGTCTATGTCTGGATCGGCCCAGAAATCCATAGTAGAACCACTTCCTCCCCAGAACTCTCCTCACTGCCCCTGACATTCCTACAGAATGATTGATTCAGGAACTGCAGGAAGTCTTCTCCTTTTGAACTGGATCACTGCCAGAGATGCAGACTGCTGCATCTGATTCTACATGTCAGGACTGCTCTTGAATGGCATGGTGGAGAGTTTAGAGGGAGGAGGGGGAAAAATAAGTGGGAAAGTAGAGAGCCAACTACTCTTCACAAACAACTTCTGTGATCTGGGAATGAAAACTACAGTTAGGTGTGATTTTGGGTCTAAATTACAGTGCAGAGATGTCTAGAGCTGCTCCAACATAAAAAGAACTATATAAAATATGCAGACATTATATTGCAGTGATAATTCACCCACAACTAAAAATGTTATAAAGTTCTAATTTTTCTGAAGAAAAAAAAACTACAAAGACATTTTAGATTTTAATCTTGTAGTTCTTTCCAATAGTAGTACATACTGACCACATATGTCAAAATTTGTACAATTTATGTAAATAATCGCCCACCCTTAGCTAAGCATCCAATACGTTAGTATGTTTGCAGTGCTCTGACAAAGCATTCGACCCCATGACACTAGCTGGTGATAGAATGAGATTTATGAGCCGCACAAAAACATCTCACCTCCCTGATGAAATTCTCAATTCTGAGAAGCAGATGTCAATGACCTATCAGACAGTGTCAGATGTGCCCGCATCAAAAATAAATAAATATAATAAATTAGCTATTTTATTGTTTTTTGTGCTAATTCGTGAGAAAACATGCTGAAGGTGCTGGCTGAAACAAGGTTGTGTTGCTGTGAGTAGCAAGTCGAGTGGAAAATGACAATATATTGCTAGTCTACCCATCTCTTAAAGTTTTGAGACCGGTGGAGACGACAGCATGGAATAAAGCCCCACATACAGCTTCCTACCCTGACTTAATATTATTATTAGGGCCGGGACTCGATTAAAAAAATTAATCTAATTAATTAGAGGCTTTGTAATTAATTAATCGAAATTAATCGCATTTTAATCGCATATAAATATTTGACCTGAGAACAGTGAGAAGCAATTTTTTTCACATGGATTTATAGTATACCATTGAATAATGACTGAATACATAAGCATAAGCAACAAAATATTGTTTATTTTTGTTCAACCAAGTCTAGCACACCAGTGCAATTTTTTGCCATGAAGTGTAGCAATAGCATATTTAGAAACAATTTAGAAATAGTACATTTCAGAAATTCAGGAAGCTTATAGGTGCTGGAACCTTCTGTAAAGTGTTTTTTTTTTTTTAAGTAAAACACAATACTGTCAATTACATTCAGAACATTGGAAACACTGACTATTAGAAAACATCTCTCTGTCCAACTCTCAACAACCTTGGCCAAAACAATAAAGAGTTCAACATAAACTGTTGCACCAACAAAATAATACATAGTTCAACATAAAGTGTAAAGTCCACGCTAGCTGCTATATGTTTTGCGTTTAGGTGATACTTGAGGCTCGATGTGCTGCTGCGGTGATATGCGAACGCTAGTTGGTGCTCCAGTATAATCGGTCCCGCCGAAACTCATCCAGTGAGAAACGTTCCGCGGTGCAAAAATAAGTTATTAAAAATGCGGGAATTTTTTTTCCTGTAATTAATTAATCTTAGTTAACGCGTTATTTTTTGTGTAATTAATTAATCTCGATTAACGCGTTAAAGTCCCGGCCCTAATTATTATCCCTTATTATAATCCACCATGACAGCAACATGTTGTCACGTCGTCAGACCACATCTGTATTGCAAACTGTATAGCTCTTTTTTTTTGTTTAGGCATTCTAACATACCAACAGGCTGATAGGCATACCAACACAAGTCATTATCATTGAAACCAATGCAGATATTGAGTAAATGAAAGAGAGCCATGGACACAATTGAGCAGTTGCGATACACAGTATGGACAGTCAATCATTTAGATCAGATTCCAATTGGATATGAACAAAAATTGACAGTCTGAATAAGGCTAAAAGCATATATTGACCAGGACCTGTCAAGTTTATTTAAAGGGAAAAAGAAGTCCAAACAGCTATGTTTCAACTAGTCTTTTGATTGCTTTGAATGAAAAGACAGATAACATTGTACCACAATGATTATCTCAACCTCCACCATTCCACCATAGTTGACATCAATGGCATTGGTTTGTATGGCTAAATATGTAGAGTTTGAACGGGTGTAAAGCTATAATATATGGATGGACCACTTGTTTTGTAGTTTTACAATGATTTTTTCTTTCTTTCTGCAGCTTGATAGCCTAAATGCATATCCTAATTTAGTATATGGACACAGGAGAGAAACAACATGAGGGTGAGTAAATAATGACAGGATTTTCAGTTTTGAGTGAACAATCCCTTTAAAACTTTACTCAACTTTTCATAACTCCAAAAACAGACTGACACGTCAAAAAGATGTAGATCAGCACAGTGCTTCTCTGAAATTTAACCACAGAAAGCAGGCATACTTAGAACTGCAAAGTTAAAAGATTAGAGGGAATAATTGAATAGCAGAAGAGCTAAAGACAGTAACAGTCTTGATAAGAAGCATCTCTGTGAATTGGAGCTGATGGATGGGGGGGTTGATGTGCTGGCAGCTCGGTGACAGAATATTTCTCAAGTGAGGAGGAAGAGAGCAGTTCTGTGGCATGCTGGGTCTTTGTAGAAGGGTGTGTGTGTGTAATGGAAGGACCCGGAGGAGGAGGTAGGAGCCACTTTCATTCTCTCCTGATGCTCAGACACTCGAACTTTCTCGTCGAGAGGCTGGCGTAAAACTGTCTGCCTGGCTTCTAAGAAGAGCTCTGTGCTGGAATAAATGTGGGCAATAAGAGGTCTGATATTATTACCCATAATGCAATTGCTACATGCCATCTGAGCCTAGGATGCAAGCTAAAGTAGAGTACAGGGAAGTGCCATTAAGTCCAGTTATTATGGAGATAGAATTGTTGCATAATTCCAAATAAACAGATTATGATCCACACATTTTTTATATTAACAGTAATAAAATATACTGACCAACCGACAGAATGAGATCCACAAATAAACCTTAAAGTTTCACAAACATGAATAACATTCACAAATTAATAAAATAAAATTTGCAAATAAAAAAAAATATTAATAAATGTCTTTTTATGTCACAAACACAACTTTGGTATTGATTTGTAAATTGTCTCGTGCATTTGTGAATGGCTTTATGTGCATTCGTGGATCTCTGTGGGCAATCTGTGCATTTGTGGATTTCAAAACATTTCTAGCGTTGAGACACTGACAATCCACAAATGCATAGACTCCACCTACTGTCTGCTCAAACCAATCGGGTAACAGCCACACTTCTCTGACCAATCATAGCATGTTCTTGCTATAGCCAATCACGTTTAGCTTTACATTCAGAGCGGTCTTGTCCTGAAATAACTTCATTCATCAGCACTGGCTCAAATAGGAAATATAAGGGCAATGCAAATTGGTACAGTAAAAAATTTTTAAAACTGAATTTTGTTTCACCATTAGACTGTGTATCAAGCCTAGCTACAATATTATATTTTATGTGTCTTTGGAAATGTCAGCAAAACAGTGCTTTAAATCAATGAAACACGTTATGGATGTTTTCCAACATGGATTAAAAGTATAATAAAGTTGCATTTGTTTGGGGAGGAAAAAATATAAGTGGGTTCTTTTTTTTTAAATGTGTTGCAGGTGTGTTGAATTAAAATGCATATAAAATGTAAGAAAAGATATTTAAAACTCTTGATCACCCAAACAATATTCCATATGAATCAGATTATGTGAATCATATTGACAAGAAGAGGAGGGAATAAAAGCAGAAGGAACTAAGTAGTGTCCAGTTTTATGTAAATTACCGTGACCCTATTCAAATCACATAATTACTTCTTTCTATGATTCCTGCTTTCACCACACTCTGAAATGTTTACCTCTTACTCTGCCAGACCTTTAATAGCTCTGACCTCAGGAGGTGTGCACATCTACCCTGCACACGAACAGGCATTTAGCTGTAAATATCAGACTGACTTCAGGGAGCTGACTGACGGGTGTGCAGCGGGTAAATGCAATCAACATTTACATTTAGTCATATTGCAGAGATGCCTTCAGCTTCATGCCTTCAATCAAGACATGACTTCAGCTCTCTGCCCTTGGGGCTTCTTCACAGATTGCACATTTAAAGGGAAAAATGTTTACATGCAGTGCCCTCCTCTGGACCAAAGTGGTACTAAAAAGAACTGGATGCAGTACCGTTAGAGCATTCCCACAATCATCAACAACAGATAGTGAAAATAAGACATGCAGACAAGCCGAATGAAGACAATCGGAAGGACCTCAAGCTGTGGACAGGAACTCATGGCAGCCACGACACCACAAAATGCATTCATCTGAGACAAAACATTAATAACTTGCTCTTATTAATAACTTTTTTTTCTGAGAGTACAGAGGTCAACACATTAGGTGGTTGGGCAGTACAGAGAGATCCTTGTTTTCTGCTGCTGTTTGAAGTTTTGGATTCCAAGCTTCTACTAGAATGGACTCCAAGAAGCAATGGCCAAAATCATCAAATAATGAAGACCCATAGTGACATTCTTTCTGTGATGATGTGACTATGTGAATAAATGATGCAATGAACACTAGGAGAACAAACACAATTAGGCAAGATGAAGTTCTGGACACACTGTTTATGGCCCTGAATGAGACTAAATTATTGTGCAATTATTGCAACAATGCCAAGTTTGGTAAGAGATGTTTTCACTGACGAATCAGCAATCACATACAGTACAGTTCTTTCCACCTGAGAGTCTGAGAGTCTCAGTTAGTCTTGTCAATTAGCTGTGTGAGAACTATTTGTGTTATTCTTGCAATCATTAAAAAACTCACTGAATATGTACATGAACCGTTATTATGCGGCTCTGACATTGACAAAAATGAGTACAACAGAAATGCAAGTGGACAGTTTTACAAAAGCCACACATCCAACATAATTAGTTTCTGGTGATCTTACAAACTTTTATGCTATTGATGTTGGTTTTGGAAACAAAATTTGTGTCATACAAATGAACAAAACTAATATTTTGATTGATGCAGATTACTTCCTTCAACACTGATTAAAAAACATCTTAGGATGTTAGGATGCATAGAACTCCTGCAATGTGAATAAGACGGGAAAATGGCAAAATAAAGGTGAAAAGTCAAAGGCAATTCTTCTCATCATGCTTTGACTGGTTCATTACCGTCAATGCACAAATGCCCATCTATCATGCTCACAACCAGTCTGCAAATTGGCCAGATTGGAACTAGAGAGACTAATGAAAGAGTAATCAGCTCAAATGGGTGTTCATAAGGAACTGGAACACAAATTTAAATTAGACAAAAAGCACATAGAGCACTTTTTCTTATTTCTGAATTCTGTTGCACACTACTGATTTGATACTTTACAACAAAAATGACTGATCAAATTGAAAACTGAAGCAGATTACCATGAAACATTGAAGCTTATAGAATATTAACATTCCACTTCAACTTACAAGAAATTGTTGACAGAGTATCAGGTACTGTTTTCATTTTTCTCTAGAAATTACACAATCCCTGGGAAGACAAAGCAGTTTTAATAGAAGCTATTGTGTGAGATTTAAAAAAAAAGATAAACACAAAATGGCTGTTCAACAACAACAACAACAACAAAAAAAGTATAAAAGTAACAAATGGCTCATGCATAATTTATAATTTCACTGCATGATGAAGAGCAGCTGAGACATTCTGTAAAAGAACACATTTTGTGTTCCACCGAGGAGGGAAAGTTCCTCACATCTTGGGTAAATGATGACAGGATTTTCATTTATATGTAAGGCAACTCTCTGAGAAACGAGCAAACAGCTGTTTAATTTCCAGCACATAAGGAAGATAAAATGAATTTTGGCACTGGTTTAAAAAATGTATTAAGACTTAAACTAATCTCATGTTCAATACAATCAAGGCCACAGTTGTTTTCCACAAGCTGGAGGAATTGTTTCCTCCATTTTTGCAATTATCTCAATTACAGAGAAGAACAACAGAACTAAACTAATGGCTGCTAAAAAAGGAAGAAAAAAAGTGCAGCAACATGTTGTTCTGATTTGTTTTGCCCTTTAAGTAATTTACTTTAGGGTTCAGTTCCAGAAACAATTTCTTGAACTTGTAAGATCTCACATGTAGCACATTTCTGGTTTGACCCAATTTCAATCTAGTTTATTCTACATGTTCAGAAGACCTTAATCATAGACAAAACAGATGTTCCTAAAGGGGTTTATCCCCTGATAATCGAGATATCTGTGTTGCAATGCAATTTTATATAGATGGTCTAAAAGCACTTTTTGCATCAAATATCAAAAATGTGTAAGAACATCAACAGACCACCCACTTGGCATATTATACATTTTGTCTTGTATAAACCCTTAAAGTTATAGTTCACCCAAACATTTGGTCATCATTTAGTCACCTTAAAGTCACTCCAGATATACAGTACATGACTTGACATTACATAAATTATTTAAAGTAAATTTATTCCAGCAAATAAATTTTACTCCAATGCAACCAATATCAATTTCTTAACATCATTGCACTTTAAAAGTGAAACTTGAAATTTGTTCTCCACTAGAGTCAGCGAATGAAGTTGAATAATGTGAGGTTACCCAAAACTTTGAGTCCTGCTGATCATCAGTATCAAATATAGTTTGGCTTACCAAAGTGTAGACACAACTGTTAGTGCCACACATGGGCTCTCGTATAACCCCGAGTACTAAATTTAATTCTGTCTAGACTGGACTCCTCAAGAATCTTAGCACTTTCTGGCATGCTGTCTACTGTCCTTCAGTCTAATCTAAAACCGGAGGGTCTATCATCATCATGCCAGCAGGCACACACAAATACACACACACTCTCGCTCTCAAATAAGCAGCGCTGTTACATTAAGATCAGGTGTGATGTTACTTCAAACAGGAAATACATCAAAGAGGTGCATAAAGTGGTCCACTTCTGTCTACAGGGGTCTTCTCCCTGGGGCAACCAGGGCAGGTTCTGCTGAGCCCTCTAAATTATGATCTATAAAATGGGCCATGAGAGGTATTTATAACCCTTAGATAGTGGATGAGACTGCATTTTTCAGAAGAGTAAAAGCAATTCCACTGCAGCCGCCATAATATTTTCAAATATCCGTGCTCAGCTGCTGATACGCATCCTGCAGCACATCTCAGCAGCATTGCTCAGTTAATTAATTGGACTTTGGCTTTTCTCTTTTGCTTTGGTATGTTAATGAACGTCTAGCACAATAGACTCCAAGCCATCAAAGAGCCACAGATAAAATATGCCGAACACCTGCTTGTTCCAATAGCTACACCGACTCTGCCAGGGTCTGTATTAAACCCCACAATAAACCGAGAGGACGCTTCACTGAAATTGGCAGTACGTCGTGATTAAGTCACGATTTAAGAACAAAGACATTTCTGAATATTAATTGCATTCAGATTAACTACAAGTCCACAAACACGATAACTGACAAGGATGGGTGTGCAAACATATCATTTAAATAAAAAAAATTAAATATATAAATTAAAATTGTATATATATATATATATATATATATATATATATATATATATATATATATATATATATATATATATATATATATATTAGGGCCGGGTGTCATGATTCTGCCCTCGTGTCCTTGATTTTTCCTCTTGAGGCAGGATCATGACAGACCCGTGTTTTGTGTACAAGCGCATGGCCTTGTCTTTGGGCCATGTGCTTGTGTTGTCTCGTTCCCTTGCCCCGCCCCCCTTGTTAACCTAGTCGTGTCTTGATTGTCCCATCTGTGCCACCTGTCGTGTCTTGATTGTTCCCCCTATTTAGATCTCCTAGTGTGCTCTGTCTTGCGTCGGTTCATTGTTTCACATATGTATTCCTACTGGTCAGTCTTGTGAGAAGTTTACCCTTGTAACCCCCTTTGAGAAGTCTTTGTATTAACGTGAGTGTTTGTTTGTAGTTAGTGTTTAAGAGTTTGTTTTTTCATGTCAATCCTGTCCTGTTAAGTTGTTTTGTTTCTGACATAGCCGTTGTTTTCCCCCTCGTGGGTTTTTGTTTTTCCCCTTTTTGTAAATAAACCCCTTGTTTTGTGATTCCCTGTCTGCACTTGAGTTCCTCCTTGCCTAACCTTGACAGAGGGACTTTAACGCCTTAATCGAGATTAATTAATTACACAAAAAATAACGCGTTAATTAAGATTAATTAATTACAGAAAAAAATTTCCCGCATCTTTAATAACTTATTTTTGCACCGCGGAACGTTTCTCACAGGATGAGTTTCGGCGGGACCGATTATACTGGAGCACCAACTAGCGTTCGCAAATCACCGCAGCACATCGAGCCTCAAGTATCACCTCAACGCAAAACATATAACAGCTAGCGTGGACTTTACACTTTATGTTGAACTATGTATTATTTTGTTGGTGCAACTGGCAGTTTATATTGAACTCTTTATTGTTTTGGCCAAGGTTAAAGAGTGTTGGACCTCTGAAGCAACAGAGAGAGGTTTTCAATGTTCTGAATGTACTTGACAGTATTGTGTTTTACTTAAAAAAACACTTTACAGAAGGTTCCAGCACCTATAAGCTACCTGAATTTCTGAAATATACTATTTCTAAATTGTTTCTAAATATGCTATTGCTACACTTAATGGCAAAAATTGCACTGGTCTGCTAGACTTGGTTGAACAAAAATAAACAATATTTTGTTACTTAAGCTTATGTATTCAGTTATTATTCAATGGTATACTATAAATCCATGTGAAAAAAAATTACTTATTGTTCTCAGGTCAAATATTTATATGCGATTAAAATGCGATTGATTTCGATTAATTAATTACAATGCCTCTAATTAATTAGATTAATTTTTTTAATCGAGTCCCGCCCCTAATATATATATATATATATTGTATAATAATATTGTAATATATAAAAAAAATAATTTATAATTTTATTTTTTTGTAAATAGGAGCCACTTGCATATATATATATATATATATATATATATATATATATATATGCATATATATATGCATCTCCTCGTCTAGTGGCTTGATCAATGATTTAATCTCAGACAAAGGGCAGATCATTAAAGGGGGGGGGGGGGTATGCTATTTCATGCATACTGAGTTTTTTACACTGTTAAAGAGTTGGATTCCCATGCTAAACATGGACAAAGTTCCAAAAATTAAGTTGTACGTTTGAAGGAGTTTCTGTAAGTTTTTTTCGAGTATGGCTCTGTGTGACGTTAGATGGAGCAGAATTTCCTTATATGGGTCCTGAGGGCACGTCTGCCGGAAGAGCGCGCGCTCCCGTATAGCGAGGCTCAGCACAGACATTTCACTGATCAGAGCGAGAGCGTCGCGAAAAGTCACAAAAGAAGTGTGTTTTTGGTTGCCAGGGCAAGACAACCCTGCACAGATTACCAAAAAAAAAAAAAAACAGCATTAAGGGACCAGTGGATGGAGTTTATTTTTACAGAGCATCAACGGAGTTGTGCAAGTGTTTGTGTTTGTTCCCTGTATTTCGAAGATGCTTGTTTTACAAACAAGGCCCAGTTTGATGACGGATTTGCGTATCGTTCATTTCTTAAGGATGTGTGTGTGTGTATATTTAAAAAAAAAAAAATAATAATTGTATATATATATATATATATATATATATATATATATATATATATATATAAAAGGGATGGTCAATACTAAAACAGCAAGGTCTGCATCATAAAAAGTTTCATTGCTGACAGAGGTAATATATCTATATGAAATACATAGATTTCATACACACACACACACACACACACACACACACACACACACACACACACACTATATATATAAATAAATAATCTATAAATAGTAAACCTTTTTAATTAAATTGGAAAAGACCAAAATCTTTTAAACAGATTATATACAGTATATACAATACAGGTCAAATGGCCTCTTGACCAGCCTTGGCCAAATTATGGACCAAATATAACATTGATAGTAAAAGCATGGCTTGCCGGACAAACAACCTTTGTCTAGTCTAGTCTATTACACAAAAACAGGTC
This sequence comes from Carassius gibelio, assembly GCF_023724105.1. NCBI lineage: Eukaryota > Metazoa > Chordata > Actinopteri > Cypriniformes > Cyprinidae > Carassius > Carassius gibelio. Next base: position 22,412,505 of record NC_068378.1, on the reverse strand, counting down.
CTCAAATCTCCCAGAATGCTGAGCGCCATGGCAAGCCTATATTTAACCTTGCACAAGAAAAGTCTTGTCTGTGATTTCGAAGCGCTGTCCTTTGCTCAGCTGTTGTCAGAGGTTGCCAGGAGACAGGATCAATAGAGACACTATATCAGCCATCTCTGAGCCACCACAGCTTTATAGTTCTAATCCAGGCTTGGAAAACCCTTCCTTTGGAGTAAAACAACATCCTGACAAAAAAGGGGAGGATACATGATGGTAGGGCTGTGTATTGGTGAGAATCTGGTGATACGAAACATATCACGATACAGGGGTTGCTATACGATATATTGCGATACAGTAAGCAAGGCGAAATATTTTTATATTTTTTACTTTAGGAATAGGATATATTTTTAGCAAAGCTGACATAAAGAACACAACACCATATGCAAAAAATAATTAGCAATAAATAAATAAAATAAAATAAATTATTTAACCAGAACACAGTGGGATCTGCATTTGCAATAATCAATCCCTGTAACATTATTGAACTACTTTCTGTGCAGTCCAAGTGTCCATACAGTGTAACAACATTTTGATCTGAAAAAAATAATTATATCTGCTTCATATCAATAAAGTGCTTGCAGGATTTCTAAAGAAAACAAAACAATTTTAAACAACAAAATAAATACAGATGTTAAACAGTCTCAGAACCTTTCCACTTGTATTTCACAGGTTTTTCAGTTTGTATTTATGTTCCGCGTGGAATCACAGAGACTATGTTACACTTTCGAAATGACTGCTGGAAGCCATATTTCACATCATTAATAACAAATTATTGCACAAATAGATATCTTTTCTGCAAATGCAAGGTAACTAGTTTGATCTGTACACTGTAAAAATATTTAGCAAAGTTAGAAATAAATAAGTTCAGTAAATAAATTAATAAATTCAGTATTGTATAGTATATGTTATACAGTATATATGTAAATATAATATGAATATGATTCATATATTTTGTAACTGTACTTGCACAGGGAATAACAGCATGGCCTGCATCATAAAAAGTTAAAAGTTAACTGATGTTATAAAATTGTTTCTCTCTTTTTCATTATAGTGCCCTGTTCCAACTAAGTCCAAACAAGATCATAGCTTGGCCCATTTGATGATTTGGACTCCTCAAAAGCCTATGCGACATTACATAACCAAAGTGTGGGCTTAAAAGAGGGCTTAGTGAACCATTTGGGATGAGGCCCCGGATGCCCATAACTTCCTGTTTGAGCCTGAAGCGTACGGCATGCTGTTTAAAAGACAGTGGGCCCTACATCTGATCTTTTTGGAGCCCAAAAACAGCTCCTTCTCACCTTGATTGCCCCCAGGGGAAGTCTTAGAAATAGGCCAGTTTCTGAAGCAGGTCACCCCATCCTGCAAAGAGAAAAATCAGAAACAGAAAGGACGACACACAAGGACGTCACATCCATCTGTGAGCTGTTTCGCCTCCACACGGTGGTGGAGATTACCACAAGAATTCTAAAGCGGCGCTCAGGCCTGCCACATTGTGCGCAAGCTGACCCTCCCACTTTTGGAAAGAAAAGAGAATGAAAGAGAGGGAAGAAAAGGAGAACAAGAGGGACAGTGGTTACTTTTTTCCATTTTCATGAGCATTTAGGGGCCTAGTAACAGCATTCTCTCACTCTCATTCTGCACCACCATCTTTTGGGTAAACAAGCCCCCTTTGGAGAGCTGGATTCCTCTGGAATGTCAGCCAATCAGAACACAGGCTCTAGGGAGTGTGTTATGGGAAGGCCTGACTCGGCTCTGACTCTTTAATCTCCCAGCAATGTGAAAAAGCGGTACACACAACACAATGCTTTTGAAATGCTATTATATACAGTGTAATTAAGCAGTCAGTAAAGTTTTTTTTTTCTATTCTAGTCACTTACAGTTTTATTATATTTACAGTGTAGGTGAAAAATGACATATGTTTTCAGTAGAGCTGCTTTACAGGTGAAATTGAATTGGTTTCATAATTTTCGAATTTTTGTTATTTTCCTGTTTATTACTGTGAAGCTGCTTTGACATAATCAAATTGTATTCAGAGCTATATAAATGAATATGACTTGACTTTAATGACACTTTGAAATCTGCTATCTCTGTGCTTCTGTATTGCAAAAATTATTATTATATAAAAAAAAAAATTAATTAGTCAAACAAACAGTCCTGCTTCAAACTTACACTATTGGTTAAAAAAAGAAAGCACAGTGTTTACAATCTGGGCAAACCAACAAATGAAGTGTGTGTATATATATATATATATATATATATATATATATATATATATATATATATATATAAATAACAAGCTCAATTAAAAATGTTATTTAATTTATTATATTTGTTTATAATATATTGGCCTAGTTTACTTATCAGACTGATAATAAAAAAATATTAAGAAGTCACATTTACCGGCCGATACAATAATGACTGCTGATATGTGCATCACTGTTACTAGGCTTCATCATAACTGTAAATATATTTTCTGTTGGTGTCTACAAGCTGAAGGTTGAGTAAACATTTGCTATGGTAATCTGGATGCCAGAGATGGTGTTGATAGACACACTGTAATTTGTAAAGAACCTGGAATAATCCTTAAAAAATGTCTGGCATACTGATCCATATATTAAAAGAAAAACTTAAAAATCTGACTCCCATCACAGAGTTTGCTGATTGCGCAAAAAACTCCAGTTTCAGTGAAATCTGTTTTAAATGACGAGTTAAAAAGTGGAGTGAATAAAAACACGCATCAATCTAATGTTCAGAAAGGGGGATGGGTAAAACAATGTTACCACGGTGATAAAAGCTCTGGTCACCGGACATCCTAGCAACAGTTACAATGCTTCAGCAATCTGTGGTTCAGTGAAGATAAAAAGCTCAGCTCACAAAGTGCATCTGCTTTACTTCATGCCACCTAAAACCAACTCTCAGGGGTTCATATTGCATTACAGCAATAAAGGACATCAAATTAGCCGAGTCTGAAAGCTGTCTGGCCGCCCGGATATATAATATGCGTCATGCAGACTGGACTGGTCATACACAACACATATAACATTTGCTCTTTTAGCTCTTAGTATCATTGTGAGCAAACTAAATAAAAGTAGTGATACTACTAACCTGAAGGCAACAAGAAACAACATCCCCAACCCATTTTGTTGTTGCTGCCAGATGGTTGCCACCTGGTTACAAAATATCATCAAATATTATCACAATATATAAAGAAATAATAATGTTCACTGTATACAATAACGTTCAATGGTTTGGGGTGTGCAATTTAAATTTGTTGAGGTTTTGAAGTCTGTTATGCTCACAAAGGCTTCATTAATTTGACTAAAAATACAGTAAAAACAACAATATTGTAAAATATTATTACAATGTAAAATTAATCTTTTCTACCTCAGTATATTTTAAAATGTAATTTATTTCTGTGGTGTAAAGCTGAATTTCCAGCAGCCATTACACCAGTCTTCAGTGTTAAACGATCTTTCAAATATAAGTTCTAACATGCTGATTTCATGCTTCAAAAACAGTTTTATTATGAATTTTGAAAATTTATTAAAAAAAAAAAAAGAGTCATTTTATTTGAAAAATACATTTTTGTAACATTATAAACCTATGTAAATTTTATGCATCTTTGCTGAAAAAGTATTATATATATATCCTTTTTTTCACAAATATAGCTAAATTAGTTTTGCGGTTACTTGAATATGATGAATAGTTTGTAACTAATCTAAAGTAGCTTTCCCAAAAACGTTTGTGATCATAAAATGAGCTCATGAAACAGACAAGTGACTAGATGTACAATTCTAGTCTAAAGATCCTACTAAAATGATGGAGAGTTGGGATTTGGACAGCTGCTGTTACCAACACAAAAGCACTTCTGTGAAGCATGTGAGGTCAGAAAATCGGTCGGATGTATGACAACCAGTTGGGCCAAGTTCAAATTCAATGAATTCTGACTCCAAATGCAATATGCCCACATGGATTTATGATTGCTCACATGTCAAAGACTCTTCACATTTGGAATAAACAAAGAAAACACTATTTATCATTTATGAAATGTACTAAGCATGGACAGTGGAAGAGTTGTATGGAAAATGTCACTAAAGTACCTCTGCAAATCATCAACAATGACCTTATCATCACGGTCTAGGATTTAGAGCTTGTTCTGCCCACCTACTCCTGATTCTGACGCATTTTTACAGCTGCCCTTCTCCAAAATGTCCTTTGCTTTAATGGGAACCATTCAGGATTTGGTAAAGGTCAACTTTGTGTCACTTGAACTTTCATTGAGAGCAGAATGTAAACCACCGTAGTAACCAGCATAGGCATCTAGAGACACATGTCCCATATTCAGATTCGTGGTTGACCAATATGGTCTGTTCAATGGCTCATTCTAAAATTGTTACATTTGATCTCTACAATTCTGGTGGAGTGATATTCTTGTTATAAAAACACTAAGACATTTTTTTTTAAGTGATCATGCTATTTTAATAGCTTCTGAATATGGGAGCTAAATAACCACACCTTTACACCTTTACAAATAACACCTTTAACTCTGTTAAATTCATAGCTCAATGTCTAATTCCCTTTCTAAAACCATTAAAGTCTATCTTAAAGTGATTTGCCCTACTATAAAACAAAATTTTTCAAGTCAAGTCTGCTTTATTGTCATTTTCCACATGTACAGTACATACATACTGTACAGAGAATCAAAATTGCATTCCTCTCAGACCCCCCGGTGCACACAGATATCATTAACATTAAAGCCTAAAAATCTAGATCAAATATAAAATGTAGATACAACTATACAATAAGGGAATGTAAAAAAAGATATAATAAAATTAAAAATAAGGTTAAGTTAAGCAGCGCAAGGCAAATGGCAGATAGAGTGCAAATCAATGAAGTGAACAACAGTGCAGTTAAAAGATTTTTAGTGCAAAAAAATAAATAAAATAAAAATCGTATTAATCTGATTAATTGACAAGGGGCTCAAGACCAGTTATTTTAATTAAATGATGAGGTAATGGAATGACGTCAGTTCCTTACTGAATGAGGTAGTGAGCAGACCAGTGCTGCACAAAGTGACTGGTGCATACCATCATATATTAGTAGGGGGGCTGGGGATGTGGGATCTGGAGGGGGTTTCATAGTTCAGTGGTTCCTGGGGCAGAAGAGGGGGGGGGGGGGGGGCAAGTTAGGGAGGAAGATCAGCTTCCTGACAGCCTGGTGGATGAAGCTGTCCTTCAGTCTGCTGGTCCTGCCCTGGAGACTCTGCAGACTGAAGAAGCTGTATGAAGGGTGGGTGGGATCACCTGCGATGCAGAGGGCTTTGCAGGTGAGACGGGTTCCGTAAATGTCCTGGAGGGAGGGGAGAGAGACACCAATGATCTTCTCAGCTCCTCTCACTATGAGTTGCAGAGTCTTACGGGCAAAGACTCTGGGCAGCCTAAAATACAGCCTCAGTGCTAGAGCGCTCTATTGTTTCATCTTCCCTTCCCAATAATAATGAATTATTTTAATACTATGCAATTAGGGGAGTGCTGTTCCCTAGTCTAAGGCCTGATGAAGACTATAAAGACTCCAGTTGACTACCCTCTATTATCAATTATGATTAAACTGGGATATCCCAATACTGAAAAAAAAAACATGAAAATCCAGCTTACCCAAGGCATAACTGTGAAGTTTTAAGGGATATTTTCAAGCTAGCGTGGAGTAATGTTTTTTTAATGAAAACTGATTTTGATTATATCTACGATTCACTGTCGCTGTTCATTTGTACATGAAAGGGGTCAAATTCTACACGTCGCACCCTTTCATACTCCTGAATTTGTTCTCAACCATTTTCCTTCCTCTTTCTGACTTTTACAATTGAACAGATTATATAATTGCTTTTGAATTTTCCATTCAACAAAAAAAAAATACTGCAAAAAATACTAGATAATAAAGATAATACACTAACTACAGTTTAAAGCTGAAGTGTGTAAATTCTGCTACCACTGGTTTTACCAAACAGGTTTCCCAGACGTTCCACTATTTGCCATTTTACAATGTCGCTGTATAAAATACAGTATCGTAAGGCTAAGTAAATCATAGAATCTACTACCAATGTTTACAAAGATCTTACTTAGGTTTATGATGCTTTTGGGAAATAACCCTGCAGGTGACTCTAACAAACTCAACAATGCTTCAGTGGCACCACAATGAGACAGAGTTTACACTTTTCAGGGGAATCAACCTACAAGTAATTTAATCATAGTTGTCTCTGCAAATTAAGATGAGATAGGAGACACTTTTTTAAAGAGTAACAGGTGGTTACAATAAGTTATAAGGCTTATACCAAAAATAATATAGCCAAGCACTAAAAGAGCTTGTTTGTTACACCAGAAATGTCTATTACTGAGTAAATCACACACATTGTGTGATTGGAACACAGTCAGTCCACATACCAGCAAATGAAAAGGATAAAAGACCAAAACAGAATGTTGCCAAAGATGAACAAAAGTAGGACAATATGATGCTTTGATGTAACAATGGAGAGATAATCATCATCGCCACTGACCAAATGAAACATCAACAGGCCTAAATGCTGCATAAAACCAAAGATGGAGCATCAGGAAAAAGATGGAGCAAATTATAAATGTTAGTCCTCATATCTGACTAAAGGAGATTATGTCCATCTTGATATGCCACAAGGATTATGTTCTTCACAAAGATTTTCACCATTTAGAGCCATGTCTGGGATGTTTAATCCTCGGCAAAGTTACAAGCAGGATGCTTTGAGCCCAACATATATTTGCTGAAAGATTTTTAACCACATATTCCTAACCAAAGTGAAGCAACAAACAGAAAACATCCATCCCATCAAATGTTTCAGATGTTTCATGGCTTTCTTTTTTTTTTTCTCAAAACAGCCGATTTCTGAATAAAGTGATAAAAGGAAGTCAAACAGTAAGGAACAAATATAAATAATCAGATCACGTTGCAAAAGTGCTCATTTAATTAATTATTCATTTACTCAAAACATTTGAAATGTGCTGAAATGTAAAACTCTCACATAGGTTATGCTGATGAATATCTAAACAATTCTGTTTGATTCCTGATTTCTGGTGAAAATGAAAACGATGAACACGGCAAAGCATTTTCATATCATTACCTACAAAATAATTCTTAAATAGCCTGCATGAACCATAAATGAAACTACAAAGATGTTGTACAGTGAGCTTGGCCACTATGCAACTCAATTGCAGCAAAGGTTTTATACATCAAACACAAAAAAACCTAAACTGCCTTTAATCATCTGGTGGGAAAGCTAATCATTATTTAATTCAATTCCCTTACTCTTTTTATGTCTTTCAAAAGCCTCAAACAAGTTGAAGCTATAAAAAACTGTGGTTTGACAAGCTCTGAAAGTTTTGCTACAGTTTGCTTTAGGGACCACGACATAGATCCCTATGAAGTTCATTTCAGCCCACATGACTGTCACATCAGCATGAACATAGCCAGCATTAAATCCTTCAATACAGTGCAGTTCAGTCTCATTAGAAAGACATTAATGAACAAAACAACATCCAGGATGAACCACGAGTTGATGAATGCAATGGCGTAAATGTTTTTGAATGTAACAGCGTGGCACAGGTTCCATGGCAAAATTTTAATACACTTACAACTAACTGAATACATTTTTAATTGAAATAAATATAAAGTAAATTTTGGTTTGATTTTGATTCTAAAACCATTAACATACTGAAAATACTCAAATTCTTCTGGTACACACTAAAAGTTGAAGTAAATTTGTAAGGTGTAAGTAATGGTTTTCAGTGCTGTCAGACAGAAAGTGAACCCTTGGCCTGTGGTAGATCAAATTTCAGGTGAGGTTTAATGCATGTCAAGGGTTCAGCCTGGCTTGAGAGGTAACAGTAGCAGTCTGAGCGAACACATCTGTTGATGTTACAGCATTTTCATCTGTTCATGTCAACAGACATGTTCGAAACCCTTCCCTAAGGACTAAAGACACATTTTAGTGCGTAATTACACACATTTTGTATAGATCACAGTTGTTCTGTCATTGCAACAAAATAAGAACTCTGCAAACGCCCAGGCAGCCTGCTCTAATCTGTTTCACAGCCCTACATACATAAGCTCACATCACTGTCTGGCTCTCACCACTTCATGTGCTTTGTTAAAAGTGTGTACAAGTTATCCTCTTACCATGGTGGCCGTCCAGCTCAAGTTTGTTGTCCAACTCCATAACTTCAAAGACAGGCAAAATCAAACATGCTCTCAGTGCCAAGGGAGGAGAAGACAGCAACGGAGGGTACTCTCTCTCTCTGCCTCGTCACCCGTTTGCCAGAAGAGCGCTGCCTCCCATGCAGCCTGCCTACCTTCGCTCCGTTCTGGCTGGAGCATTGCATCTGGCAGATCTGAGCTGGGCTGAGCCACTTCTCTGGGCCCCACTCACTCCCACACGAGCACCAGAGCTCTTAAAGACACAGCGGGATTTTTCACTTGCTCCCCCCCCCCCCCTCTCTCTCTCTCCCTCTCTATGAGAGAATGTCTTTCTACCATCCTCTAGATATATTTTACAAGCAGAGGTATTTAAGAATCACTGAGATACTTTCATAATGTTTATGAATTTAATAATTTTTAGATTTATATATTTAACATTTTTTTTTTTTTTTATTATTATTTGTCATTTTTATTCATTTTTTATGACTATAAAAAATAATAATGCAATAATGCAACAAGTTAAACTAGATACAAATTATAAATGTTGCCTCGACAACTAGCTCAAATAAAACAAGTTATTTTTCACAATGTAACAATGAGGGGAACATAGGAGAGTTAAATGTAATATATCATTAATCAAGTTTAAGTGATTGAGCTAGACTAAAGCATATTTTCATAGATCTGTTTTATCTTTAAACAATAAATTATAGGAAGACACATGCATATTCATTTTTTTTTATATAACTGAGTTCTAAATCTACTGCAGAACAGGAATTGTTAAAAACAAAAAGGTTTTTTTTTTTCATTTGAAAGAAAAAAGTGCTTAGATAAACTAGGCTTTGATCACACATAATTCAGCTTCATTTACAAATCCAACTGTCCACATTTTGATGTTTATCTATGTCTATTATATAAAAGAGTATAGCTATTACTGTGGAAAGAGGGAACAAAAAAACAGGAAATATTATTTATGCTCATATCCAACATACAACATCATACTTCACCAAAATGCTCACAACTCGTAAGGAGGCAGGCATTATTGTACTATTAACAAATGCACTGTATCCAAAACTGATCACTCATTCACTCAAGGCCATTCAAAACACAGTTAATGCTACATATGAGAGTGGATGCCACAGCACTTAAAGACTTTACAGACTTAACATCCCGAAGGAGGAAAGAACCTGAAACTTGAAATCCGATCAGACTGCAACGCATTTCTAAAAATCCAATTTTAATTGGATTTCAAACCACATATGGATATCAAGTGTGTTTCTCTTTTATACTATGAGAGATTAGGATGCTGATGATGCACAGGAGGGTGTGTGTGGGGTTTTAAATGTGTGTCTCAGCAGGGGGTGTGCAGAGTAAACATGCAGAGACATTCGCGGAGTCAGCAACAAGCTGCCAGTGTCTGACACACGCATTAAAACAGAGCTGAGCTGCACGGACACCATGGCTCACGTGACAGAAGAGTCTTACTGAGATCTGAAGAGCTGTCAATGTGTATAATCATACACTAATACCGTTCAATGGTTGGAGACACTGTACGTACAATATTTTATTTTTTATTAACACTTTTATTCAGCAAGGATGCATTAAATTGATCAAAAGTGATAGAAATTATTTGTAACAATGTAAAAGTCTTTACTATTTCAAAGAAATGTTCTTTTAAATTTTCTAATCAATATATATATATATATATATATATATATATATATATATATATATATATATATATATATATATATATATAATTTGATCAAAAATACAGTAAAATTTATATATATATATATATATATATATATATATATATATATATATATATATAAATACCACCTTGAGACTTCTTTCAAAAACATTTTCAAAAATCTTACCACCCCAGAACTTTTGAACTTTTGTAATTTATGTGACACTCTTATTTTAATGCTATCTTTTTACTTACTTTTTTTTTCAAAGGTTAATTTATAATACTAATAAAAAGAAAAAAGGAAAAAAAGAAAACAGACAGACAGACAGAACCATACTAGCCTATTTAATGCAAGAGTTCTCTTTAATCTTTTCACAAAACAAGTGTTAGGATAATGTGTCTCGTCCCCAAATTCAATGGCATTGTGAACCAGAGTCCATATCATGCAATTTTAAACAATAGCTGTCCTGTAACACCATAATAATTATGCCTACCACTGCAAATAACTGGTCTGCTGCCTGTCCGAGACAAACGGAAAACAGTCTACAGTGTGTTCGGTCATGTTCTGTTTCATGGGTCTGTCTACTGGTGTTACATCTGAACATTAACAAACAAAATTTGCATAATTTAAAATCCACTAATATTAGTAAAAGAAATGTATTCTAATACATTACATAAAGAGTAGCTAAATGTTATTAACTTGCATAGGTTGTCCGTGCCTATGTCAAAATCACTCATTTAGAACAGTGTACTAAAACTCAGGATAAAGATTCTATTGCAAGGTTAGTGTAGATTAGCAGCAGCAATAAAGCGATTGTTTTTGTATTCCACTTTGTCAATGACATCTTTAAAAACTATTATCAGAGTTTATTACTCATCAAAGTGTTTGTTCACTGTCCAAAAAGGAAAAAAATGAACTGAACTAGGTGTATACAAGTATTCACTCCAGAATCTACCCACTGGCATTTCTGTTTTGGGTGCTCTGGTCTTTATGGAGCTGAACTCCCTCAGGAATGCTGGGGTTATGTCGCAGGAGCTCTCGTAACAGCAATGGACTGATCTGAGAACAGGCTACAGAAGTTCATAGAGTTTAGAGTGTTAGTGGGTAAGGCCTATAAGAAAGACTTCAGCATGCTAAAGAAAGCTCATTCTCTCTACTCTGACATGTTGCTAAGTACTTGTTGTAGAGGTCTGTAAGCCTGGGCCACAATTTTTTTATTATTATTATTTTTTTATACAGATTGGGCTCGGGTTCATTTAGCTTCTCTTTTTAATGATTATAGACTGTTATAAATATTATATATTGCCTACACAATACGCAACGCATATACACATGCATTAGCATACATGTGACAGTTGACCATGCAGAGCATCAGGGAGAAGCTGGAGCGTGGGGAACTTTTAAAAGTTCCCAATGCTTCGGGAAAAGCTGCATTTTGAAAGAGTTTTGATTTGATTACCACAACAAACAACGAGCCAATTGGTCATGTGCAGTGCTCACCATCTCTTCATTAGACGCACGCGCCTTTAAGAATAGCATCTCTACAGATTCTGATTATAATAGAAGAGTTTATAATAGAAGAGTTTGTTTTTGATATGTTTTATTTTGTTAAGAACTAATTCAATAGATATATTAATCATGTCTGTTAGGCATGTATTCACTGAGTTTCAGTTCATTTTTGTGAAGCACTCCTAGATGGCAAAAAGGGCATCATGTTTGTTTTCTTTATTTTATAAACGTTTTGTTGATAGTGAACAAAAATATTTATGATGAATTGGTGTTACCTTATGAGCAAAAATTTTGGCGTATCCACGGAAAACATCTGAGTGATCCCGCTGGCGCCTCCATGTCCTGCAAAGCGCGAATAGCTTCCACCCTCCACACAAACTATTGGATATAGCGCACATTTATCTAGGTTTAACATTTAAACATTTTTATATGCTTGAACTGTTTTAGTATATCTATAGATTTTACTTTAGGCAAGTCGTGATGATTTGAGAAGGCTAAATTGATCAAACATATATTATCAGCTTGGTCATTACTTTAAAAAACAAAAACTTATATTTAACGAACATAAAATGCTCCAACGTTTTTCAAAATTAACTTGATAAAAAAATTAAACAAAATATAATCACTTTGCTATTATATACAAAACTGAACTATTTTTAATAGCTGAAACAGTAGTATAAGCTCTTTTGGGAGAAGTGTGTGTGTGTGTGTGTGTGTGTGTGTGTGTGTGTGTTGTGGGTGGGGGTGCTCTAACTTGTTGATATGTGCTGCCCCCTTGAGGTCAAAGGGTACTATCAAATGTAAGGTCAGAAACAAAAAGATTCAAAACTCATTCATTTTCACAGTCTCATTACCTAAAAATATATTCAATTTCAAATAGTTATAATGAAGCCTAGCAGTGCAGCACGAATCAGCAGTCACATTTTTATCGGCCAATTAGTGTGACTTCTTAATGCTTTCAGTATCAGTCCGATTTATAGGCCTTTATATTTAAGCCAACAACTGAAAGCCAAATGATTATAGGACCCATATTATTTCTAAAAGGCTTACCTATTTTAAAAAACATGATATGTTATATATAAGGAGTATATGTCCAGGAGAATTAGCTGACATTCTGCAACCAAGCAAAACTTGACCTGCCATTTGATTGGTTCTGAAAGTGGCTGTCCACAAGATATCCAGTGTATTGATGAACCTTTCATGTCTGTAAAGCAGAAAAAAGTATGAGAAATGACAAAAGAAGATGGATCAATTACAATCATGATAAGACCAAATAGTTTAAATCTAAGCAGCTAAAAACAGAAGGTGACCCAGTGGTCAAAAAGTCAGCTGGCATACAGCTCTATGAATGGAATATTCTTTTGTTTAAAAACACAAAATTAATTGAATTAAAGAGCCTTCATTTAAGTTAATTTATTGAGTTTAAAATGAACATTTAACCTGTTAAATGTCACCCCGTCCCGTATACGGGACACCTACGTTGACTATAATATATTACTATCAAATCTAATCTAATCTTGACAAACTATATATTGTTGGAAAGGTTTAAGACTCCCAAATATATATTTTACCAATATTTTTTGTTAAAAATTATGAAGGAAAAGTAATAGATGAATTTATGACAAGAGTGCACCCTCAGAAATCTACATTACAAAAGGAGCTTTGACCTTTGTTTAAAAAAAAGACTTCCTCGTTGCCTTTTTCTCTATCACATTTTAGAAATCATCAGAAGTTATATATCACTTAAAAACATAAAATCTCAAAATTCATCCTTCAAAACCCATTTTAAAATCAGACATTGCATTACCATGTAAATGGTAAATCAAAATCATGTTACAAAATGTTTTCAGTCATGAATTATAAAAATTTAGGTTTGTATCATGCACATTCATGTCTATCTTCAAAAACGTGAGTGACAGTTAACAGGTTTTAAGAGACTGGTTGGTTCTAGTGCATCTTTGGGACTGTACACTGACATTTAGACTTGTTTATTTAATATGATTAGGAAAATTATTAAATAATTTTGCTGACTAAAGGGCAACACTGAGACGTATATTCCTCAGTTTCCTCCAAGTTAAACTGTGATTAAGCTATTAGTTAATCAAAAATGTCTGGCTGGAGCAAGTTGAAACATTTGTTCACATTTCCAGTTACGTGTGCACTTCATATTTTGCAGAAATGTACAACACTATTTGATATTTTACTTGTTGTGGTTGTTTAATGATTGTTCCACAATATTTTCACTGTCTACTTTTCTGAAAAGCATGACCATAAAGTGCTTAAGACATGGCAAAAGCAAACAAATGTTATGAACTGTATAATAAGGTTAAATGTTTTTTATAGAGACTTGTAAGACATGTTTACATACAGGAATTACATTTTAAATATAAATGTATCCTAAGAAGCACTGCAGCTACATATGTGACATCTAGCCTCAGTTGCCCTTAGGTTATATATGACAAACAAACTTATTCATAAAAGTCAAACACATCTCGTTCGCCTCAAAACAAATGTTGTACTTACCGGTGGCCCTCATCCAGCCCTGGTGCTGACAGCGGGTGATGTAGGCTGACATAGTAAGACCACAACAATCCGTTTACAACATGCAGTATTCCAGGACACATGCACACCTGATGGACGCCTCGTAAAGATTAAACGTGCCATCAAAATGAACTTTTAAACGGAATGACGCTGGTTTGCGCGTGCAGAGTGTTGACTCGTTTTATTGAGTCACTAAGAGTGAAGGGAACAAAGGGTGTCATGCAAAGCCTTAATTAAATTAACGTATTAAACTCTCAGGTCGAAGAGAGTCCACAAACACAAAACTCTATCTCTTAAAAAAAAAAAAAAGACAAAAAACAACAACAAAACACGCACCTGACACACACACAATCGATCGACAGTTGTTTTTAACTTGGCAGATTCGTTCAGAATTCTGGAGAACAAGAAGTTACACAATGACTGTAATATAATACATGTTGACTAAAATTAGGAGATTTTGCCCTAATTCACTTGTTTCATATTAAAAACATAAAGGTAAGGCCTGGCTCATGAATATTAATCGCTTAATGATCGGTTCGTTAAGTAGTCAGTCGTTAAAATTTCGCGCTTATCAGCTGGCTGATTTAACCATTGCGAAGGCTTGGCTCATGAATATTAATTGAGGTTTACTGGACCGTCAGCATCGTATAGATAATACGTTAACCTTTTGCCACAAGATGTGTAAATGCATAACCCCATGACCATGGCATTGACATACATTGGTTTATGCATTCATTAAAACATAAATGTTTGCAAATTAAAGATGATGGTCTTTGCAAGAAAAACTAAAGTAGTATTTTCTACACTTTTAAAACATATATACATTCTCTTCTCACTCATATGTGATGTTAAGTCCAGTTAATCATGGTTACTGTGTTTCCCCTGTTTACATTTATAGTTGTGTCTGTATTAATTGTGCAGAATAAATGATACCAACAAGCCTGTGAAAATGGTTGTACAGATACATGAGACACAATTATTGCTGACAAACTCTTTTAATATTCTGAAACAGGAATGAATGAATAATGACACATGCAAGTTTGCACATTTTGTTCCAAAAGACAAATACATGTTCATCATGTACGGCTTTGAGGGTGCGGTGTAGAAAATTGTCAGAAAAGCAATCAAAACTCCTTAATTTTAATATTATGATAAGGCAATAGTTTCTCTTCTAAACCTTGTTAAACTTGTAACCAAAATATATTCTCTTGAAATGTGAGCAAGTTGACATACAAAAACTTGATCAGTACAACAATCTTTGTGTTTTGTTGACAAAACTGTTGACTTTTAATTTCACATATGCTTTTCCTTTGGGGAAATATTATAAAAGTAAAAAGTAAATACTTGAAATATCTTTTATACATAAAAAAGGGTAAATTTATCCAATAATAGCTTGCATAGCTGATAGAATATGTTAATAGTGCAATAATAAAATGGGGCTAATATTATATCCAATTATATACATGTAAATAATAAAGTATATTTATAATGTTTTGTACTATAAAACTAATTAAGTCAAATTATAGAACCTGCCAGCTTTAAAACTTCACATAACTTTCAATTTTCCAGTCAATCTAATCATCTGATAAGTGCATGTATCCACTTCCAGATCCATCTCAGATATAACACCGATCTTTGGAAATCATGTAAAAACATTGATTTGACATTAATATGTTGGCAAATGTTGAAAAAAGAAAAAAATTCTATTGTTAATTAAATGCAAATGATCACTTTCCACTTTCAGTTTCATTTTGCTTTTTCAAAGCAGGTACCGTTTCTCCAATTTGACATGCCAGAGCATACAGAAGAATTTAAAATAGAAAAATACTTCTCAAAGCAGTATTTGTGTCACTTTGGTTTTATAATCACCCAGATCGAATTCAAAACTGATATTTGAACAGGAAAGAACGAAAGTGCTAACATTTTAACATGGCTAAACTCCCCCCGCTGCACTGTTATCTAAGGTGAAAAAACAAATGTGTGCAGATTGCTATATTTTGCTTCTGCAAAAATACGTTAAAGGGATAATTCACAGAAAAAAATGAAAATTTGCTGAAAATGTACTCAAGCTCAGGCCCTCAATCCAAAATGTAGACGAGTTTGTTTCTTCATCAGAACAGATTTGGAGAAATTAAGCATTGCATCACTTGCTCTGTGAATGGGTGCCGCTGGAATGAGAGTCCAAACAGCAGATAAAACATCACAATTAATACAAGCAATCCGCATGATTTCAGTCAATCAGTTAATGTCTTGTGAAGTGAAAAGCTGCAAGAAACAAATCCATCATTAAGGCATTTTAACTTTTAAACCGTCAAAAAATCCATTCCTGTTTGTCCGCTCACATCAAAATCTGTGCATATTTCTCTCCTGATTCAGACAGGACGACTTCGTCACTACAGAATGTAATATTATGGACTGCAATCATGTGGATTACTTCTAGATTATTGTGATGTTTTTATCAGCTGTTTGGACTTTCATTCTGACGGCACCCATTCACTGCAGAGGATCCACTGCTGAGAAAGTGATGTGATGCTATATATCCCCAAATCTGTTCTGATATTGAAACAAACTCATCTACATCCTGGATGGCCTGAGGATGAGTACATTTTCAGCAAATGTTCATTTTTGGTTGAACATTAAACTCAAAACCTGACACAGATTTTGAAGTTCTGAATTACAGGAACTGAAACGGTTTGAATCCCAAAACTAAACTGAAACGACTTCATGTTGTATAATACTGTCCTTTATCTGCTACCTAATAATGACGTTATACTGTGTAAAATTAGTATACGTTACTAGACTGAATGACGTTTGTGATGTTTAAAGTGCCCTAAAAAGGACACTGCAAATGACTTCACAAAAAACACTTTAATGTCCCACGAGAGAAGACCAGAGAATCAGAAAAAAAACACTATATGTGGTTCGTGGAAAACAAGAAAAACAAAACTAGAACTCCGAAACTATGACTTTCAGAATAGAAAAACGGAGTGGGGGGTGTCATCTTCCTTTGCAGACCACCTGTTCCACACCTCTGTTCTGTGATATTCAGTAAGGTGTAGTTCCTTCCCACTCCACCAAATACTGCACCTTGCCTTCAGGTGTGATCCTACGAGCCAGAACCTGATACTTCTCCCCGCAGGTGAGTCGACCGGCCGCCCCAAAATAGCTGGTGATGGAAGACTTGAGGTGAGACAGTGAGGAATCGTCCTCGCTGATGCTCTCAAAGGTGTGGCTGTCAATGCTGTTCTCCAGCATGACGTTGCTCTCCTCTCCAGGCATGCTGATGGGGCTCAGCTCACGCTCCACCATCTCTCGTTTTGTGGCCAGCGCAGTGTAATTAGAGGAGGGCAACTTCCTCTTCCGACTGCCCACATTTTTCCTGTAAAAAGGATATAAGAAGCATAAAAACTTGCCTTTCACTCAAAATGCTCTTTTTATTTTTTTAAATTATAAGTTTCTAATCAAGTAACCAGTTTGCAGAGGTGGGGGGAAATGTTTCTTCACAATACAATCAAATCCTGTAAAAAACAAATCAATATCCCAATCAAATTAAAATCAAGCCTTGCATAATGGAAGACGTGCTTATTAATCAATTACTGTATACAGCCTGCTAACATTTTATATCTTAAAAAGAACATGTATCATAATTTAAGGAAAGTGAAGAAGAGATAAATAAATGCACAACCTTTCACTCATTTTTTCTGATGCTGAAAATTCAGCTTTGCCATCACAGGAATGAATTACATTTTAAAATCGGTAATTGTTATAGTATTTCATAAATATTACTGTTTTTATTATATTTTAGATCAAATAAAGGCTGCCTTGGCGAACTTTTAAAGACAATGTAATATCTTTCTGACCCAAAAAACGGAAAACTAAAGAAAACTGGAAACGGAAGCTAAAGATGTTCTGATATTCTAGCCATACACACAAATTACTCTGTATACATTGTGTGCTGCAAATGTAAAAAATAATAACATTTTATGATAATTTATTTCACATTTCAGCTAAAAATGTGCACTATTTGGTGTTCTGCTTGAATAAAAATATTCAAAAAAAAAAAAAGTACTATTTGTTGCATTTTCCACTGAATAAATATTAACACAAAAAGGTGCAGTTGTATAGATGCACTAATACTGTCATCCACAAGATGTCCCTGTTTAACACTGAATTTTACTTCCTAGACATTCACCATCCCTTTTCAGTTGCCTCTGTGGGCATTATGGCATTTTAAAGGTCATACAGCAGACTTTTAGGTATTTTCTTTCTCTCTCTCATGCTGCAAACCTTCTGGGAGTTTCCAATATTCATAAACCACATAATCAGGGTTCTTACATAATACATTTCCATGACTTTAACAATATTCATAACCTTTGTCTTTAACGGACCTCTCTGTCCCAGAGTTGCACGCACCCTGTCACTGTAAACTGACCTGTCAATCATCTTGTCACAGTTAACATCCTCCACATTTTAACTTCCCAACATATTAGAGAGAAAAGAAGCAGCACGTTGAACCAGCAGTGGATCTTTATCCAGCTGTGGATCTTTATGCGGAGATCTCTGCTCATATTTATTTTTTTCCCATAATGATGCATTTGAAAGTTAATAGCCAAATGGATGTTTATAAATGTTCAACATTGTTGTTGCGGATGAAATATAACACAGATGACATGAAATTAATATATTTTTCACCAGGTTAAATGTTTATTATTAGTAACTATTTCCCCTTTATCTAAACCTCTCTGCTTAACTGTCAGCCGCCATGTTTGTAGTTTTTAATGCTTTTTATTCATGTTTGTAGTTCTGAACCCAAATCTTCGCTGAAGCACAATGGATTGTGGGTAATATTAGCCATTAGATGTGCATGGATCCACACTTCAAAAGTCGACCTGAAATAGTAGACCATCCTGGGACTTCTGGGATACACTTTACAACATACACACTTATTCTACCTTCACAATATATTTAGGATGGATAGTATAAACACTGGGATGCAGTACCAACTAGGCAAGTGACAGTTATGTCAACTGTCCCAAAATGCGAGTGAAAGTCTTGTATTGCAGCATCTCTCGTAGTGCAGATGAGATTCACCAATGTGAAACCACTTGTAGAGACTGAAAGCGAGAAGACGCGGTACAGCTGAATCACTCACGCGATTTAATCTGACAGTCTGTGTGGATTTATTTGCTCATCTAACCTACAGCACATGCTATATTTAATAAATATGTCCAGGAATTTCCCTCATTTTAAACTCAAAAGCTGTGGGAATGAGTAAAACTATACAAACTATGCGATATATGCATAAACATGATACAAACAGAATACTGGACCTGATTAAACATAATTCTATTATACAGAGATAAGTCAATTTTTCAGGTCTTTCATAACCGTGAAATCTCTTCATAATGACCACATATTTCTGCCCATAGGGCATGTGTAACATGGGAAATCACAGCAAGACATCAAAATCCAATGCCGAGAACCACCATTTCAGAAATCATTACAGCTGCTAAAATGGGATGTAGAACTAAACCGTATTAGTACATGAAAGCCAAGCACGGAAAGCAGATATGTGTTTGTGAAGTGTTTGATCTAGCCCACGACGAGGATGCACAGTAGGGGACAGGGATCTGTTGACCCTCACAACTTTTCCCGTCGAGAAAATCCAAGTTGTGTTTTATTTTCTTCCACCCTCTCTCTGCCTCTTTCTGAAGACCCCTAGGAAAACTGCAAGAATACTAATGAGCATTCATATTCTAAAATAAATATGGGAAAGTAATCAACGGGTGAGTGGGGCCATTTGGCAGAGTCTCCAACCAGCCATCCATCCAACTGCATGTTCTGCGCACAGGCCTTGGCTTTCTTTGATTGTGGTTTCTCCAGGCCTGGCACAGTGGGTGACAAAACAAAAACAAAAACCAGGACAAGTATAAGGGATTACTAACTGTATGAGTATCTGGCCTGCGGGACATTAGGCATGACTACCAGGAATGTGATGAGCTTCTGAGGAAATGGCGACTTACAGCAATGACTCAACAACGAGAACATGAGTTCTGCTCTACAGTGTCTGTGTAACACTCCTGAACGGAAATGAAGCTTTGTGAGCGAGACTAAAAGGAAAGGACAAGAGGGAAAAAAGGCTAGAGGAACAGAAGTTTTCAAAAGTAGTTCACACAGAAATGAAGGGTCGGTCATTATTTTCCCAGAAATTATTTTCAATCTCAAATAGATGCAAATGAGATTTCTGGGCTATGGCGATGACATGAGAGCGAGAAAATAACAGAATTTTAATTCTTCTGTGAATTATTTATTTAAAGGATGCACTGTGTGTGTCATTCAGTCAACCAGCATATACTTACATATGCATATATGAATTATTTACAGTTATATTTAGTAATTTTGCAGATTTACATTTACATTAGGAATGTTCATTTTGGTTATTTTTCCTAACCGACAACCAACACTCGTTAACCGATTATTAACCGTTAACCGACAATATTATTTTAAATTAGAAATTAATTCTAGAAAGGATTAGAAATTAGAAGTGTCTGTGACCAGTTAAAAATACTAACATTTGTTTCCCGGGAATTATTTTTACATGCGCAAAATGCAGCAAACAACAGGATTCACATATATATATTGGCCCGGGCTTACAAAACTCTATGTACAACAAATATATAGGCCTATATGATAAATAGATTTTTACTTAATAAATTAAGAAAATGAACGAAAAACTGTGCAACAAGTAGCCTGGTATGCAGAGTTTCAGTTCATTTTTGTAGCGGCATTCTATTTTTCTTTAGGCTTATTTTAAGCATAAGGATTTGTTTTTATTGTGAATGAGCACAAATAAAGGCAAACTGTTTACAATTCTGATTATCTTTTTAACTAAAAGGAGTATTCGTTTTGGCTTGTTGTTTGTATTGCTATAGTTTTTTATATTTTTAATTCTTGTTCTTTTCTATATTTAGAATTGTAAACAGTTTGCCTTTATTTGTGCTCATTCACAATAAAAACAAATCCTTATGCTGTTAATTGAAAGGATTGTTTTGGAGTGAGGGGAACTAAAATAGCCTAGCTATGTTTACAGTGTTTATTATAATGCTTGTAAACATATTTCGCGTCGGCATTAGGCCTATTTCTGAATGCGTTTTTTCTGAAACACTTTTTTAATATATATGCATAGCATTGACCTATTTTAACCATGCAATAAAACTTTTTCAAGATTTTGATAAATTCCTGAAAATAAATAAATAGAAAAAAAAAAAACGTTTAACTGATTGTATTAATCGATCAAAATTCTTAACGGTCGGTTAACCAGTTAAAAAAAAATCCCTAATTTACATTTAGTCATTAATTATTTTTATTCATATCATTATAATTGGAAACAATGTTAATCAAATATAAAAAAGTTAAATATTTTACATCCCGTTTTAAAACTCTAGTTAAAAAAGAAAATCTAATTACTTTTTTATTAATGTAAAAATAGTTATTAAATATAAATATTATATATATAAAATATATATTCATAAATAAATTAAATTTCCATTACTTTTTCAGTTTTTAATGTCTTAATATCCCTGCTATGGTGTCCCTGAATGTCTATGTGAACCTTGTTTTTTTTTTAAGCTCTTCAGCTTGCTTACCTGCTAGACTTCCATTTCATGCGATTACTATAAACATGTTTCCTGTTCACTTAATACACACTGATGGTTTCTAAAAAAACAGCATAACCCAAACAAACCTGTGCTAATCGATAACATGCCACAGCAGAGCTTGAAAGTACCTGGAATATTCGTTTTAGAATCTGACCTTCAGCACTAAAGCAAACACAGATACAGTTCTTGGCATGGTTTCACTGCCATTTTTTTGCCTCCACAGACTCCATCTTTAAAATAAACCGGAGCAAACAAGTGGCCATAACCATAAATAATCCATAATCTGACAGCATATTTCTCTGTGAGCTGTTATTGGTGGTTTACACACAACATCAGGTGGTGATGGACGCCTGTTATTCCTCTTTAACTCGTGGGCAGCAAAGTGCAACCCCAGTAGGGGAGGCGAGAATCTACAGTGACAGTCGCGCTGCCAAATTGTCCCACTACAGCAATATTGATTACGCTGCAGTGTAGACGTGAAGAGGACACTTGTGAAAGAGCAAGATGAAAAGCATAGAAGATACAGGCCTGGAATATCAGCCACAGTCATTCTAGCGACAAGAGTCATACAGACAATTGCTTGAGCTCATGTATATTAAAAAGCAAAGCGCTTTGAGGCACCCTGGTGGCCCGGTGGTTTAGTTGCAATCATTGATGCCACCACTTCAAATGTCATGACAAATTAGCTCATAGCATCCCTCAGGCTCACATCGAATGAAACTGCACATCAACTTAAGTTGTAGTTCAGGGTTAGGTACCAGCGGGTCACTGGATAATCCAGGGAAAATGTTCTGACTGAAAAGATTACCTGGGTAGACCTCATATGTCACATGCATGGCTTTTACTTCACTTATTTAAACCACGCTGTTGCAAGGATCTACAAGAGTAGGAGTGATCCGCAACAGCCTGTGAAGGATTGCATCACACCAGTGTTTTGTGCTGCTGCTGCTGAATTTAGCTGTACTGTGAGCGAGAATTTCAATTTTCCAATTCAATTTTTTGAACCTAAAAGTGTGCATCAAAACATGCTAACACTGAACTGTGCAAATCTGTGATAATTATCCATTTATATAATGCTACCTGCATAAACATATTTTGTGCCACTGTTGCCAGATGGTTTTCTCATTAATGTTTTTAACATTAATATTGTATACATACAAAGACTGCAAACAGCGCAACTTCGCAATTAGTTACCTGGCTGACAACTGACTAAATCTCACTGGCAGGAAACTGTTACTGTGCTAGATTGTTAATGTTTTATGAAAAGTAACTGGCTGCACATAGTGTAAGAATATGCTTTTAAATAAACATTTTCAAAAGTGTATTTTGTTGCACTACATGCATTGAAAAAAGCATTCAAAATAAGGGGTGGAAATCTTTCAGCACCTAGTGATTTGATTCTATTTTGATTCACAATCTGGTCCCAATTACTAACTGTTGTTTCCTGTTAAAGGTTAGGTAAAGTCTGCAGAACTGAAGAAAATGAAGTGTACCTGAAATCATAGGAGACGCTGGTGGTGGCAGAACCAGAAGTACTGGCTGCATCGGTGGAGTCCTGGTCCATACTGAACGTCTGTCCTGAACTGGTGCTAAGAATGAATAGAGAGAGAATGAATCAAGAGAGACAGAGATGAAGAAAGAAACGCATACAAATGAGTTCCATGACTCGAACCCTCTAACACTTACAGTCAACATGAAACACAGCTAGAAAACTGTTTTACTTCCATATTGGGACATATTATAGAGCAAAAACTGAATATTAAATGCGAGAAGAAAAAAAAAAAAAGGTGGAGCTTGATTTTATCTATCAGAAACCGTTTGAAACCACTGTTATTGTTATTGTTCACTAAAACTAAAACCATTTAAAACTGTTTTTATTAATAAAAAAAAACATGATGAAACTGATAAAATGAAATAGAAATTAGATAAATATTCAATAAAAACATAAATGAGAAAAAAAATAAAAAATAATTACAAGAAATTAACAAATGTTGCCCTGGGACATAACTGAAAAATAATAAGTTTAAGACGAAGCATTTAAATAACTATAAATACAGTTGAAATTAAAATAAGTTAAAATGGATTTTTTTTTAATCTAGTAAAAATGACAAACGCAAAAAAATACTAAAACTGAAATATAAAAATAAAAGATAATTCAAAATAATAAATAACAGTATATAAATAATACTAAAATAACACTGGTTGAAACTTTTTTTTTAATCAACTTAACTGACGATTCAAATATTACAATATTAAAAAAAAAAGAAAAAAAAAGAAATTTGTTTCAGTTAGACTTTGTTACTAATCTTATCATTCTCAATAAGTTTCATCTCAGCCATACTCAAGGGGCCAAAACAAAGGGCTACTGAAGAACACAAAAGAATACAGTTGAGACAATCTGCTTGCTCTTCAACACAATATACAGCGCTGGGATTGTGACTATAACAGAGTTTATCACGACTCGCATTCAAAGGATGGCACTCATTAACTACAGTTCACGGCTTTGTGATGAAACCCAACGTGCCCTTTTTATTATTGGCCGAAACCAAGATTTCTCTTTTATACTCTTCAACAATCCCTCTCAGACAGCCACTTTCGTCTCTGAAAGCTTTGTCTGCCCCAACAGTGTTTCCAGTTCTCTCATTATTCAGGCCTGTTTGAGATGATAACCTTTGCAGAAAAGTATAATTAAATCACATCACCCACCGTGTTGAAAAAAAATATATATTTTCTGTGGGGTGGGGTTGTGATTAGGGAAACAGTGAGAGACCTTTCCGATATTTCAAAGGGAAATGGATGCAAATGAGGATGATTGTTCGAAAGCCAATAAATAGATGCTTAAGCATTCAAATCAAAGTTAATGAGAAAAGGTTAAGCGTGCCGTCTGTTGCCGAGAGAGAGACTGATGTAGGTAGACTGAATTTGATTGAGACCTCATTTATGTACATTGATGGAAAGGCGACGATTAATTCCTGGCAGTTTTAGCACAGGTGAGGCGACTTTATCAGAAAATGAAAGGGCAGATGTATCAAATGAGCCATCAAACGTGAAGAATGCGGATATCTGTATTATGCGCTTAATTGTTACGACATGCCTCGGATCCTAATGGATTATGAAGTCACTAAGAGGACAAGGGTGAATAATGAGCTTGTACCACAACATACATTGATCCTACGATACTATGGCTTTTCTGAACTCAATGTAAAATGCAAAACGCTTGATAAACATGGATGACAAGGCTGATGAACTCACATCGAACTATCTTATTGTGATGGTTTCATTCGCATTAGAGATGGGTGGGATGGCAATGGGATTACTCATAAAAAAACTAAAATTGAAAGCACAAAAGTGGTTTAGTGCTCTTATCTTATCATCTTATAGTCTGTAGTACTGCTATTAGTTTGCGATCCAGTGTTTTTCCCTGTATCAGTGAATGCAGCGAACTCCATCTCTGCATGTGCTGTGAACACCAGCTATGCATTATTTTCCACATTTGCATAATATTAATAAAAAAAAATGTTAGGGACAAATTACAGTATTCGACTTAATTCATAATGATATGTGTTTGGAAACCTGTTGTCACAGAAAGAGAAATTACCAGAATTTAACCAAAATTAAAGCGTGAGGCTTCAAGTCGTGCAAGTAGAAAGAAGTAGAAGAAATTAAGAAAAAAAAAGTATTGTAAGTACTGTAGAGTATTATGAATTGAAAACAAATTTCATTAACATTTATTTTACAGTGCAGCTGTATTGAAATAGTAATATTATCTGCCTCATTAATAATATTTGGTGAATGTAATGTAGACTGAGACATTATATCAATTAAAAAGAGGTCTGCATAAACTGTAAGTACAAGACAATGCAAAGATATTATACACTGTTCATTTTAGAGACTGAACATGGGTTGGAGATTTTAATTTGCACCAAACTAATGAATTTAATTTTAAAATGAACAACATTTTACCCCCTAGACGTCTCCTGTGGGAAACACTGGATTTTAAATATTTGATGCATATAAATATACTGTGACTACATATCTGTTGAATTCTATATAAACATGCTATTTATTTCTATATTCATTTCATACCTGTGCCATGTCCTAATACATCCAATTAAGCTAAAGTTAAAGATAAAAAATTAATAAATAAATAAATAAATAGGTAAATAAATAACAAGGTTAAAATTTAGCCCTTGGACTTTTTTGCAAAAAAACAACTTTGTGCTGAGTCAATAAAGTTCAATTCACCTCTTCAAACTCTGCAGCTCGTCCAGCGTGAAGTCGAATATGTTGGCCATGTGATGATTGGTGCTCCAGGTAGAGGTGAGGTCATTCTGCGATGATGGCACAAACAAAGCATGAAATGCAATGTTAAATTCATTATACTGCGTATTCTGATTGTCACTGGGATGATGAGGATAATCACAGCTTTGATTGTGACGATCAGAGCCATCATGGTTGTTACAGTCACTCTAATGCCGCCTTGGAAGTTGCTCATGGCATTATTAGCCGTGCTGCCTGGAGTGTCAAGGATGTACAGTTCAAGTAAAGCATGTCTGGGGACTGCAGACCTCTCAGAAGGATTTGTCTGTTAAATGCTTCAGAGGATGAATGTTATCCACTTTAGAGAATGTAGAAAGACAGAATGAGAGGGTAAGAGAGAGTTAGGGAGTAACAAACTAAAAGTAGAGACGTAACCCAACTAGATTTTATCAGAAGCATGACTACTCTTTGTTAATAGCTTGTAGTGCAGCTGATTTCTTGTGCTAAAGGCTAGCTTGACTGAAGTTCAACTGCTTGAAATCATGAGCCGCTTGTAGATTGGCTTTCAAAGTAGCTTCACCAACAGTGCAAGAAAAAAGGTGAGGGAGAGAGAGAGAGAGAGCAAAGGCGAGAAAGAGACAAAACAACACACAAGAAGCGAGTGAGAAATGCAAGGTCTGCATGGCAGCAGGCGTCAAGAAATAAAAAGAAGATCACCATGGGGTGCAAAGAGATGCTAGAGAGAGATGAAGAGAGGCAGGAGAAGATATCGAAGAGTAAACTTCACACAGTTCATATTTAAATCGGCCGTACATAAGCAACCGTGTGAAAAATCCTTGAAATAAACGACGAAAGAAGCAAATAGTAATTCCCTCTGCTGCATGAAAGCAAACAATTGAGGGATTCAATAAACTCTAAGAAGTGCTAGAACACAAAATCTCAGTAAGAACAGCTCAGATTTGCAATGACAGGTCAAACATAGTTTCAGTAGTCCAACACTTCACCTCTTCATGGATCTGATCTCAAGAGGACTGAACAAACTGAATTTATTAGTGTGTGTGTGTGTGTGTGTGGTTTAGTGATAGATGAACATATCAGGTTTCCCAAACTAGGGTTTGTGAGTTTGTGAGTAAATCATAAACATGTAAAATTACAATAAATAATTTGAAAATACAAATAAAGCACTTACTATTAAAAGTTATTTTATTAGTTTACCCGCATATCAGACGACCATTAACCAACACCAGAGAACCATGAAAATCTAAGGAGGTACTTCAATTCATATTTCAGGTCAAATGGTTTCGGCTGACAAAGAGTGTGGGAACCACCCAGAACTAGGCCAATTAAACATCTGATATGTAACCATGTTAAAAGTACTAACACTCTCTGGTAACTGTACCCAACTGGCCAATTAAACAAAGTGTCTGAAAGCCTTGTGAAAGGATAGCAAATACTTCCTGTTTATAAATATTTTAAGCAAAATTAGGATTCATTAAATAAAGAAGCTTTGAGCAGGTCTTATTTGCTGTTATTAAGAAGTATCTAATGCTCACCAAGTCTGCACTTATTTGATCAAAGTGTGATATTATGAATTTATTTATGAAAACTTTAACTTATTCCTGTGATGGCAAAGCTGAATTTTTTTAGCAGCCATTAATTAATTGTCAAATAATCATTCAGAAATTCTGATTTCAAGTTCTTATTATTATCAATGTTGAAAACAGTATAATATACTTAATATTTTTTTGGTGAAAACTGTGAAACATATTTCAGGATTCTTTGATGAAGAACAACATTTATTTAGAAATATAAGCTCTATAATATTATAACATCTTTACAGTCACTTTTGATTTCCTAAAAAAAAAAAAAAAAATAATAATAATAAAATATTGCAAGGGGTTGTATGTGCATATAAAATCCCTCTAATTTGAGTACCTCAGTCAAATGACCACTGATAAATACACTCATATAGTACTTAAAAATAGTGTTGAATAATTTGATAACTCTATAGATCAGTGCAGCTAGTAACATCTCTTTTTTTCTTTGAAACTTAAATGTAAACTGGCCCTATTTTGAATCTGAAATATAAAACTGATTACCCCTTAACTTAATGCTAGTTGGCTAGTTCTTGAGACACTGTTTGTTTGTTTGTTTTTATTGTACAGTCTTAGCAACCGTAATAACAGAACCCAGTTTTCAACTAGACAAGAAAAGTCATGTTATCCAACTTTAGATGCAATGAAGTGACAAAGCTTACATTAGGAATAGCATCCTCTAGCAGCCACTTGGACCTCTTCTTCCTCCGCTTTTCTGTAGGAACAGAGCTACTGCAACAGAGGAAAACGAGAAGCATTCAAATGACACAATCCAGCATAATAACAACTGAACTAATTCAACTGTCAATCATTACATCATCTTCACCCACTAAACATATCAATACATATCTGAGAGCTGAAATGACTGAATCCTAAAAAGAACTGTGGCTGTCAAATGTCCAATGATAGGGGAGAAGCCATGTGTTTTTCAGAGCCTGCACTGCATTAAAGCTCTGCGAAAGTCAAAATCAAAATAAAATAATAAAAAAAAAGCTCTCAAAAAGATCTAATTTACAATCAGCTGGAAAAATAAAAAACAAATACCACTGTAAATCAAATAAAATATTTGTCTTATGATAATACATTTTAATGTTACCATGTGACATCAACAAAAAGGATTGGTCATCAAATTTGCAGGCACTAATGAGGCATTCAGAAATGCTCAAACTCACCTGTTTCTGTTGACCCCTTTTTTGCGGCCCCTGTGGCCCTCACTGTTCTGGGCCTTCTCTGGAAACAACTTAGATGGGGGGTTAGGAGGGACCCTTGTCCTTAGTCGGAAAATGCATTTCCTCTTCTTAATCTCCTTGCCGCAAAGAAACCTAAAATAAAGGGAATTAATAAATGAATGAATGAATGAATATTCAAATGATGAAAATAAAAACATCATAAAATTTTATAAATGTATAAATATTTATAAATTTAAATATATATATGTGTGTGTGTGTGTGTGTGTGTGTGTGTAATCATGTTTATTTAAATAAATAAAAAAATATAAAAAAATCTATTAATTCAAAATCCATGCACTACTTCAAAGAGAGAAAACAAACAAATGTTTTTTTCTTACTTGCTTTTATAGTTGTTGAGGGCATCAAGAATATACTGGCCCCGTTCAGACAGAGGGGTGTTGGAGAGCTTGAAGGGGAAGAAATAGATATGAAAGTCTTTGAGAGAAACTGATTGTGTGATATGGTGTTTTATTATGAGACATTTCCTCCGCTGTTGCCTTGAGCTGCCATGTTTCAATGAAGACAAATGAAACCCACAGGCTTTGCTGAAAAAACAAACTGCCTATTTTTCACTACCCCTTTCTCTCAAAGGAACTGCTTTTCAGTACCTAGCAATTACAGTAATCGTCCACAGACAAATCTCTAGCACTGTTTTCATTTGGCTTTAAATGTCTTTGAAGCTGAAGTGTGACATTATTGCAAAACTGGTGGAACAACATGGAATGGCATGTTTACAGTTTCTAGAATGTTCTTGGTGTTGCTCTGTGGATGCTAGTGTTGTCACGATACCAAAATTTCAGTATTCGGTACCGATACCAGTGAAAATCCACGGTTCTCGGTACCAATTTTGGTACCAAAGCAAAACAAAAAAATATGCTAATAAAAAAAAACACACACTTTTTAATCACTAAACATAAAACCAATGCCATTCTTTATACTTATTTACAATTGTGTTGAAATTGTTTCTAAATGTAAAATAATTATGAAAAACAGTAAACAAATTTCACCCAAATTTAATTTGTCTTTTAATTAATGAAATTTAAACATTTTATTTTTTGGTAAATAAAGGGCATATTAAAATTAAAACATGGAAGAAATATTCTGTTATTTATTTCTTTAAAAAAAAATGAAGTTTTATAAATTTTTTTCAACAGTAGTAGCAGTATCACATACATTCTACTAAATAATAGTAATATTTCTAGCACAATGCATTTATGTAAAATGACCTTTTTATTTTGACTGGTTTTACTCAAATGAAATGGTAAAATACTTGTGAAGTGAAGCTAATGTAGTTATGTCCTCATTACTGCAAGCGTCACATGCTTCAGTCTATGTAGTAAACAAACCCGCACGTCTCTGCCAATCATTCATTTACACAAAGACATGCAGAAATTGCAGGATTCATATTTCAACCAACATTTACAGATACTGGTCCATATAGAGATTTTATTTGATTAATTTATGCTAACTTTGACAAATTCCGTGACTGTCCATATTAAAATGTAAGTTTAATTCATAAAAAATCATAGTGCTATATTCGTCAAGAACCAGGTTGACCGGGTCCTCGGTACCACCAGTACTTAAAGAAACCTAGTACCGTCCCTTTTTCATTTTTTTTGTATCAAAGTACCGGTTGTTTTGACAACACTAGTGGATGCTAATTTGTTTGTGGTTACTAGGGCATTAGGAAGTTGCCATGCGGTTTATAGGGTGTCCTTGGTGCTGTTATGGTATGCAATAAAGTAAAAAATGTTACTATGTTATTGGTAGGATATTCCGAGTGGTTACTAGGGTGTCGATAAGGTGTTCTCTAAGGGTAGTTGCTTATTGACTAAAATTCCAACCAAAGCACACCCAATTTTTTTTATTAAATACTTTCTTTACCTTTAAAGGTTTTTTCCTAATAAGATCTCGAATAGTAAGCAATAAGAAAGGCTTGAATGTACCACCTTGCCCATCTGGAAATGGTCCCAGTTGTTGCTGATGAAGGTCAGGATTTCTTCCAGTTCAAAGTATTTCTTCTTACTTTGGACTCCAAGGTTGTAAAGGGCGAGATGGACAACATCCACCCTGCAAGTGAAAAATAAGTTGATTTAAACAAGAAAACCTCACTCAAATTGCCAGAGACCGAGCTGAAGATTCTCTTACAACAAATGACACCACCAAAATCTGTCACATGATGAACATTAAACAGAGCTCAGTTCTGTTCACAAGGCAAGGTCCGTTTTAACACACCAGACTTTTTAAGAAGGATAAAGCTCAAATCTGAACTGAGACTGGCTTCATACCTAAATATCCAACACATCCAACTCACTGTGTTTGAAGAGTAATCCCCTGCTATCATAAGAAATCCTCTCAGCACCAAATCTTCCTTTCAAATGGCTATTTCTCATTTGGGACAAAAAGCAAGAATCAATGTCCAGACAACTGCTACTCTAAAAAAAAAGGGAATGTACCCTCTTTACTTTCTGAAATAGCCGGGCACTTGAGAGTAAAAGCTCTGGATGAAGAGCTCCTGCTCACATCAATCACATCCGACACTTTGACTATAGAATTGTGACACGGATCTGGGTGCAATCACTTGCTAGGTTGGAAAAGAAGAGCTGTCATTTACCATCGGAGCGCCAGCTGCTTGATGTACTCAACTCCTTTATTGCACACCGCACAAATGAACAAGTAAAACCTATAACATAGAAGACAGAAAATAAAGTCATTTAAATGACAGACCTTGGAAAGGTTATAAAAGGTAAAAAAATAGAGCTCGACTCATTATGATCATTTAAAAATTCCCTAACGCATGTAATCTCGCCTGTGTGCGACGCTGCATTAAGTTTGTCTCAATATTCACTAATCAATACAGTTGAGATGCTGCAAGTAGAATTTCACTTTGGTTATTGCATTCATTGATCTTTCTGAAAAGCAATGGCTTATATTTCATTATAAAACAGATAACGCCGAGGCTAAAATCTTATTGGACTGATTCAGTGTTCGAAGGCACCGAAAGAGCAATTTTCAGCAATGAGCAATTTGTCTGTACACAATGAATGTGAAAAAGCTGCACGACACAATCACAGCCAATCAGAGGATATCTGATTTTTACAGTTATGTTCAGTTGGATTTTAGACCAATTAGATTTAATTATTAAATTAAATTATACCATGAGTGTAGCAGGTTTGACAAAAATGATATTTACATGAGAGATCTTTGCTTTAAGAAAAGTTAACTTTTATTTCAATAATAATTCAAATATTGAACATATTTTAAATATATATTACATTCTAAATATTGAATATACTGTATTTTAAATACGTAATCATTGTTTTTTTTAATTTAAATACTAATTTAAATCTTTTCCTATTTTGATTGCTTTACATGAGTGATTTTTGCTTTAAGAATGGTTCATTTCAATTATTTAAATATTCAATATATTTTAAATATATAATACACTCCAAATATTTAATCATTGTTTATTTGGATTATTTCAATATTGAATACATCCTGAATATTCAATATAATTGAACTCTTTAAATGATACATTGATTATTGTTTTGCTTCATCATATTACTCTTCTTGTCATTTTATAAAACCAATATGCCACTTGAGATTACAGTGCATTACAGTGATTTAAGGAAGGTTATAGGTTCTCCACTTTCAAGCTGTGCCTAAAAAATACCCCTCAGCCATGACAAAATCACTGGAAACATCACTTTAATTATATATAATGATATAAAGCCAATTGTTTTTCAGGGGAATTCCTATATTTGAGGTGTGAGATGAGAAATCCATACTAAAGGATGGCAGAATATTGATTCTGTGATAAATGTAGCTCTGTACAGTACAGACCTATCTCCAAACATCATGGACTCCTGTAGGCACTGCGTACACGCCTCATGAAACCACTGCTCACAGCGAAAGCACTGCAGCATTTTCAGATACCACCTGATGGGAAAATCAGAGAATAAGAGATGAACTGTCAAATGTTTCTTATTGAACACAAAACACAAAGACCTAAACAGACCAATTACAGTTCAGTATAAACAAAAATAACTGGTGGAGTGATGATGGAGTTATGCGCAAGCCTTTTTCTTTCCATTTAGAACAGCTGCAAGATGCGAAGATAACATTTCTTTTACTTTTACGTTTTTATCTTCTATTCGTATTTGAATTTTTCCACCTTAATTTGAATTATTAATAAAATTATTTTGAATAGTTTTAGTTTTTAGTAGTTAACAATACTGCTCTAGTTATTGTCATTGCAACTAACACATAAAATGTATAACTTACGTTTAACTTTCTGAACTCTACTGAGTGTCACAGTGCACATATAAAGCCAGCTGCTTTAATAATCAGTCCCTCCAGAAAAACGTGATTATGCGATCGCCTGATTTAATGCATAATCAGCCAAAGGCCGCATATTTATGCGGGGTCGCATTTTTTCAAATACGCCGCTCTTTTGCCGCATAAATTGCAGATTTCAGAAAGCAAAATATGCGGGGTTAGCATGATTTCATAATCCCTGTATTTTCTTGCAAAAAACTCACATATATATTAGCAGAAAGTTGAAAAATGTTGCGTTTACTTCACACAAGTAAAGCGCCATTTTCCCCTATTGCCATGGGAACCTTATGAAGTGACATAATTAAGTGACGTGAACATCATCTGCAAACCCCGCGGTGAAACTTGAAGCACGCAAATATTTCTTATTTGCCAACAAAAATAAGCACAAAAGAACGCGCGAAGCAGTTTCCCGATTTGTTACATGACAGTGGAGCCAAATTATATTGTGAGAACTTGCGAAAACTGCGGTTTGATGAAATAGAGAAAAAAAGGTTATTCCCCAACACGCCCTTCTCACTAGGCTACTAACACTGTTGTAGTTACATTCAGAAGTTGATGCAACTTTACAGTTGTAAGATTGCACTTTTTTGTTACAGAACAGTACCAAAAACTTACAGTTGTGATTATTAGTATGTAAAATAATTTACGTTGCAGTAAGAGATTGCAACTTAAATATTCTGTGATTTAGTATGCTCGCTTATCATAGGAAGTAATAAGAAATTACTCTTTACATTAAGGTAGTAGCCTAGTGAGAAAAAGGTGTTGGGGGAATCACCTTTTTTTCTCTTTCATCAAACCGCAGTTTTTGCAAGTTCATGCAATTTCATCGCATAAAATTGCAAAAATATACCGCCTATTCCATCGCATTTTTTAAGAAAACGTGCTGCAAAATCAAGGATTTTTGCCCGCAACAATAACAAAAAAAATCTGCGTTTTTCTGGAGGGACTGAATAATAATCTGTTACGAAGCAATGTAGGGACTGTTTATGTTTTAACAATCTCGTGACAGTCCCTGTTCTGTTGTTGGATGCATAACACATACAATTTTGTTTTGATCAAAATGATTGCAATGAGCGAGCAGACAGCAACCGAGCACACGAGGCAGAGATGTGTGTGTGCATTTGTCACACTCTCCTCACTGCATTTACTTCACTGAAACACACAAACAAACCACTTTACTGCAATTAATCAAACGTCCCAAAGCTTTCAAACAATGTGACAGATGTTATGCCCAGTACATTACAGTTTTGCTTTCCTGTGCGTACACTACACTGAATCTGTTTTTAATGCCTAGACCTCTAGCAGGAAAAAACGCCAAGCAAAGAAGAGAACAAAATGAAAGGAAATAGACGAACAAGGGCAGACTCACTCTCCGGGTCCTCCGCAGTAGCAGTAGCACTGCTGATGGTTCGTACGATGCAAAGAGTCCCACTCCAGCTCCTCTGGATTATAGGGCAGTACCTGCTTCATGGCCTGCAGCGCTTTAGAAATTGGCCCTTTTTTCAGAGCTCCCCCTTTCTGCCACATAAAGAAACACACATCAGCAACATGGCCTCCCCGATCCCCATTCATTTACATGGAAAGAGAAAAGAGTGTATACGCACGGATATGAAAGACTTACTCTCACAGCTAAAGCAAAAATGCACTTTCTGCAGAACCATGGAGAAAGGTCAGCTGAGCTCTCCACTGGGGGCAAGTGGCAGAGCTGGTGATAGCCTGAAGATGCAAGGCAAGCATGTGGAAGTACGGAGGACAAATATTACCACAAAAAAAGAAAAAGATGTGTAAATATGACCAGCAGAGCTGAAGTCGACACTAATCTTTGAGACTTCAGAGAGCCACTTCAGGCGAGTCATTACTGTAGTGCAGTCTTACCGAACCCTCCTAAATTCATCAAAGACACGCAGAATAGCTCTCTATTTGCTTTTGTAGACGCTATGGCATTCATAATGCAAATTGTACCACATTTTCCACTCCAGTTTTTTTTAAATATATTATCACAAGTACATTTTAATCAGTTCTATTCACAGGCAGAGGAGTTCCCCAGCCGTTGCATCATGCAAGAAGTCAAACAACATTTATATTACTAGATTTCTACATTTTCTGAAGAAATTGCGATAGCTACAGAGGCGTAACCACCACAGACATTAAATATAATCACAAAATAAATCAGATATGGCTAACTCTGTTTGTTGGTAGCATGACAATAACAGCACAAATGAGCTGATCAAATCAAAGAAAGCGGGCACTACTGTTACCCAAAACCCGAGGACAAGTTCTAACAATCAGTTGATAGAGTGCAAGATAGGAAGCAATTAGCCGGACAGTAAATATTTTGCTTTTGTAAACCATTTTAAGATAGAGATGTGAAACTTCCGACATCAATACTGTCAAACTTTGACAAAATCATGAATGTGATGAAACAAAGAAACTTCAGCATATTAGGCATAAGATTAA
Organism: Carassius gibelio; assembly: GCF_023724105.1. Lineage (NCBI taxonomy): Eukaryota > Metazoa > Chordata > Actinopteri > Cypriniformes > Cyprinidae > Carassius > Carassius gibelio. The sequence goes on along the minus strand of NC_068378.1, from coordinate 22,376,971 downwards.
ATGAGCAATTCACTGCAGACAAGAAGGGATTTTAATAAACGTTTTCTGTCTATGCAGTAGAAATTAGCTTTTTTTTTTTTTTGTAAATCTGTGCTACACAGAAGTAGAAAAGATGCAGAAGTACGATCTGTAATCTTCAGAACAGCCCTGGAGCTGTTCATAGCATGCAGAATGACAAATTTTACGTCATTTATTATTTGCAAATAGTTCAAATGCATTACATTACAACAAAATTATTATTTATTTTTTTTAGTAACCTCCCAAGACATGGACATGGGTTTGGTTATTATTACAATTTTAGTTTGCCAGGGTGTGGCTACATAGTTGGTAGGACATTTTGGGTGTATGCTAGGTGGTTGGCACAAACAGAATAACCATCAGCCGTCCCACCCAAACCCAAATAAAATAAGTAAAATTTATATAATTTTAAATGTTCTGTAATATATTCATTTACCACAATAAATTACTATTTTTTAACCTATTTAACAAATAAATTTTTCCCCCTAAGTTAATAATAATAATTATTATTATTATTGTTATTTAGGGGAGGGACATGCTCATTGTAGAAAGCATTCACTTTACAAAATGATTTTATTTTTACTATTATTATTCCCATCAATTAATAATATTTAGGCATTCCATTGGACACACATCTACCTGTGCAAGATGAGGACTCATTAATATATTGTTTTCCTGGAGGAGAGAAAATCTAAATATAAATTTGTCTGTCTAACAGTCAGCTGTACATTCGGTGTACATTAGCATACACATTATCTCAAATCCTTAACCCTAAGAATGAGTAATAGTCAGAGTGATGCAATACAAGCATCACTCATTGAGTTTCTGAGTCAGTACTTCTTTAAAATGAATCACTACTTTCTCCAAGCAAAAGCAAGCTGTTTTACTGCGATATATCAGGGTTTTGTGTGCTACGTAATGAACTAGAATACAGACAGTGCCCATGTCTGTCTCAGACTCACCTATTCCGCACTTCCCACAGATAAGAATTTCATTACCAGGAACCAAAGACATGTCAGAACACACTGAGCATTTGGGTTCTTCCCCAGGGACACCAGCTGTGCGAGAGAACGAGAGAATAAAGCTTCAGTTACCTCGTCACCATGCTGTCACACACACAAACACTGACATATCAAACAAAATATCGGCTTTCTAGCTTGCTGATGATTCTTTGCTGCTTCTTCTGAAATTAAACATCCCGGGTTTGTACGATGCATATTTCACTCAACTGCTTACCATGCTGTATGTCTTTCCAAAGCACCCAGAACTTGGAGTTGTCTTCAAACGTCACAAAGCAATTCTGTTTTGAGGTGCTCACCTATAGAGGAAATGGAATAAGGAATGTATGTACTGTTAAAATGCAAACATGAAACTGTAATAAACATGAATATATATTTGCCAAAATATTTTTCATGAGTGTCAAACATTCAGTCACACTTTATTTTAGGGTCCAATTCTCACTATTAACTAACCATTAACTATGACTTTTGCCTCAATTATCTTCTTATTTGCTGCTTATTAATAGTTTATAAGGTAGCTGTTAAGTTTAGGGTATTGGGTAGGATTATGGATGTCATGCATTATATGTACTTTAATAAACAGCCAATATGTTAATAATAGACAGGCAAATAAGCAACTAGTTATTAGTGTGAATTGGACCCTATACTAAAGTGTTACCGAACATTCTTTCAGGTCATGAACACCTCTTGTATGTTTCCTCATGGGACCCAGCCATACATATTGGTCTTCTATATATCTGGTGTTTCTTAAAGTGGAAAGCCTGGGCTTTCAACGCACAATATAATTTTCTTTTTCAAGACAGACATGTCCCTTTTCTTAATTAAAAATATCCTTTGTAAGGTAAATCATGTCTTATCACCTTAAACAGGGTAAAAATATTCCAATTAAATATTTTCTTATTATATATTTTTGTTCCATTGTAAATTGTTAATGTAAAACATGCACATCAAAACCGTTATTTATTTCATCATCAGACCAGATTTGGAGAAATTTAGCATTATATCACTTGCTCACCAACGGATCCTCTGCAGTGAATGGGTGCCGTCAGAATGAGAGTCCAAACAGCTGATAAAAACATCACAGTAATCCTCAAGTAATCCACACGACTCCAGCTGATCAATTAATGTCTTGTGAAAAGCTGTGTGTTTATAGGAACTAAATTCATCAGTGAGGCGTTTTAACTTTAAACCACCACTTCTGGACAAAATACAAGTCCATAAACCATGCTTATGCTTCCTTCAGTGAAAAAGTCCATCAAATCCACTGTTTTGGACAGTATTTGCTTGTAAATGGTGCTTGATCTGTGCATATTTCTTTCCTGACTCAAACGAGACAAGTTTTTCTCTGGAGAAAGCAATATTATTGATAGAGGTCTTTATATAGAGTTATTTTAGCCATGGTCTGAAGTTAAACACATCTTAATGATGGATTTGTTTATTACAAGCGTGCAGCTTTTCACTTAAGTCAGGGGTCACCAAACTCAGTCGCTGGAGGGCCGGTGTCCTGCAGTTTACTTACAACTAACCGAGTTTGGTGACCCCTTTATGAATTGATTGACTGAAGGATTACTGTGATGTTTTTAGCAGATGTTTAGACTCTCATTCTGAAGGCACCCATTCACTGCAGAGGATCCACTGGTGAGCAAGCGATGTAATGCATCTCCAAATCTGTTCTGATGAAGAAACAAACTCATCTATATCTTGGATGGCCTGAGGGTGAGTACATTTTAAGCAAATTTTTAATTTTGGGTGAACTTTTCCTTTAATGCTGCAAGCACTATTACAACTTAATTTTAAACTTTTCATTTTGCCATGTTCCATGAGGATATACAGTGCTGTGTGTGCAATAAAAAAAAATAGAGACGTTCAGTGCATTCAGTTCAGGGGTATATAAACTTGGACAGTATCATTAACTCACTCTCTGGATCTTGCCCAGGTAGTAAAGGCCGTCAGACCAGCGACACAACACGTACTGGCCCACGGTCAAGTTGGTCTCCTGTTCGCTGCAGGTTTTCTCTCTCTTGGGAAGCAGGTGCTTGGGTTCTAGAGGTTCCGACCTGACTTTCAGATATCCGTCCCGACAGGCCGATTCCAACATGCTGACAGTAGACACACCTAAACTTCCTGTTAGTAAGAACACACAAATCATGAAAAATATGTAGATTACACAAAGTTTATCACATGTGATGTTTCCCAGTGGAATTATTTGCATAATATTTCATTCAAACACACTCTTTTGGAATTTTTTTGGTGTTTTTCTATTTAAAAAAAGGTTTAAATATGAAAACCTCGGTGACCACAAATCTCAATGTAAAAACTCCCACAGAAATCAAGGTAAAGATTGACATAATGATGGGTTTTGCCCACTGGTCAGTCCACTTGCATATACGAATAAACACTCCGGCAAAGCAGCAAAAATAATAAGTCTGACTATTTCTCTTCCAGTTGCTTTTTTAATCTAAATTAGCCCAAAAGATATTTATAGATGGAAAAAGGTTTTCAGGATTTATATGCGCAATTAATCGATAAGCATAAATGCAGAGCACCATCAATCTAAAGGCATGGCTCATTTAGCATAAATAAGGCTTTAAAAACATGACAGTCTTCTAGTTCTCAGGGAAAATCATTGGAATCAAAATGGGATAGTTGCAGCTTTGTCCACTTATTTATTTGATAGTAAAATTAGGAACATGCACTTGACTAGATAACTTTATTCTGTATAAAGTTATATAATAATAATCTTTTAATTATTATTATTACTTAAAATTAGTTTATTTTACTTATTTAGTGAAGTCTTGTGACGTTCAAGGACTGATTACAGCATGAGCAAATAGCATTCGATTAACGGCTGTGAAGATGCAATATGATTGGCTGGACCTACTGTAAGAACACGCCCACTTTAAAGATCGATTCAGTGTTTCAAGTCTGTATGAGATTCAAAACAGTATAGAATGAGACATCTCAAAATAAGGAGACATCATCATCAATAAGATATAATTTGTAGACTACTACGGAAGTTCTAAGCGGCCATGCATTATAATGTTTTTCCTTCTTGTTTTCTCGTTATAATGACTTAATTTTCTCGTTATTTCTACATAATGAAAATCGTTTTCTCGTTATAACGACTTAATTTTCTCATTATCTCGACATAACCAGTCGTTTTCTTGTTATAACGACTTAATGTTCTCGTTATCTTGACATAATGAAAGTTTGTTTTCTCGTTATAACGACATGATAGGTTTACATTTGCTAAAGTAACGAACTCAACTTTGACAGGCATCTGATGGACAACCATGCAGGTGCTCTTACTGTAGCCTATATTTCAGCAAATTTTGCTTCGCCTACGTAATAACGTCTACGTAGAATACTGTACATAAATAAAGGCTGATCAATCACTGTTGATTTTTCCAGAGACCGTACACCAAACGATTTGTTTTTGTAATTAACATGTTTAAATGGCAACACCGCCAACACTTCAGAAGGATGCAGAACTATTCTTAGATCTTTTAGAGCTTCTTGAATTAAACTCACTTTTATTTTTCCCTTAGTTTGAAATAAAATTATATATAATTAGTCATTTTTAGTAGTCATTATATGCTGTGACAGATATATAATGTGCGTTACAAGCTTCTGTTTGAAAAGATCGTTCAAGTCCAGTGTATGTGTGTGTGCAGGAAAAAAATGATTACAACATTATAGAACAAAACTGAAATAAATTAGCCTATGCACTTTAAATATACATCACATTTCTTATCAATATGGTTAACAATAAAGATTAATAATAAGGAAAAGAAGCACATCACAAATAGCCTATCCTTAAATTCCCGTCCTACTGTAGATAAACAAAACATTTCCTCTTATTAACTACCTAATCATATGCCTAAAAGTAGCACAAATAAAGATATAGGTGCAAACAGAATACAGTGATGTCAACCTTGGGTTTGATAAGCAGTTATTTTATGACACAGAACGCGTTGGTGAAACTCATGCATCTAGCAAGAACTTTATACACAAAATAATCATATTGATTCAAGCATTTAACATTTCTGAATTAATTAAATGTCAGTAATGAACAAGACTGCACAAATTTTAGCGATCACGAGGAAGCTCCACGTACATTAAAGTGGATAACTTCTTAGAGAAAATTAAGTCGTTATAACGACGAAACAAGAAGGAAATTCTCAGCGTGACACGAAAAATCCCGACAGAAGACATATTGACACAAATTTCAAATGATTTTCAACGGTCGCGTCCAGTGTAGAAAGTCTTTAGCTGTCCGGTAGAGACGCTGTGTTAGGCAAAACTATATGATGCTTAAACGCTCATTGTGGAAACTCGTAATAGATTTCAGTTAAATTGAGTGATTCAATGGCTCACTTAGAATATTAAAAACATGTCGCCACCTAATGGCGTGACGAGCAATCTCAGTGAGTCAGGTCAGTGAACTGATTCAAAAGATTCAAATCACTGAGTTGAATCAATATACAAGCAATCCATACTGTGCATGAAAAAAATGAACTCGGTAGTATTAAATATAATCTATATATTATATATAACAATATATAACAATATATAACAATAAATATATATATATATATATATATATATATATATATATATATATATATATATATATATATATATGGTTTTTCTGTAAAAAAAAATAATAATAATTATATAAAAATATATACTTCGTATTTTATTTATCTATTCATTTGAAGAAGTTTATTTGTTTACCGTTAGATGTTTTGTAGTTTTAACAACGTTGATCTTATCCATAAACCACCATGTGGTTAGGAATTACTCAGTGTGATCCAGGTAAGCAAGTATGTACTGAATGTGCGTAGAACTGCAAATATATTCGTCCAACCACAACAGTGCACATGGGGAATATTGTCTGACTCAATCTCAACCCTGATGAGGTTAAAAAAAAAACTGGGGAGCTGAGAAACGGAGCTGGTTGACTCATCGTCATGTGAAGTGAACTTATTGATCTCTGGCAGTTTTCTTCTGCTAATATGCACCATGAATCGAAACCAGGCGGCCGTGAATCACACGATTTTCAACTGTATTCTAACTATAAGAATCAAACATGCGTGCTTTTTCTCTGCATGACAGAAAATAAGACAGAAAACTATTGCATCGACTATAAAAGCATGCACTCCTGCATGAAAGGTCACTCTATAAACAAACCAACTTCTATCAATTCAAACTTCTATCAAGAGTCTATCAGTTCAGCTAAGTTACTTTAATAAATAATAGCCACTGCGAATCTTAGAACGGACTCCCTCCCCATTTCAAGACATGCAACATCATCAGGGCACGCTGGAAACCTACGCACTGCCAAAACTCTCAGGGACTCAGACAAGTTTTCACACTAGCTGTAATCAACACATAACATGCACAAAACACACACATCACTCTGTTTCTCCTTCGTATGCATGATTAAGTTCGTCAGATCAGTGCATCTGAGTTGTTACGCACTACAATGCAGCAGATTTTGAATCTGGTCACATTCAAACACATCTCTCGCTGAGATTACCGCTTTGATTTCTCTCCAATCCCGCGGGTAAAACGCGCCAAAAGTACAGCTATTCCTCCTCTGGCAGCCCGAAATCCCATTCGCGATGCGTACGAGAGCTTCTGGTGTTTTTACAGCTCAAGCGGCGCAGAAATGTAGTCAGTGAACGTCGCCATTTTTTCACCTTTTCCCGCGAATCATTTACGTTTTGCTTATGTAATTAACATAACCCGATCATCATCATCATCATCCACGTACAGGAAGTACAGAAGCAGCGCTCTCGAGGAGGGGCTACAGAAGCACTGCTCCAATGACAAAATGATATTAAATGCTCTGATAGTACAACGTGACAGGGGAAAAGACTGCAGTGCAAGGCAGAAATGAAAGCCATACTTGGATATAAAGATAGAAAAATTACAGAATAAAGTTTTTAAACTTTCATATAACTATTAGATTAGATTATTCTGTTATATATGTAGGCTAGCTACTGTAGAATAAGTAGTCTATAGATAGATAGATAAATAGATAGATAGATAGATAGATAGATAGATAGATAGATATTAAAATTATATACAGAAGTTATAGCCTAAATATATATAGTTAGTTATTTAAATTAGATATATATTACAATTATAGTTATACTGTATAATATGTAGGAAGATGGATTTTGTTAATGTTATTCTTGGAAGTTATAAAAAGTGTAATGGTTTTGATGAGTGGATGTGAGAGATGTGTCAGAGAGAGTGAGCTGTCAGCATATATGTCTTCAGCAAAGGTTTGCTGACAGTGCAACTGCAACAATGCAGTTACATTTTTAACACATAATGGGACATACTTGCTGGCATAACAGTTATATTCTTAGATTTCTGCGAAATTTGGACATTGTGATTCAGGCAGACATCACAAGTCATAGCGGGCTGAATATATAAAAATATTTATGTCGCAGAACAAAACTAACAATATACACTGGGGGCTATGAATTCCAGATGACTAAGAGTATTTAGTTATTTGATTCAGGGTGTTGGTTTTTACATATTGTAAAAAGTTACCCTTTCAACTGTGAGAAACCACCTGTTCTTTTCTCATCTCTCATTCTGCCTGTCCTTTTCTCATCTCTCAGTTTTGATTTTAGATCATTTGATTGTGTCAGGAAGGATAAAGTTTCTCTCCAAGTATAGGCTATTACTTTCAGGACTTTTAAAAACTGCTTACTAGCTGAACTGGTTTTGGTTTTGCACACATTCCTGGAAGTGTTAACTTGAAGGTAACGTGTTGTACAATGCAAATAATTGCCACAGCTACAAATGTTACACTTTCTATTAATAAAAAGTTATGAGGTGATTTTGCACATATAATGCGTTGGTTCGGCAACATTTCTATTGTGTATATAGAAGGAAATACAAGTTGATATGCAAAAATTGTGGTAAGCATCGGATGCTCTGTGAAAAAATTATGACTCTTCATAGTGAAAATACATTTATAAAATCATGCTAAAAATTCATGAACCCACTTGATTTTTCATGTGCTAATCTGGATCTATGCTACAAAATCTTGACTGATTTTTCAATGCACAAAATAAATAAAATTACAATAATCAGAAAGAAGAAACAAATCCATCAAGTCATTTTCACTTTAAACTGCTTCAGAGCAAAATAATCCATAACATGGATCACATGCAGGGATAAAGTCATTACCCTGTTTGTCCTCTCACATCAAAATCCACCAATATAAAACAGTTTTTGCTTGTAAACGGTGCTTGATCTGTGCAAACCTTTTCACTGGAGAAAGCAAATAATAGAGGACTTTGATGGATTTGTTTCTAATAAACATGCAGATTTTTGCTTTAAAAGACGTTCATTAATTGACTGGAATCACGTGGATTACTGTGATGTTTTTATCAGCTGTTTGGACTCATTCTGATGGCACCCATTCACTGCAGAGCAAGTGATACAGTATAATGCTACATGCTACTTTCGTAAATGCAAATAATATTGATTGTTTAAATTTTAAAGAGGTTAAATCACAAATTGCTTATCTGCAATGTTGAGACATGTTTTAAGCAGATAAACTATGCTATGAGGAAACAAAAACAAGGTAGTAAACACATTTAATATTACATATAAAATATGAAAACTGTCAGAATGATGTAAGAAAATCCAAAAGAGTTCGTTCCATAATAAATAAAACATAAATATATCCAAAATAACACATGAAAAAAAAAATCTGTTTAAAACATTAAGAGCCAAGTGTCAATCTAAAAATATTACTTTACTCATGTACCCAAAGATCCAAAATGCAACCGAGACAAAACTCTTCAATTTTTCAGTTCATAAATATTTCCGGGTTTGTTTCTTTGCACTCCATATTCATTTTGTCCAGATCCAGAATTGTTATGCTTAACAGCCAGGCCTTCATGGTTCAAGAGGAGGTGTCTACCACGCACTTGATATAGATGGTGTCATCCTTGCAGTAGGCATGCTTAGGCGACCTCAATTTCCCCAGAGGGAAGAAAAGGGGGCACCCGCTGGCCACATTCATCTCTGAAATGGGCCGGTGGAAAGATACAGAGGAGAGGTCGGGACGGAAAGCGTCGATGACGTGCTCCCTCTGGTTCTGATCTATGAGAAAGAACGTGACCTGCCAGATACGTGCAGGAGATGTCAGTGGAAGGTCATGGAAAATGCTGATGACACATTATTGAGGAACCAAAGCTGATTCATTACAACTGAAGCCACTATTAAAGGGGTCATATCATACATTTATTAATTCTTTATCCTGAGGAGCACTTAGTACGTTATTTGCAACATACAGCTGTAATTTAGTTTTTCATGAGCATTTTACACTCTCTCTAACACCTTGAATGTGTTGCTTTTTGCTATGCTGCTGTTAATAATTCTACATGCTTTCTTCAATGTGAAATTTTGAGTTTCTAATGTTTTTAAAAAACCTTCAATAGCAGAATCATTAAGCAATCTACACTACTTTGTGCCAATCAAACATTATTTCTGATAACTGTATTTTTATTTATCATTGAAAAGTCAAAACTCAATTATTATTATTTTTGTCTCAAAACGTATTAAAATCTATAAACCAGACATTTGTTTTTCTTTAATCTATAAACCTGTACCTTTCTGCTTTTTCAATTTTTTTTAGTTATTATTTTACTAAACACGGACACATGAGATGGTAATGCACTTCAGTGTTCCTTTCTGAGGGCTCACATCAAGTGTTAGGCACTCTTGACTAGAACATCATGATGCTCATTTTACATTGATAATCACTGCAAGACAGAAGCAGGAAGTTTTTGAAAAAATTTTTCGAAAGTAGAACAAAATTCCTAGCTATTGCAAGTTAATGCCGCCATCAATTGAATTTGTATTCATTCTTGTAAACACTAATAATTCAAATAATTTAATCAAATTGTCTTGCAGGACTGGGAAGGACATTTTGTGTTTATCATTTACGTTTGAGTTCAACATCTAAAGTATAATTTCATTATACATCAAAGCTTTTTTTATTTCAAAAGATCAAAGAATTTGGTTCCTTGTAATGACTCCTTTAATGTATGAATTCAGCATGTAAGCGTCATGAGCTAAGAGAGAACACAAATGTGCATAATAATGATTGATCGGTTCACTGATTGACAGCTTGATTTTAGTGTTTTACCTTATATCTGAATGGCCATGAGAGAATGGGGTCATATTCTCCTTTCATTATAACAAAGAAAAGAGAGATGTGCGTTCCCTTTCCAACCCCATCTCCGTTCAAGTAGAGCCGCATACACACTTTAAATCCATACCTGGCAGTGTAGAAAGCTGAAAAACACAATGCATTGTCGTTTTTATGTGAAGCTTGATGTGCTTTAGTTAAAACCCTTAAAAATAGCATCAGATAACCAGGGAGCTTCTTTCATCTCGAAAATCAAATGCATGGTTTCCTTTTGCTGACTGCTGTATTGGAACAACTCCAATTGAGTTGCAAATATTGTTTTTCTGATATCCTGTTCTAAAATGATGTGAAAGAAATTACCTTCAGTTGTTCTCTTTCAGTCTTTCTCTTTCTTGGTCTTGCTGTGTATTATGGTTGTGTTCACGCAGACACATGACTACTGGGCAAACAATTCCATTTCAGTCTTTGTAACAGCTGCACATTTTCTTTTTTCATTTTCCCTTTCGCTGGTACCAACTCATTTTTTTAGAACTGGTCTTATGAATGAGCATCGATTGTACTTCAATATACGACAACAACTAACATTCATTCACCACAGCTCTCCTGATGAGTTTAGTCCAATGCATTAAAGTATTCAGTGCTGGCAAAATAGTTTTTGCTTCGGCACAAAAGTGAGAAGTGATTGGCAATAATATATTGATTACGTCAACTGAAACTGCAAATGGAACAAGCTTAGAAAAATAAGGCTCAGGGGACTGAGATTTTTCTGAATCACACGGTAGATGTAGACCTGTTCCCCACACAAACTACCATATGATTTTGACTATGATTCACAGATCATATGGACAACATTTAGTCACCACCTACCTTCATTACATGTAACACAACTAATAGCCCTAAACAAATGATTCCTTTAAACCGGTTCTTTTTATTGAACCAAAAACACACAGACAGACCAAGTCCTATGAGCCAGTTCTTTTAATGAATAATAATAATAATAAAAAGTTTAATTTATATAGCGCCTTTCCCGAGCCCACATGGCTACTGCTCTTATAACAGCTAGTTTTTAACAGTCCTTTTGTCTTTGGGACATTATATTTCTGACAGATTTCTGCTCGTTCTAAATCAGATAAAGATAAAGTAGCATAGTAAAGATTACATTTACATGAATGCATTAGTAAAAGAGTGATTGAGTCTGCGAAGAAATATATGCTACAACTTTTCAGTTTCTAAGCTATTTTAGTGAGAAATCACAGACCAGTGTTGATAACATTTCAGCACTACTGAATGATTCTGTGTGCGCATGACGAGTGTGTGATGTACGAACTACTGTCTGTAGCCTGAGTGTGTTGCGTTACAATGTAGTGGCGCAAAATAGATTAAAACGGTCATTAAAGGCACAATATGTATTTTTTTTTCTGTTGGAAGGCGCGTATTTAAAACACAAAGAAACAAAGGTGTAGTTTGATGATGCCATGACTGAGTATGGATTCATGGGAGTTGTCGTCTTCATCCCCACAGCCAATACAATCCGATGTGACTTCCGACGGCAGAAATCATGTTCGTGGATGAGCTAATGATTTATTAACGTAGTAGAATAAAGCAGGGTGAGGCTGAAAGCCCTCGAAGCGAAACAAAGCTGCTGAACGAACGTGACACACAGCTCGAAAGCAGCGGAGCTTTTAGAATGCTACAGTCGACCGCTTCTGCTCCTCCTGGTCGTGCTTATAAGGGGGGAAAAAGCAGCGCTGTTTTATCCTACAAGATACGTTTGAAAGTTCTGTTATTATGCTACTCTATGCGATCTTAACCGGTCTATTAAAACGCACAACATATTAAAGCCTCTTTGGTGTTTCCAAACAAAACGGAAATCGAGGGGAAATGACATCATTGGGAGGAGACAAAATGACACTATGGACACGGTCCATGTCACTAGTTAAAATTGCTTATATCTCTGGATTTGAACATTCTTCGAAACATTTATGATAATGTAAGTCAGCAAAATATATTACACTGTTCTAAAGGTTTTTGGATATTTTAACAAATATTGCACATATTGTGCCTTTAACTTAACTGTACAATAATCTATTTAAAACATACATTCTCTCGTTCAATTTTGAGCATCCAGGTGGAATAATCACTTTCTGGAGCGCTTTCGGAGAATGCATTTATTTGTCATGTTAACTGTTTTGAAACTGAGCTTAAATGTGGACTTGTAAATATTAGGGAAGTCGTGGCCTAATGGTTAGAGGGTTGGACTCCCAATCGAAGGGTTGTGGGTTCTAGTCTCGGGCCGGATGGAATTGTGGGCGGGGGGAGTGCATGTACAGTTCTCTCTCGCCCTTGAGCAAGGCATCGAACCCCCAACTGCTCCCCGGGCGCCGCTGCATAAATGGCTGCCCACTGCTCCGGGTGTATGCTCACAGTGTGTGTGTGTGTGTTCACTGCTCTGTGTGTGTGCATTTCGGATGGGTTAAATGCAGAGCACAAATTCTGAGTATGGGTCACCATACTTGGCTGAATGTCACTTCACTTTCACTTTCATATTTATTTTCTTGTTGGTCCTTCTATAGGACCAGAAACTAGTCAGCATCAAGTTCAAAGAGTAATGGTAGAGCATTAAAGTCAACCAGTCTATGCAACCTCTAGTGTGTGTATGTACAGTATATATATATATATATATGTAAATGATGACAGAATGGTTTTTTTTTAGATGTTCTCCACTTTGTAGATGATTCTCCCTTTCAGAACAGTACAGGAGAGATATCTGCTTTGGTACCTGGCGAGTACTGACTGATCTGTTGGCCACTGGCAGCCTCTCTCAGACTCTGGCTGACATCACACAACCGCCAGAGAAAGGTGCCATCATATGAGACGGCCTGCTGGGCGCTGATACACTGCTGCAATGAAGTGATGTGAATGTCTTTCCTGACCAGTCTCTGCTGCTGTTCCGCTACCTAGAATGTGATGGAAAAACATTATAACGGATGAACCACCCAAAGGTATGATTGGCTCACTGCAAAAGCGCAATACTAATGTATCATAATGGACCTTCAGAGCTGGTTAATGCCGGCAGCATTGTGTGAGACACTTCGAAATACAGAAAAACAAGGAGATGATTAGACACATCCTTTTTTTTTTTTAACAGCACTTGGAGAATTGTCACTCAAATCTATTTTCTACCACTCATTCCCTTCTCATCCTTACTTCAACCTTTCTCTTCATTTTCAGCATTTCAGGAACGTCATCTCAGCTCCCACATGTTAAATAACCCCTCCAGGTCGAGCGTCAGAACACAGCCGTAATTATTTGTTAGCACCTCCCAGTGTTAAAATGAGCACAGGGGCAAATAAATTAGCATTTCAGATCTCCCCAAAAGAACACCTTTTGTTAGTTTTATGTGCGTCCTTATTTAAAGCATGAATTATGCAACCCAACGGCTACAAATAAAAACACATCTCAGGTAACAAATGTTCTGCAGAGATTTCTATATAGCATTTCAGCTCTTTTGCAACACAAACACTTTAATTAGCTCCAACCATATTGCAGATTCACAGCGTGAGATCAATGCCTAGTTAACTGCAGGACACATCAAAGTAATGAAATCTGTTGTTGCTATTTACACACAGTGGAAAACAAGTGCTTTGTTTTTGATAATCTAGGAAGGAAATAGTGTGATATCAGGCTTGTGCACCGTTCAGAACGGCATTTAATTCCTGACATTTGAAATGAGGCAGCAGGATGCACAATTCCAATGTGAATATTTTAATTTAGATAGAATTAAAATATATATATATATTTTTTTTTTTAAATACTGTTCAGTGTAATTTTTAATAATACTAGTCATCTTCAGTAGGAATTAGCCATAAACTTATCATACAACATGCAAGGTATTTCAAGAAACATTAGATTAAACATTTACCTTTTACTATATTTCATTATCAGTTAATTCACATTTTGAATACTGGAGACAATGTAATGGATTTGTGGTGCTGTAGGAAATATTGTGAATTATTTAGATAATGTTAATCTTAGTTTTAAGAAATACACTATTGTGTAGTTTGGGGACAGTATGTTTTATTTAAAAAAAAAAAAAAAGAAATTTAATGACGTAATTATTTACATTTTGTGGTCAAACTTGTGTTAGACCGCAATTCTGTAAATATTTCTTTGCGTTATCCCAATTCAATTCACATTGCAAACATTTCATTAAAAGCCAATTGACTAATAAAGTTTTATGTATGTATAGACAGAACATTCTCACAAATCTATTAGTTTAACACCATCACCAAATTATTTCAAAAGAAATTCTAGAAGGAATCAGAATATATATATATATACATATATTAACATATAATTTGCATGTGAGCATCAGTGTGGCAGCACCACTGCTATGTAATTTCATTATCCTTTCAGTCTCTAAAAGTTCCCTAGGTATTGAAAATCTGCTTTAAAAAAAAAAAAAAAAAACTCATAATAATGCCATTCTAAAACTGACCACTGTTTACAAGACCATTTCATTCCATTTAAAGTTGAAATTCCCATACCATTAGTGTCATGAAACAGACTTTTTACCTTGGTTTCCAAGTGCTGAATGAGCTGCTGATTGTTGTAATGGTCCCTCTCCAGCGCGACCACACTGATCTGTGTCTTTTCCACCTCTCGGTTCAAAGCTGAGATGATGTTCTCCATGACCTGCACCCTCTGCTGTAGAACATCCAGTTGCTGGCCTACAGCAAGTTCAGCCTGATCGTCCTGAAGACTGAGGGCCTTATCACTCACTCCTGGGTCTCCTCTGTCGGTCTCAGTCTCACCCTCACTCTGAGAAGCACCACACTGTCCAGGCTGAAGAAGATCAGAATTCAGGGTACGCTGAAGAGCCCTGGTCACATCCAAGAGAAGCTGTAGATGGCCAACATGGCTGCAGGATTCATGATCTTTTAATTTGTCTGTATTGCCCTGAAATAAAATGTTGCAACAAAACTGTATCATTCAGTCATAAAATACTACTTCCCCCACTACAACAACAAGATTTACTTGAGAAGTACAATTGTAATAAGAATGTATATATTTATTTGGTTACACCATTGACAAATTTTGTTTGTTTATTTTAAAGCAAAAATCTAACAAAATTCATAAAAAGTATAATTATTATAATAAAGTCTAATACAGGGGTTTTCAAACTTTTTTATTTCTATTAATTTGTAAAAAAAAAAAAAAAAAATCCCTTTAAATTTAGAACATATCCTTTTTCTGCAAAATATTAGTTTTCTCTAGCTAATATTAGAATATTAGAGCTCAATTTAAAAGTATTTGTAAGTAATCTGCACATTAAATATTGTTTCAAACAGGCATACAACCCAAATGAACATTTAGAAAAATTTTTTTTTTAAATGAAACTATATAATACATCATGATTAACATACAAACACTGGTGCTGTTGTTAAAAGACCAACCTTAAAAAGACAACCAACTTCTGAGAAAATGCATGGCTCTTTCTTTTTTGAGCTGCCTGGGTGATTATTCTACAAAGGAAACACACTTTAGAATTGTTCTTGTTTGTACATCCACTTTCAAGGTAATACACCAAAATCAGCTCTTCTACCTTTTGCCGTTTATCAGTCTTTGTCGTCTTCTTGTCGGGGCATACATGCTCCTGTAAAAAAAAAAAAAAATTAAGAAATGTCACTTTCACTAACCACACTGATGAAAGGTTTGCTTCAATAATTTTGTGCTGCAAACTTTTCATAACATCTCATTCGGACGTTTTAATCTTAATTTGAAGCGAGAAACACATTGCGTTTGAAGATATCTCGACTAATGTGTTGTGTTTGAAGTTTGAAGTTTAAAATCATTGGATTTCTGCCTTGTTTTTTTTTTTTTTTTATTCCTATAATCCATGTCCCGGAGTGTAGGTCCCGATGGGTGATAGGACAAGAAAGTAATATGGGACAGCAGTAAACACTGGAGACTCCATCTGTGGCTTAAAACCGAGCCATGGGGCTTCAAGCAAGGGCACGCTGACCCAGAACCACTCTAGCATCAACGAAAGAGGCCCGAATATCTTGGACTTACAGGCCTTTTCACACAATATCACTCATGTATCATTCATGTATATATGATTCAATAATACTCAAATATATTGCTGTTTGTACATTGAGACATATTCTATAACTGTTTTCCAGTAAAACATCCAAACATACAGAACATAAGTATGTGTATGTCTTCTTTTCATGGAAATGATCTTGAATTAGGGCTATTTTTATATATAGGTATATTTTTCAATACAGAAATACTGATTAGGAAAATAATTTTTTGTAGCATAGACAATCTCTAAAGTGTCATTTTCTAACCTTACCTGGAGTTCTTTTGGTGTCAGGACACCTGTACAAGAGGGACACGAGGTCTTGTTGTTGGGACAACCACTGTCCAGATGTGTAGCCAGTGACTTCCTCTGCACCATGATGCCACAGCCAATGTTGCAAGGGATCAGGGCATATTCACACTGACTCTGGTGGTCCTGTTGAATGAGCAATTGAACAGTAAATATAAATATTTTCCGGACTATAAGTCAAATTTTTTTCATAGTTTGGCTGGTCCTGCGACTTATAGTCAGGTGCGACTTATTTATCAAAATTTATTTGACATGAACCAAGAGAAAAAGAACTAAGAGAAAGGAAGCAAGAGAAAACATTACCGTCTACAGCCGCGAGAGGGCGCTCTATGCTGCTCAGTTCTCCTGTAGTCTACACTGAGCAGCATAGAGCGCCCTCTCGCGGCTGGAGACGGTAATGTTTTCTCTTGGTTCTTGGTTCTAAATAAATGCGACTTATAGTCCAGTGCGACTTATATACTGTATGTTTTTTTCCTCATCATGACGTATTTTTTGACAGATGCGATTTATACATAGGTGCGACTTATATTCCGAAAAATACGGTATGCTTTTTTTTTTCTGTTGAAAACAAAAAGATTTTTGTCATCCAAGAATCTTCATGCAGTTCTTTTGCATACAGGGACAATTCATAATGATTATGCAAAATTGTTTATAAAAAAAAAAAAAAAAAAAAGGGGAAATAGAAAAACACCATGCCAGTTCAGTTCCTCACATTTATTTATTGTTTGTCTTATTAGGTTATTGTTAAACTTATTATGTTATTTGTATACTTTAGTAATGGTGTTTAGAGCTTGGTGGTCATTATAATCTGTCATTGTATGAAAATAAAAAGCTGTATAAAGATTCTACAATACATCTGATTTCTAGAGCAAAGAAATAAATAAAATAACCGCATTAAGATCTGAAACAACATGAGGGTGAGTAAATGACATTTAAATAAAAAAAATTTAAAATACAAATGACATAATGCTATACTTTATTTCTATACACTTAACCTCTAAAACTTATTATGCTTTTGATCATATAGTTTATATTGAAAAAAAATATCTAAAGTCCAAGCTATACAAGTTTCTATTCTAACAGTGAGCTTGTGTATAATACGATATTCTCTTGAGTACAGAACGAAGGTTAAAACACAAAAGACTTCCATTAGGCAGCCATGAGGGTCAAAGCCATAGAAAATTTTACTTGACAAAACACTGACCTCTAAAAGTTGTACAAAAGGCTTTTCAAATCCATAAGTAGGAGTTTGTTACTGCTCTATCAGTTTGATTCACTACACTGGACAGCATCTGCACTACAGCTCCATGATTAATGCCTTAATGGCTGGTTCATGTTATGAAATGACCACAAAGCCACCATGCAAGGATTCCCGTAAAATAGCATCTTGTGGTTGTAACCGAGTAGGACTGCCTGCCATGAAATGCAGCTCTTTTTTAATGAGTTCCTGTGATTTAACAATGTGACAACAGAAAAGCCACGGTTGCTAATGTGATCGATACAAGCCCCATAATCCACATTGATTTTGACTGAAATTTGAGAGCATTACAGTGTTCTCAATAGCTTTATAGGTTTTATATGAATGTGTAGCAGCCCGTGAACAGCCCTGATCTCTGGACTTACATATATTAGCTCAATGTTCTAATCTAAACTACAGCAGAAAGTGTTTAGACTTTATCTGATGGCTCGTGAAGTGGCTCACATCCATAACCCGTGAATCTCAAAAAAGAATTTCCCATGCTATAAATAAATAAAGAAAATCTCACAAATTGACAAAGGTCTTGCTCATTCATCTGATTAAATAGTGTTAACATTTCAGATCCATTCAACTAACTTACGACATCACTGATAGAGAATAAGAGTACTATACTACATTTCATTATGGTAAATAGCTGAATTTCTATAGAAAAGTACCTCAAAGTTCTTCAGGGTGCTTCTCCAGGGGCAGCCTTGGTTGGCACAGTGAACTTTCAGATCCAAAATTTCCTTATTAATAGCCGCATCATTGAAGAACTGTGGTTTAAACAAGAGGGGAGATAGTGATAACTTTCCAAACATGTCACAACGAATCCACTGTCAGAATCAGACCTTTGACAGGCCTTTATAAGAAACGTGAATGTGAAGATGCCTCTGTCAACATCACATATTTTATCAACTAACAGACAGACAGACGAGAGTTTTCATTACTTGGTCAAAAGTCAGTACACTGGTGTCATTCTCTACACTGGGGTCCTCTTCTTTACATTTTGTGCACACAAGATCCTTGTTGTTTCTGTATGAAATAGTGAAATAAAAGCATTCATTAATAATATTTTATTATAAACTAGCAAAAGTAAATATGTATATATATATCAGCATCTCTTTATCTTTTTTTATATTTAGTATTTAGTTAGCTATTCATTGCACAGTGATTGTATGCCACACAAATGATAATAACAATTACTCCCAAATCGGCTGCTCTACTTGAACGGTTCTCTTACCTGACCAGCCAGTTAACGCACGCGAGGCAGTAGCGGTGACCGCACACCGTTTGACGTGCTTTATTCAAGACATTATTACAGTTGCTGCACAAGTACTTCTCCTTCGGGACCTCATCGCAGATGCTCTGAGGGAAACCCGACGGGTACTCGTTCTCACCCGGTGTGGACGAAGCCCCGTTTAACGACGGGTGTGAAACAGCTGATCCCGAAGCCATTGAGGTTTTAGATGAACTGTCTGACCAAACACAGTACGTTATGATGACATATTGATATGCTTATTACTTTTTGCGTGATATACCCACGGTATAAAACCACCACGGGGTTCCCCGGAAATATTTTGCGCTGTTTTTCCGCCCACTTATCACAGATTTTGATAGTTATAATTGGAAAAAGCTTACGAAATAATAAGAGACAGACAAAAGTGGTTAAGTCATTGTTAAATGATATGTGAACGTGACAGAAGCGCGTTGTGGCTGTGTCTTCAGACCTAGTAAGTAGTGTACTAAAAGAAAAAGCAGAAGTGCTGTCTAGGAAAGCGGTTGACTATCTTGACCCCGCCTACATAGCGTCCACGTATATGTTCAAAAGAAGTGACCTTCAGGTTTTTATTAGGCTGAACTGTTTTTCACCGTTATGGCGTCGAGAATCTAAAACAACCATATTCGACGCTGCAGCCAAAGGCTGACTCGACAAGATAGAATATTTATGTTAACAAATATTTGCAATGAATCAGTTTCACTAAATGTGTAAAATCTGTCGGATTCGTCAAGAGCCGAGAACCAATCAATGAATCTGATTTCCCGTAACTTCAACTGTGCCATTAAGGAGCGCGCCAACGACGCCCAAAGTGTTGTCTAGGTAGGAAGCACACTAGGTGTTGAGCCACAGCCTCGTAGTCTCTCTCTCTCTCTCTCTCTCTCTCTCTCTCTCTCTCTCTTTCTCAGAATTTGGCCGTCATATCCGTAACACGGAAAGTCCCAGTTTGAAAAACTACCTGTGGTTCCAGTGTGGTGGACACGTTACGCGACTGTTTATATTTTTCTTGCTCACCAGTCTCTGTTAATAATAAAAGTGGCGTGTCTGGCACGTCATAAATTACGGAGCCATAAAGAGAGAGAGAGAGAGAGAGAGAGAGAGAGAGAGAGAGAAAACATGTATTATGCTATTACTTTAAAGTGTCAGTTCCTTAGATATTTAAATACTCTTCATCCTGTTTTCCTATTTTGATTATCATGCTTGACCTTAGTATTTTTTCGTGTTCTGTATATAAATGATAGGTCATAATAAAGTATTATTATTAATAATATTGATAACACTGATAATAACAAATTTATTGAATAACAGTACAATTTATTAAAAAATATTAGGGCCGGGACTAACGTTGGCGTTAATTGAGATTAATTAATTACAAAGCCTCTAATTAATTAGATTAATTTTTTTTATCGAGTCCCGGCCCTAAAAAATATATTATTGATCATTGTGTATTAGGCTATCATTATGTTTATACTGCTCTATTATATTATACTATTATATAAAATGCTAATTTCAGTTTGTAAAATTAAGCAATTATTATTTTAATTAATTAATTAAATTCGATTTTGACCAAATGTGGTTCTCCTGGTGATGAATAACACAGAACCCCATGCAGTGAGACACTTTGCTGTGTCATTCATTTGTCATCATGTTTGAATCTCTGACATTCACATTTGGAATATTTGACTTCATAATTGTCCTAAAGTCTTAATGCTTCACGTAATAATGCTTCACCCAAAAATAAAAAATTCAGTCATTAATTACTCACCCTCATGTCGTTCAACCATAATATTACGAATCTACAAGAATAATTTTTGAATGCAAAGAAAACAAAAATAATGACTTTATTCAACAATTAATTTCCTCCGTGTCACCCTAGTGCCATTTTTGAGAGTATCCACTGAATGCAAACAGCGTATGCTGTTCTGTGTTAGCTACGCCATGCAGATATGTTGTTTTTGTTCAGATCAAAGCGCAGACAGTGTAGAAAACATAACCATATGATGCAACTAACACAGAACAGCATACACTGTTTGCATTCAGTGTATACTCTGCAAATTGGCACTAGGGTGACATGGAGAAGACAAATTGTTTAATAATGTTTTTTTTGTTTGTTTTTTTCTTTTTTGCATTTTGCACACAAAAATTATTTTCATAGCTTCGCAATATTATGGTTGAACCCCTGATGTAACATGGATTACTTTACCATTGTCCTTGCTATTTTTCTGGATGCTAATTGTGGCAGTACCCTTGCTGTCTATGAGAGGGTCAGAGAGCCCTCGGGATGCATCAAAAATATCTTAATTTGTGTTCCGCAGATAAATGGAGGTCTTACGGGTTTGGAACAACATGGCGGTGAGTAATTAATAACAGATTTTAATTTTTGGATGAACTATCCCTTTAAGCACCATCCACTCACCTAGAGAATATACTATTGATTTTTGTTAACCATATGAACATCATTTCGTTTCAAGAGAAAGTGGAAAAACCCTCAGAAGACCCTTGCATTTGCTCACTAAACAGACAGGAATCTCCAGTTTAAATATCAAGCTAAGTCACAAAAACTTCACAATAAGACTAGTCATTGAGCTTACGGTCACATTTCCTTACTGTACAGTGGGCTCCAGAATTATTTATTTTTTTCACTTCAACCTGTAAATGTCACTGCTTTGCCAAATATTAATTTCTAAATTTGCAGATAATTGCTGCTAAATAGTGAATGATGGTCCGTGAAACATTATGAGATGATACATATGAATCTTAAACTGAGCCAAATCAGAAGGACAGCTGATTAGAAGATAAGAGAGTGAGGGAAAGAGATCAAGGGAGATCATTTTTGCTAAAGAGGGCAGTCAGAGGGGTTTCAATATCTGGTTGAGGGGATTAATGACTCGGGTAAAACTATTCACCTCTACAAGGGACATTCTTCACCTCAAATCAATTAATCTGTAATAGGAGAGCAGGGCTATGCTGGCCTGTTTTTCATTAAACAGCAATCACATGAGGGACCAGTGCATCAAAATGACTGCAGCAGGTGGCTGGTGAGGGGCCCGAGAGGTTTCTGTGAAAAAAGAAGATGTTTGTACCCTCATGAATCACTGTGAGAAGATGCAATTCAATAATACAGAAACCTCATGATGCAAAAGCTTAAAATGCGATGGGCCTTATCGATCGGGCTGGTCGGGAGGCCCCAAATGGCATCTAGTGAGCTGAAAATAGAGAGGCAAAGTATCGGGAAGCATCTTCTGTAAATCTGTCTGTGTGGAAGACAAGTAGGCGTAAGGATATTGGGGGATGAAGATAAGAAGCCAGATCTGTTTATGACTTGCTGAGTGTTGAATATCTGAAGCGTTCCATCAGCACGGCTCTCGCTTCTGAGGCATCCCTCACTTGGTTTTGGTCCTGAGTTCTGCTGAGTAGATGCACATCATTCTAACACTTCCTGAAACACAGATAATGCAACTATGTTCTTGGAAGAACCTGCAGAGTCATTCCCTTTCACCACACATAAGAGATTATACATGATTGATTCTCACAAAAAAAGGGGGAAAAAGTCATGAATGTGAGTACCATACTGAAATAAAAAAGTGCTTCAAGGCATATATATATGAAAAACAGTAATAATGTCACATATTATTACCATTTAAAACGTTTTCAAATTCAATAATTATAAGAATTATTTTTAATGAGCACCAATAATAACTGACAATAATTGAGCAGCAAATCAGCATATTAGAATGATTTATAAAGGATCAAATGTTATAATCTTATTTTCAAATGTTATAATATTTAAAAACTGTATTTTTGATCAGATGAAAAAACCATTTAAAGAGTAAAACCTTAGCATATTGGATTTTTTTTTTTTTTTTTTGTGCTGTTGCAATAAAGCTTTCGCTGTTATTATTTTACAAGGTGTTTTGGCAGATGTTCTTCAGTTTTAATAGAATTCGGTGTGAAATGTCCCTTTTGCAGAGCTAGTAACCTTTTCAAAAGTTATTGTTCTATTACTAAGGGACTTTCCATCAACCGTGTTACGAGGATGAACTAAAAAATACACAGTAACTGGTGTCATTTCCTGGGTGTCACAATTTTATTAAATATAATTTTAAATAATTTATAAATCAACAATGACTTGGAAAATCAACTCAATGAATATTGGCAAAATTATTATTATTATTATTATTATTTGCCTTAATGCAAACTCCTAAAAAGCGGAGTTCTTTCATTTCCAATCTTATAATATTTCAGGATTTATGAAGTTATGTTAGGAAATAAAAAGTAAAAAAAAGGAGGCTGCTGTCATCTTATATGAAAATGAATGTTGCATGATTGCTGGATATTAACCATTTTCGTTTCCATACTCCAGGAGAATCACAGAAAAAGGCAAAATTTCTCCATTCTTCTATTCAGTGCCCTATATTTTCACAACATTCTTGAAACATCCATCACTTGAGAGCCTCATTATTACATCCAGGCCTGAGATTGTCACATTTGCAAATATTTAAAAGCAAGGCAAATGTGACAGTTGCAATATACACATTAAAAAAAAAAAAAACTTTACCTAGGGATCTTTTCTTGGCCTACCTAGTCAATTACCAGCTAATGAGCTGACCTCAGCTGACATTCACTCCCAAGCTGCTAAGGTGAAATTAGTCTGCTTCTGTCAGAGGAAATGCCCCAGTCACACAGTAGAGACTACACTAGAAACTGTGTATGTTTATTAAATGTTACTCTGAACGTTAAACACATTTTAAATTAATGCATTTAGCAGATGCGTTTATCCAAAGCAACTTACAGTGCATTCAGGCTATACATTTTTACCTATCATGTGTTCCTGGGGAATCAAACCCCCAACCTTGCACTTGTTAAAGCAATACTTTACCACTTGAGCTACAAGAACACTTTAATAATCAACAAAAAATACTGCTAAATAAAAGACCTATAAATGGACCATGAGTCCATCGCAATTTTCAAAATGTAGCAGAGCATACCAAATGTCAACAGTGTACATAAATCTGCGTTCCCTTTCATAGCTGCATGGCCACAAGGATGGTTTTGTAGGTTTGGGGATGTTAGCGAGGGCAGGATGTGAAGAGAAAGGAAAACGTCCTCTTGTGATCCCGGGGAGTTGTTATACTGCAAGACATGCTCAATTTCACGGTTAAATTATTTACATGGATGACTGGCAAGCGCCGTCAGGAGACAGGTGTAGTTTGAGAGGCCATCGGCAGGGGTTCCGGAGTTCCAAGAAGTTCACAGAAAGTGACTGCATGGGGCCATGAACTGAGAATCTGTTATTCCAAAAAAGCACTAGCTGTCACACGTTCTCTCCTTTGGTGCAAAACCAATCTCAGTCCATATTTATCAGTTTCATACCCTAAAAGAACAACACTTCTTTTAAAATACCCGGAGAGCAAGAAAAACAGGCGGGATGAGGTGAGGTGTATTTTATTGGCGTCTTTTTACTGGATCACTGAAAACCCTCCTACGGTTTCCAGAGAGAATTGACTGTGAAACTCATTCTACATTGAGACGTTCATCTGAAACGGTTTCACCTCACAGAAACACCTTTGGTTCTCTTTATTGAGCAAGCCACAAACGTGATCAAAATGCATCAGTTTGGTCGGGCTGTGACAGCTGTTTGCTCTTTTGTAGTTTTGAGCTCGTCTGATGGTAGCGAATTGGTTTTTCAGTAGGGGTGGTCATTGAAATCTTTTCTGTAAATTGGCCATTGAAACATGGATGAATAATAAAGCAGGTTGATATTGAAATGCTTTGCATTTTTTTTATTCTCTGAGGGATCAGTTATCCTTTGAATAATAAAACTTTTTTATACTCTTCCAGTATAGATACATAACTGATTACTAAAACATTTCGAAACTGAAATGACTATTTTGATGTTGCTGTTTAAAGTTCAGAAAATGTTCATCTTTGATAAGATAATCAATGTACACATTTAATGTAAAGCTACAAATGGAGTTATGAAGATGATTTTCACATTCTAAACATGGATGTCACAGGATAAATGGCATTAGTGTACAAATAAAACATCAGGTTGACAAGTTCAACACTGTTATCAAAACTAATAGAAATACATATAAAACACATGGAAGTGGGTAAAAGGACATTGCAAGTTGATTGTATGGAAAGGTAACATGTTCATTGTCAGTGCCATAAATTAAATTAAAGAAATTAGTGAGTCAAGTCTGCAGATGTAAAAAGCAAACAAATAAAAACAGATAGAGAAGCATTAAGAATAGTTTACCCCAAAATCAGTGATATCAGTTACACACACCCTCATGATTTCATACAACAGTTAAATAATGCAGCATCATCAATGAAAATAGATTCAATGTCGTTGCACTTCTCTGGGTGTTGCTTCTTTCTGAATGATTCATTATTTTGAACAAATCAGTAAATGATTCAGCAATTTGCTGAACACACACAAAAATCACATACACACACGCTCACATTCACACACACACACACACACACACGCACACACACACACACACACACACACACACATACACACACACGTCTGGTTAACTACCCTCGTAGGGACTCCCCATAGGTGTAATGGTTTTTATGCTGTACAAACTGTATTTTCTATCACCCTACACCTAAACCTACCACTCACAAAAAAACTATTAGCATTTTATCTAAAAAAAAAAAACCCAAAAAAACAAAAATCATTCTGTACGATTTACAAGCTTGTACCCATGGTGACACAAGTTCCCATGTGTTGGTGTGTATTCAGGATTAAGTCCCCACCAGTATAGAAAAACATGTACAGACACACACGTCTGTCAGTTTTCTGACATTGACTTTTAAGAGAATCCAACACTTGTTACACTTTTATAAAATATTATGTCTTAAATACCTAAATGCAATTTAAATGCAATTTAAATCTTGACACCTTTCATTTTAGGGTAAACCAGTCCTTTTAAGAAAAATATTTTGAGAACTTCACAATTTACCTGAAACAAATGGCATTTAATCAGTAACTTGATCATATACTGGTGGAAAAATAAAGAGCTAAATAAGCTACTCAAATGATCGGCAGATGATCTGACAATTAAAATAGAAGGGTCAGTCTGTTCACAACAACAAAAACAACAGCAACAAAAAAGCAGTTCAACTCAAGTTCAGTTCTCTGAGATTAAGCCTTAGTTCACCGAAAAATGCAAATGATGTCATTGAACTCATTGAACATTACCTGCCCCCTAAGAGAAGACAATGCTGAATAAAGTCATAGTTTTTGCTATTTTTGGACCAAAATGTATTTTCGATGCTTCAAAAAATTCTAACTGACCCTCTGATGTCTCATGGACTACTTTGATGATGTTTTTCTTACCTTTCTGGACATGGACAGTATACCGTACACACAGTTTCAATGGAGGGACTGAGAGCTCTCGGACTAAATCTAAAATATCTTAAACTGTGTTCTGAAGATGAACAGAGGTCTTACGGGTTTGGAACGACATGAGGGTGAGTTATTAATGACATAATTTTCATTTTTTGGAAAACTAACCCTTTAAGGCTCCATCAATCCATCTCATTGTGATATCAGGTGAATCTAAACTACTGTGCATAAGATAAAATCCAACACTCTTCTATCCGACAGTAACACCAAAGGGTTATTGTGTTTTCTGATAGACGTTCAGCTTCTCCATTGATGAACCTCCACCGACTGACCTGTCAGAGTGAAAAATGCACCTGTACTGCTGGCCCATCACTCTGAAAGCCACCACTGTGACATATATTCTCTTTGAGCATCTCTGGTGGTCAATAACATATTTACTCGACATGTGGGAAAATCTAGCTACCTCCCCGATATTACAGCAGGGGCTGGACACACCAATGGCAACCTTGTCATGTTTAACCATGAGTTACTGATTAAGCACTGAATGAAAAAAAAACATAGGACAAGCTGCCTCTCCGTAGGATGTCTGAAGAGTTAAAAGTCTTTATTTTTATGAAAAGCTACACGTTCTTGCTAAATTTCACATCTACAGAAGTATTTTTTGTTTGTTTTTCTTTTTTCTTTTTATAGACAACAACTATCGATCTTTTTATTTCATCAGTACATTTTTGACAATACCTGCAATGTTTCATAATAATTTTCAGAGATGTGAACAACAGATCAAGAGAAAAACATCGGCCCATTAGCACAAACACTACAAGATGGTAGGAAAACGGGAATTGAGAGATGAATAGAAACGGAAACATGAGAAAGAGGTTGTTGCCGGAAAGTTCTTGCGTTTCTGTATTGAGTGTCTCTAACACCTACAGCCATCTTTGAGCTCTTCTAGTCAAGTGTTCTAGTCCTCACTCATTTATTCTCCTCCTTGGTTGGCCTAATCTTCATCTCGGTGAACTTCAGCGAATACTGCCAACCCGTCTAGGACGACCACTCGATGCCGTCGGCATACGAGGTGTGCTGGCCGCGCAGGTACTGTCCGTTGAGGTTGGAGGTGTGGCAGTTGCGGTACCACCAGGCGCCGTGGTAGAAGGACGCGCAGTTATTCTCAGAATGATCGTTGTCCTTGTCCTTAGTGGTGAATTTCATCCCGTTGTGTTTGAGCAGCGAGTCGCCTGCAGCGTCGGATCAATGCATGATGGAGAGAAAGATTGAGAAAGACAGAGCAAGGGTGGAAGAGTGAGCATGTGAGAGACAGGGACGGTGAGAAAAAGAGACAGAAACAAAAGAACAAGAAAGTCACTCAACCGCAACGTCTTTGTTTATCCGTGTCATGGAAAGTTAAGATTACTGCAGTAAAACAGTACACAGTTTCAACAAAGAATAGAAGTTTTGTTTCAAAACATAGTGAGCTATGTTGCTGACTACAGTCTACATCACAAGCACCATCCTAACTCAAATGGAACTTTAAAACAATGCATAAGAAGTACTTTTTGTCTTTATATACAAGTCCTGAAAAATTAATTGCTGGTTCCACAAAAATATTAAGCAGCAACACTGATAATAATAAGAAATTTTGTGCACCAAACATATTAGCATATTACAATGATTTCTGAAGGATTATGTGATACTAAAAATTAAGTAATGGCTGCTGAAAATTCTGCTTTGAATCACAAGAATAAGTTAAATTTTAAAATATATGTTCAAATAGAAAACAAATAGTCTTGGTGACCATAAAATACTTCTTTTCATATATATATATATATTAGGGCTGGGCAAGTTAACGTTAATTTGAATAATGGCGATAATTATTTTATAGCATGTTAACAAAGTTTTTTTATTATTATTATTATTATTATTATGAAAGTCCGTTGCTCACTTGCTCTAAATACAAATAATAAGTAACAGGAGGGGATGAGGGGATCAGATTATTTAGGCTAAGCATCAGCATTCACAAACCATTGTCCACTGTTATTTTTTACATAAAAGAATGCAATGAGCTTGTAATCACGACTTCATAATTGGGAAATAGGAAGGTTTAGATAGCACGTTAAGACAGCAGAGAAGCACTTGCTCAACACAGTGGAGTGCATTGTTTTGTTAACTTTACAGTTTATTATTTTGAGTCATATGGGACGCGGTAACACACGGCCTTCTCGCAATATATTGCTTTACACATCTATCACTTTTGCCGCTCAGAAATATTCACGCAATCATGCTCCACGCATCAGAAAATCTGTGCTTCTGGCGCAGTTAGCACTCATACTCACTCATCTTTATATAACTTAACCTATTCTTGCCCACCTCTTCTAATCGAGCCAGGGACTGCTTCAATGAACTTTGAACTGCTACAATGTAAAAGGAATACTGCTGTAGAAAGTGTTTGCAAACCAAATGATATTGCACTTTTGTTCATATAGCAATACTTTTAAAGGAAAAAAGTGCACAATACACTACTTTTGAATGCATTATTAGTTTTGTGCATTAAAATGCACAATTATTTGTCTGTATTTATATTTGCATTTAAAACCTTAAATTCATAAAATCCAATTGTTTAGAATAGTGATGTTAAAACACTGCTTATGGGCTCATATACTGAGCAGCAAAACATGTTTCAATCACCTTAGTATGTTTATAGCTGAATACTGAGAATGTGATGAGGAGAGAGAGACAGAAACTAAAGAGAGGAGCGTGTTAATGTACCCTTATTAAGCTCTGTGATGTATGTTTCAGGGACATAATGTTGCAGTGTGCAGCTAGGCTAATTTAATCCGAGTTTCCTGCCTCAATACTGCCCGGCTCCGCTGGGTAAAGATCAGTAAAAACCTTTCTCCTGTCCTTTTTCTCTCTTTCACTCTAATTCTACTCTACTGCAACATGTATCGTAATAGTGATAGCTGTTTTATTGGGACATAGGAGATCCAATTGATGCCGTTATGTCATATAATAAAGTGTGTTACACATCATAAACTCGTTTCGGTTGCCTCATAGATTCATCAGTGTGGTGTAGCAGATAACAAATCAGCAGAATGATGGTGGTGTAAAATGACAGCACATGGACTGTGAAAGGAGAGCTAATGAAAAGATGTGGAGATGTTGCCTGCAGAAAAATTACGCAAATAAAGCTAGCTTTACCTGGTATTTAACAAGTCTAAGATGGTCATTTATGGTCTTTGGCTGTCGCAAGCTGCTTTAAGATGTACTACTTGGTCTACCACTTTGGCTAAGAGTTTGGTATCCACTGACTTTGTATTTTGTGTCCATAAAATAGAAGTCAACAGGGACCAAAACTGTTTGATTTGGACAAACTTTTAAGATCTTCACCCTCATATGGTTCTAAACCTCTATGACTATTTACTCTAGGACTCACATACACATACACAAACACACAAAGTTATTTTGAAGAATATTGGTAACCAATCCTTCAAAAGATTTTCTTCAAAAGACTTAAGTTCCACAGAAAGAAGTAAGTCTCACAGGTTTGGAACAACATGAGGTGAGTAAATAATGACATATATATATATATATTTTTTTTTTTGGGTGGATTATCCGTTTTAGCCATTTATAGTCAGCAGGTCAAAGCTGGTTTAGATAATTAACTGGAGCATGTTGGTCAAGATCATTAGAGCTGGTAGAACACCTTGGTACAGTAACAAGTTGCAAACTATCTTGATTCAAAAACCAACCAGAACTCCTTAAGCGGTAAACATGTGGTCACTATAAATAAGGTTAAACTGGTTTAAACCTGCATCTACTGCAACATGCAACATGCAGGTGTCCTAAACTCCACCTCTTTGCACCTGTCAATATTTACGAATAGATTAAATGAAATGGGACACATTTAATCTTGACAAACTATATATCATTATAAAGATCTAAGCCTCAAGCATCGACGACAGATCGCTGTTTTTCGATGGAAAGCTTATAGAGAATGTATTTGCTAAATTTGTGCAAGCAGTACACATCAAAACACAATGAATAAAAATGCAGTACATGTCAGATTCATCATAATAACGAGTCATAAACACATCCACAGCTGTAAATCCCGGTTTAGTTAGGAAAGTGAGGGTCCACTGAACGAAAGCTCATGGAGCATGTTAAGTCCAACGTTATGGATAATATATACAGTATGGACGATGATTCCTTTGTTTACATTTCAGTTCATAAGGGACAGTATTGTTTGTATCCTTTATGGAATAACTCATGCTCAGAAACTGCATCTTGGTAGTAAAAAAAACGGCATGGTTTTGTAGCGTACAGTGCCACAAACAGAATGAGACGATCCACCAAAATAAGTGAAAGATAGGCGGAAGATTGGCTGTGTCCCAAATGGCGCACTTCATGTGGAATTTCGGTTTCGTGGACTTAAACTGCGCGTGCTCGCCAAGTCTACGAGTCTGTAGGCTATCCCATTCAGCATTTTAAACTCTCTGAAGTGCGCTCAGCAGCGCCCCCATTGTACCCTTGGTCTTCTGCGAAGCCCGCATAGATGCAGGCTCCACACACTTTAACTACCCAGATATCCTTGCGAAATGCCAATCAGACAATGGATGGGAGGAGATTTCGATCAAGAGCAATTGATGACATCGCTGAGAAGAAAATATTTAAGTGTAGGTATCATTACAGTTTTAATGACCTAGGTGTACATTTTACCAGCTGTCACCTACAGTTTATACAAACATTATGGTCATGTACCAGTGGTTGATATCTCAAACATAATAATAGCGTGTTGAATAATACAATCGCATTATGATTCATAATGAGGAAGTCCACAAGTCCGGAGTGTGATACCAGGAACATCACGCTCCCTCGTGACAGCTCGTGACACCTGTCATCTGATGGAGGCAGAATTTAGTGATCGCCTTTTTCTTTTCTTTTTTTCTTTTTCAACATTTATATATGTGTGAGTGTGTTTTATGTTGAATGTGCCTGTATCTTCATGATTAACATCTGTTTGAGTGCAAATCAGCTCACTATTACTGTGTAATCAGGGCTATAAATGTGAATGCCATCTATATGAATAGAGTATGATTTATTGTCTTTATGGCGCATTTATATGATAACCATCTCTATAATTGGCCATCAGCACACGTGATAATTGACTATATGATCAGAATTCATTGTAAATGCTGCATTTCTAGCAGTCTCAGGATGTACTGTAATTGGCATACAAAGTTAAATATTTTTTTATCTTATTTATTTATTTTTCTTACGCAAACTATTCTTATTGTATTTTTCTAGTGCTCAAATAAATCACTTATATAATGTCTAAGTTTCTTTCAATTGTTTTATAGCTGAAAAAACTATGTAGTGGTATGTTTAAATGTAAGTTTTATGACTAAAATAGTTTGTAGAACCCTTCAATACAGTTGGTAAATATTTTTTTTATATTTGGGGGGTGGGGTGGGGGGACTAGACATAGTCTCAGAAAAATGGTTGCAGGAATCTCATTTTCCTGGTATCTTTTCAAATTTGAAATAGAAACTCATGAGACATGTGACTTTCAACCCATTAAATTTCTAGATTGCTCCAGGACTGATTTCATGTATTTATATATCAAATAAAAAAAACAATTCAGTATGGTAAAAAATGTTCAAGGCACTTCAGTGTCTATAACTTTTCATATTTTGGAACATTATCAACTCTGGTTAACCATGAGCCATGAGTCCCATAATGGGGGGTCAGGTTAAAAGGTTAAGTTGGTTGAAAAAATGCCCCAAACCACTCGAAAAAACATAAAAACAGACAAGATTTATGAGCTTTGGAGACTAGCTAACTTCTAAGACTGGTTTAAAGAGATAGCCCACACACAAAAAAAAATGAATTCTGTCATCTAATCAAATCAAAATTAACTTACAGTCAATATCTATTCAAGGCTGAAGCATGTTGGTAAAGCTGGTTAGAGCTGGTAGAAACCGTTGGTGTAGTAACATGTTCTACACTAGCTATCATGTTATAAGTAGCTAGTGTAGAACATGTTACTATATATACATATACATATATATATATACCTCAAGCTGGTACAATGTCGTCAGCTTAAACCAGTTGGCTTAGCTGGCCAGCCAACTGAGAAATGCCCAAACTTCTTGAAAACCAAAACAGACCAGCTTAATGTACAAATTCTTTTTCAGCTGGGAAAGCTGCTTGAAGAATAACCTTTACTCTTTCTCTCTATGAAAAAATCTTAACAAACTACCTCTGCTATTGTAATATACTGTAATATTCATAAAGTGTACACCCAATCATACAAACGACACTGAAAAAAAAAATCACCTGTTGAATGAGATGGTTAATCATTGCAGTAAATCGCAGATTCTGTGCAAACCAGACCTCACAATTTGTGCACCTGAGGGGGTGTGTAGCGAGTGTCAGCATGGAGGTGCAGCTTTATCAAATGTCTTGAGACAGACCACCACAGGAGGGCGATACAAGTCATTAGTACGGTATATGCATGAATGCATAATCAAATTAATGCCGAAAAACACTGCAACATCAGAGACAAATTATACGCTTCTATACTTGTACAAGCATTGTTACAAAATAATCAAACACTCACATGCAATTTCGCTTCTTACTCTGGCCTCACTAATGGTAGTGAAAACATTTCTGTGTGCTTGCAAAACTGTCATTAGTGTGCTTTGAAGTTGATACTGTATTAGCACTCAAAGTGTTTACAGAGATCAGGGCATCATGGGTGTAAAAACTCATCTCAGGTAATTATATCTACCCAGAGAACCCTGCTGTGGCTGAGCGCTCTTTCTCTACACTATCATAAATGCCTTTCATTAAACAGATCAGCATTAAAGACAGCATGCTTGTGCACTGAAAGCAGTTATGATATGAAAATTCTAGCATGCAAGACAAGGGTGTGAGGCACACATTTACACCAAAATATCTTCTTTTTTTCATCTCAGCTGCAAAAAAACATCACAGTAATGCATGAAAAATAGAGGATTTTGGGGTATGGCTCATCAAAATCTCCACAGGGATGCACTGTCATACTGAAATAATGTCATATCAAATCGGTACTTCAGCATCAACACACAATCGCTAAAACACTTTCTGACAGCTTCTCTGCACAGTTGAGACGTCTGCTGAAGAAGTCACTTGGATGCTTTAATGGCCCAGATGAATGGGCCGTTAATGGGCCTATCTATCTATCTATCTATCTATCTATCTATCTATCTATCTATCTATCTATCTATCTATCTATCTATCTATCTATCTATCTATCTATCTATCTATCTATCACTAATGCGTTCCAAACAAACTAAATATCAAGTTCCAAAAACCAACGTGAACACCTTAAGCTGGAACAATTGGTCAGTTTAAACCAGGTTAAACTGGTGTAGCTGGTCTGATCAGTTTAAAAGTGTCCCAAACCACTGGAAAAATCGTTAAAACCAAAATTAAAATGCTTTATCAGCAAGTTTTCATACTCCATTGTTAATATCCGATAAATGGACACATTGTTTTCAGAGAAAGTGCATCAGATAAAGTGAGAATATATTAAAATCCTGCTGTTAGTTGAATTTTTAGCTGCCTGCCACAATCAGTTGTTTTCATCTGATCTATGGCCACGATGTGCCTTTTACCAGTGACCTTGTGACACAATTTTTCCTTTCTAATTTCTGTGATGGTTGGACTCTGAGGAGGGACGTGCTATTTGTCTGACAAACCTTTATTAAAAGTGTCAAGGACATCTCACAATGTTGCCCCCTAGGAGCCACGGTTTGGGCCTGCGAAGTGTTTTGGTCTTTATTTCTTTAGTTTCTCGGCTGCTGCTTTGTTCCGCACTACTGTCTACTCTTGAAAAAATGATTTGATTTCATTGTGCTAAAACATTCAGTCTATGTCGATCTCTCTCAGCATTTCATCCAAAACTAAGTTTCATACTTGAGCAAGCATAGCTCAGACAAAAAAAAAATCTAAATGTGATTTTAATGCTTACGGTCAGTCCAATCTACCTGTATACATTAATACGACCACGTCTGCATTTTAATCCAGACAGCGGCATAAGAGTCCAAACAAGACGTAATTGATAAGATTGGGAATCAATGTAGCATGACTCCTCCAGCGGGGGATGTTTAAGATAGCCTCACTAATTAGCTACGTGAATGCAGTATTCTCCTCTTGATTTATGTTAATCGTAGTGTTTGTTTATGTCTCCCATAATAAGCCGAGTGTCTGCTTTATTGGAATGCCATAGATGTATTCTACAGCTTCATTATCCCTGCCCTTTCCAGCACACGGCGAAGGTCATGCCCGCATCCGGCCCCAGAAAGGAGGGCAGTGCTCGAGGAGAAACACCTGCAAATAATAGAGAGCAGGACCCAATTAATGTTAAAAAGAGGCCCCGGCGACAGCGCAGGTGAAGGAGTGAGAATTGCTCATCACTTCGCCTCGGTGCAGGCGATAACCTGCGGCCCCCGTTGCTTTGCGTGCCGCAGGAATATATCTGAACGCCGCTGACAACAGGGCAGGAAACGTTAGATTAGTCTTGTGATTCTCATGATAGTTTCTATTCTGGGCTGATCTTTTTGGTTTTGCTGAGTGCAATTCAGGCCACTAAGTTTGGATTTCCTCTCCGTGCTTAACTTGGGCTTGTTTTGAACACAAAAATTTTGCTATCACACAAACACACACACACACACACACACACTTATACATGTGACCCATGCAGTCAAAATGAGTCGGAATGTGCACAGGCTAATTAATTGGGGAGAAAATCTGATGTGTAACATAATATTAGATCCTTGCACTATAGTAGGTCTTACTACATAGGCCGTCTGTTTCAATGTTAATCCAACAATAAAAGAAAAAAGAGAATGCTCTAAACCTAACTATTTTATTTGTAATGAATACACTAAAGACTATAGTGATTTTTTAATTTGATCGTTTGTTTTTCTTACTTGAACGAATCTACTGTTTATTGCATCTTTGTACTTATGTTTTAATAACAAAGATAAAATAAAAATAACTTTATTATGATTAATATAGTGATCATATTTAATAAAAGAATTGGAGAAAAAAACCGCATCGTTATGCATCGAGAATCATTTTATAATCCAATCGTTACCCTCTGAATTGTATTGGAATTGAACTGCGTTACACACCTCTGGTCGCAATAACCTCTTCTGTGATCGATCAAAACACCCCATGCATTTGCATCATGGAAATAAAAAAAAGTTAAACATATAATTTTCCTAAAGATATGGGTTTTCATTTGTGCAGAATTTGGTGGTATTACCAGAGATTTTAAAGTATGGTTGCTAGGTGAGTTTATTTTGGAACCTTCAGAAAACTTTAACTAGTTTCTTCCCAACTCTATCAACTTCATAAGGTTTTCAAACAGAATATGAAAATACATTTTTTTGAAAATTTGCTAATTGTGACTCATTTTGCCAGCCACTAGTCACATATACTGTAAATTTATTTGTGCTGTAAAATCAACTAATTAACTAATTAATCACATTTTTCCTGAAATGAATCACATTTATTCTCACCAGTGAAGTATTTAAATATACTTTTATATTATAATCATTTCACATTCAATCTTCAAATAAATGTAGATACATGATGAGAGTATATTTTTTATATTTGTTTAATGGCATCTTATTTTTATGATTGAAGGCTGATACCAATTCTACTGATATCTGATGAGTTTTAGACTATAGCCATTCAACATTACAGTATATTTGAGAGCTATCAATTTTAACATTTATTAAGACTTTTAAAAAAATAACAACTTCTAACTTAAGTGAACTTAGAACAATCTCCATATAAACCCACTGTAATAAATGTCATATTTACTTGTGCCCTTCAGCATAAATATACAGAAATTGAATAAAGTTATCAAACTTAAAAAAAAGTTATCTAAATTAAATATAGATGAATCCTTAAAGCTAAAAAAAAAGTTATCGATTTCCTCTTTAAATCAAACTTATTCTTTGATTTGCGCAGCAGCTGGGTTATTAGGTTATTTTGGCTGCTTTCAGCGCTTCCGCTGCTGAAAATGATGCAGATCTGACACGCATCATATTTTCTCACAACTCTGACTCAAAATCTTCCCACAAATCTGACTCATATATGTGACCTGGACCACAAAACCAGTCTTAAGTGGCTGGGATATATTTTTAGCAATAGCCAAAAAAACATTGTAAGGGTCAAAATTATCGATTTTTCTTTTATGCCAAAAATCATTAGGATATTAAGTAAAGATAATGTTCCATGAAGATATTTTGTACATTTCCTACCGTAAATATATAAAAACTGATTGTTTGATTAATAATATAAGAATTAATTTGGACAACTTCAAAGGCGATTTTCTCAGTATTTCGTTTTTTTTTTTTGCACCCTCAGATTCCAGATTTTCAAATAGTTGTATCTCGGACAAATATTGTCCGATAAAACATACATCAATGGAAAGCTTATTTATTCAGCTTTCAGATGATGTATAAATCTCAATTTCGAAAACTGACACTTATATATATATATTGTGGTCTAGGGTCAGATATGACAAATACTTACATGCATACACAGTTTTAAAGCATTATTTTTAATTTTCATCATCAATTGTTTGAATATTTATTTTTTTATTTTTTTTGCAAGAGACTTGTAATATATCTGATTTATACCCCCCACCCAAAAAAAAATAAAAAAAGGAATGAAACTGGACACAATAAATGTCAGTTATATTGTCTCTTATGGTCTAAAGTGGACTTTTTTGGCCAGAATAATCTGTCAAAAGTCTGTCTAGGCAAGACTACATATCAACCGAAGAGCTTTTACCAGCGTTTACCTGTGGCTCCCCATTAAACCTGACATGAACTTTGGCTCCAGACATCAATGCAGGTCCACGATTGAATTGCTGTTGTGCAGGATGTCTTAAGAATACAGAGCTTTAAAAGCAGGACACTATGACCTATGACTTCCTGCGAGACCTCTGCCTTTGCAATAAATGTAATAGTTTTGGGCTCCACACTGCAGGAACTCTCGGTAAAAGGCAGAATAATGTGAATAGCATACCTGCTGTGCCAGAGTAGTCTGCGATGCTCAGTGGGTAGCCATCCTCGTCGGGGTCAACAGAGAACAAACCCACTCCAAAAGAGCCATACTTTGCAAAGGAGGTACTGTTCTCAAAGTCCTCCAGGTCAATCCTCAGCTCATAGTTGGCTTGAATGGTAAGTGCATGGATTCGTTTCATGCCTGAAAAAGAGATTTAGATGAAGTTAATGGAAAGATGTGCAGATCAGAATATTTGCGTGCTTTCACACACAACCTGTAAAGCTGAACTCCCTCCCGAACCTGCCCCCCCTCCCCTCTTCTTCCCCAGGCACCATTGAACTATGAACCCCCCCCTCCACACAGATTAATTATTATATGATGGCATGCACTAGTCACTTGTGCAAGCATTGTCCTGCTCACTACCTCATTCGGCATGGAACTGACGTCATTCCACTACCTCACCAGTCAGTTAAATAAAATAACTGCTCTTGGTCACCTGTCACTTTAATCAGACTTAATAAGATATTTTTAATAAGTGATTTTTTTTTGCACTAAAAAATCTTTTAACTGCACTGTTGTTCACTTCATTGATTTGCACTATATCTGTCATTTGCCTTGCGCTGCTTTATTTAACTTTATTTTTAATTTTATTATATGTCTTTTTTTTATATCATTCCCTTATTGTATAGTTGTTTCTACATTTTTATATTTGATCTAGTTATTTTTTTAGGCTTTAATGTAAATGTTAACTGTATGCACCGGGGTCTGAGAGTAACGCAATTTCGATTCTCTGTATGTATGTACTGTACATGTGGAAATTGACAATAAAGCAGACTTGAATTAATCTTGAATCTTGAATTAAAGGTCCTGTAACGACACGTGACATCAGGGCGTAACGTGTAATGTACGAGTCGAAAACGTTAGGCACGTTATACTTTCACTGAAGCTGGCGAACAATCTCAATCAGTATCAGCGCGGAAAGTGAGAAACTAACTGATCTCTGCTTCATTACAGTTTGCACATATTTTTTTTGTCGCGAAAGTTGATCTTCCTTCAAAACAGCCGGTAAAAGAGTCGCGCAAAAAAGAGCACACAACATTAAATCTGGCGTTAGTTCACACAGCGCTCATTACTAGGTCCCCGACCCGGGTTCAATGCCGGAATCAATCCCGGGACGTGTTTGCTTTCCCACAGAAGGCGACCCGGCAATGTTCCGGCAATTTGCACGTGCAGTGTGAAAGGAGCTTTAATAAATACTTTTTTACCCATCATTTCACAGTAGATTATACAAGTTTACTCATTTGTTTTTTAATGTGAGAAGAAATAAGTGGAAAAACAGAAAGGGTACTGGTACTTTTCTATCCGGTTAAGTTTACTGACATTTCCTATAATGCTTAAAGGTATAATTCAAATTTACATTTACATTTAATCATTTAGCAGATGCTTTTATCCAAAGCGACTTACAAATGAGAACAATAGAAGCAGTCAGGTCAACAAGAGAACAACAACAGTATACAAGTGCCATGACAAGTCTCAGTTAGTCTAATCTAAGTCTAATTTGTAAGATATTTGCAATAAAATATCCAAAAACCACTAAGCTAGTGTTATATATTTTGTCCAGCTGAGTACAAAAAAACCCTAATGTTTTCAACTACTTGTAAATCATGAGAAAATTCCCATTCTAAACAGTGACACGGGGCAGTGCAGTCGTCTGTCAATGACGTTAGTCACCTTTTGTTACCGCCTTTACTGACCTAGAAACCACATGACATCAGTGTCCTGGACAAATGCGGAAGTAGTGTCTAGCGTCCAGCAAACCACTAGCTTGCATCAAGCAGTTCCTTATTTACTTCTTCTTACACGTTTTATGGTGAATTGTGTTACTTATTTATGGAACATAATTACTGTTTACCATCTGCCGCTGGTTCTGTCGACAAGGACAATTCCCGT
The DNA here is from genome assembly GCF_023724105.1 of Carassius gibelio. Taxonomy (NCBI): domain Eukaryota; kingdom Metazoa; phylum Chordata; class Actinopteri; order Cypriniformes; family Cyprinidae; genus Carassius; species Carassius gibelio. The sequence goes on along the minus strand of NC_068378.1, from coordinate 22,337,457 downwards.
AAACATAAGCGTAAGGGCCAACCAAACGAACCAAGAAGAGTTTGGGACAAGAGGAGAGAAAGAGTGACGATCAATATCGGGGCATCGTGTCTCTAGACCCACGCGAGGACGCATCTGAACCATAGTCTGATCGCGTCTTTACATTGACATGTACGTAATCTACTCACGCAAATCATTGAACTCGCATTTGCTATGTATGCCCAATTATTGTGTTTGAATGTACACGAGTGTATATATTTGTTGAACAAATGGTAATTGTTTTCATATCATCTGACTAAATCAAATTAATTTGATTAACTAAATCAATTAATTTGATAATTTACTGTCAAACTATATTTGCTGTATTATTGGGTAGAAGACAACAAATCCCATCATTCCACACTCCTTCTTAGCGTCATCAAACCACGCGATTGTTATTGTTTTGGTAGTGCGGCCTCTAGTGGCAGGTCCTACAACCTGGACCTTTAAACTCACACAATTCATTGTGCAATCCATAATATCGGTAAAACACCAGTGAAAAATCAACATGATAAATAAGATAAAATATCAATACACTACAATTCCTGCATATTACCATTGGGCCCTATTTTTACAGACTTTTCTTGGAGTGTTGAGGGTTCTTAAAAGTGTGAAATGTATTTATTTTTCCATATATATTTTCCCTGCCTTCATAGTTCAGAATGGTCTTGATACTAGTGAAACCATCAACAAATCATATATTTTCCCCCAGCTGTGACTGGGCTTTTAGTTTTTTCTGAAATGAAAAGAACTAGCAGTAACTTTAAGGTTCCACAGTAACTTTCATAGCAAAGTTTCATGTGAACCGATGCAACGGTGTGCTTCTGAATCTCCTCTCTCTGAGGGGCAGGTCTGCTAGAAACATAACGTCTCTTTCTAAGCTTGAAGGATTCTGGTCTACTTCCTGAAGTCAATATCTCAACGGGAGACCCAGATTCTAGTAAGTTCTGCTCTTAATATTCCACCCAGTTTTCACAGGGAGGAGGAGAAGCATTTGACAGGAAACTAATGTGCTTACCTACAAATGAATTCCTTTTGTAGCCCGTTCACTGGCATGTGCTCTGCACCTCCAGGACAGAAAATCAATACAGCAGAGTTTTGCTAGGTCTAATCGTAGCTGGCTGCTAGTCTTCAGCTGTTGTGAACCGCAGCGCATGTTTGGGTAGGGTGTTATGTGAATAAACTACCATATTTGCTCAACAGAATGTGTTGCTTAAAAAAGCATCATACTGTGCCTAACAGATGTTCAACAGACATTAAATATAAAAAAGAGCTACGGGTTTTAACAATTATTAACATAAGCACTGACACTGAGATATTGTTTTGAAGTCAACGTGAAGCCATTAACAACCCATTTCATTTGCATAACCGACTACTTTCAGAATGAAACCAGATATTCAGAAAGAAGACATGTAGGATGGGTTTTATTCATCAGGAATTGATTGGATAATGAAAAGTTGCTACTATGAATCAAAAAAGCATCAGGTGGGAAGGGTAGTGGTTGAAAAGCAACAGGAATTCATGATGTCACCCAAAAGTAAGTTATCAAAACACCAAAAAATTAATAAATAAATATATACATAAAACATACCTTGCACTGAATTAATTACTTATGATAAGAAAAAAGTGTGTTAAAAATTATTTGTAGACTATAAATAATAAAAACATTTATGAATTGTGCATTTATTATCAACATTTATGCAAATTACTATCTTTTATTTAATACTATAATGTTTATTAATATTGCAAATTAACTTGTATTTTATCTTTTCAGTTTTCACTTGAATTTTAGTTTATTTTTATTCGCTTTTGATTTTTATATTTTTATTCAGCTTTAATTATTATTTTTTTTAGTTTTGTTTTAGTAATTTTATGACTTCAACTAAAGCCCTATTCGGACGGAACTTGTTTTACAGGGGGTGGTTAGAGAAATCTGCGTTTCACAGACGTACTTGGTGATTTTAATCCCGTCCGAATCTGCCACGTCTGTGTTTTTCTCACACAACCTCTGTGATAATTCCAGAGCAAATTACTGTGGAAGATTTTTATTAGTAAGGTTTTAATTAATCAAGTATATAATCAATGTGAATCTAGCCATTTTTGCTGCTAGTTATTATTCTATTAAAATCTTATAGGCCTAAAATCTAATAGAAAGTTGCCTACGTCCTGGAATGTACAAAACTGATGAGAAATATATGGTCAGACATACATTAAGGGCCTTAAGCAGAGGGCCTCCCCTCTCTAGGGATGTATGAAAAGTGTAGTCTAAAGGAAAAGTTTGACTATGTGGAACCGCCCCATATAGTGTATATAAGGATAAACCAAATAACATTTGAGAGATCTCCTTGCAAGGGGCTCTCGGCTTTGTTTTGCTTAAAATAAAGTATTTTCTTCTGAGAGAAAAATCCCTGACTGAGTTCGATTCTTTGGAGAACCGGCAAATTACACCACATTACCTACCGTTTTTCAGCAAACTCAGTGATCCTCTGAGAAAACTAATCCCGTCCGAATGCGAATGTCTGTGATTGCTGGTGATATTTTATTTCACAACGCGTTTCCTTGTGTGTTTTGGCCAATTTGAATTACTGTAGATGCTCTTACCGCGCTGATAATTGATAGATTTGCTTAGCGGCCAATAAATAATAATAAAAAAATAATACAAATAATAAAATCAAGAGCAAGATCGTGTAAACTGTTAATACAGGCTATTGTAATATCAGCATCAGGTAAGATTACTCACGTTCATTTATGTACTCAGTTACATAAATTACATTTAGTTAAAAAAAAAGGAAAACAAGTTAAACTAAAGGAACCACACATTAACATGGTTTTGCTATACTAGCCATTTAGTATTCATTGTGTAATAATACTAATGGCAATCATTCTGAATGAATCCAATGCACGCATACAGAGCGCGTGATCTCTGTGACGCCCAGATGCACAAATCAGACCCTCCCACCTCTGTAATAAACACGGAGATGTTAGTCCCATCCGAATTGGTACATAAAAATCACAGACGTCAGGTGGTAAGAATCGAAACTTAAACGTAGTTTAGAAAACTAGTCCCGTCCGAATAGTGCTTAAGACTTATACATGCATACAAGCATACATGCATACATGCATACATGCATACATGCATACATACATACATACATACATACATACATACATACATAGGCAGCTGTGGCCTAATGGTTAGAGACTTGGACTAGTTACCCGAAGGTTGCCGGTTTGAGTCTTGGTGCTGGCAGGAGTTGTAGGTGGGGGGGGAGTGAATGAACAGAGCTCTCTTCCAACCTCAATACCCATTGCTGAAGTGCCCTTGAGCAAGGCACTGGACACCCAGTTGCTCCCCGGGTGCTGGATCTATAGCTGCTCACTGCTCTGGGTGTGTGTTCACTTCTCACTGCGGTGTGTGTGAACTTGGATGGGTTAAATGCAGAGCACAAGTTCTGAGTATGGGTTACCATTTTGGAGATTTAAGATTTTGGAGAGTCTCTGTGGGAATTTTTAACCCATTCATCCAGCAGAGCATTTGTGAGGTGTGACTCCCAATCTCTGCTCAGTTCATCCCAAAGGTTTTTGAAGGGGATGAGCGGACAAATCAAGTTAATTCACACCAAACTTGTCCAACCAACCATGTCACCCCAAAAAAGGTTTACACTGCTCCAGAGTCCAGTGGTTTACACCAAGCCATCTGACATTTGGAATTGTATTTGGTGATGCAAGACTTGCATGCAGCTGCTAGGCTATGGAAATCCATTTCATGAGGCTCCCGCTAGACAGTTTTGTGTTGAAATTAATGCCAGTGGAAGCTTGGAACTCCAGCTATAGAATCAGCAGAGTATTTGGCAAATTTTATGCAACATGCATCTCAGCAATTGGTAAACCAGCTCTGTGATTTTATGCGTTTCCCGCATTGTGGCTTAGTTGCTGCTGTTCCTAAAAGCTTCCACTTTAAAATATCACTTACAGCTGACCGTGGAATATTTAGCGTGGATCAAATTTCACAAACTGACTCATTGCAAAGACATCCTATCACAAGTACCATGTTGAATTCACTGAACTCTTCAGAATGACCTATTTTTTCACAAATGTTTGTAAATGCAGACTGCATGGCTATGCGCTTGATTATGGCAATGGGTCTGATTGAAACACCTGAATTCAATAATTAAGGGGTATGTCCCAATATATATAAATTTTTTAATGACCAGCCTTTCTCTCTCCCTGAATTAAAGTGTCTATTTTTGGCTCCTACAACTTTGAGAAACACCCCTTAGCATGTGAAATGTGCCTGACACTTTGAGAATCTAAGTTACACCATAGCCCGGATGAGAAGCAGCAGTCTATCTGCCTCCCTCCAGTCCTACAGAATAGACTAACATTTGTTCAAATGATATTGGCATAATGACAGAGATGGTTATGATGGCCGTGTATGGAGGGGAACTGGTGTGGTGCCATTCCAGCAGCAGCCGAGCGCATCAGCAGGCTCTATTAAGCACCAAAACCCTTCTAATGGTCTCCACGCTAACTAAATGGATAGGCCATTTGCACTCGAAGGTGATTTCTGTTTCAACCCAGGGCCCCAGAAATGTTACACAGTGGTGCGATATATCAGAGCAGCCGTGTTAAAGACAGAAGGCTGGCTGTGCTGTCCTGTTCTTTATGGAAAAACGAATGTGCGTGTGATTATCTTCACCTGGTCGGGGCTTCGAATGGCTCTAGATAACCTGATACGAGACCCAACATTTTAGTGCTTAGACAACATTGCTGGCTCATCAAGGCCGTGGAAATAAAATGATGAAAGATCGAGGGGCTTGTGTTTGATTTCTATTGTGTGGATATCCGATATATATGTGGATATATATATATATATATATATATATATATATATATATATATATATATATATATATATGTATACAGAGCTGGGTAGATTTTCTTATGAATTGTTATCATTTACTGATTACAGATTACATGAAAAAATTTGTAGTCAGTAATATAATCTCTTAGATTGAAAATTTTTGGTAACGTAATCTGATTACTTTTGGATCACATTTAGATTACATTTGTGCTAAACCTTATTTGATATCACAAATATTCAGTTAGCATAATCTTGTACTTTTTAAAAATATATTTAAATATATATATATATATATATTTAATTCACCAAAAAGAGCCACAATAGCTTATTTTTCCAGGTGCAATGTATGGAGAGTTAATACTTATAAAACACTAACACTAATGTACTTTGTATATATATATATATATATATATATATATATATATATACAGTAGAGCTGTAGTCAAGTCCGGCTTTGTCGAGTCCAAGTCAAGTCCAAGTCCAGGACTAGTCGAGACCGAGTCAAGACCGAGTCCAAAGAGGTTCGAGTCCAAGTCAAGTCCAAGTCCAAAAGTTTCGAGTCCAAGTCCAAGACCGAGTCCAAATGAAAGAAAAAAGGGTCCTCTTCAAGACCACATACTCAACTGATAATGTTTGTGATGCGAGAGAAAGCATATCTCCTATTCTAAGAAAATCATTTTACATTATTATTTGTAATGATCAAAAAGCATGTGCAAAGTAACAACTCTGTAGGACAGGGGTCTCCAAACTACATCCTGGATGGCCAATGTCCTGAAAAGTTTAGCTCCAACTGGCCTTAAAACACCTGGAAGATTAGTGTGTCTAGTAAGAGCTTGATTAGGTTCAAGTGTGTATAATTAGGGTTAAAGCTAACAGGGGCGTTAAACAAGATCTTGGGCCCTATGCATAGGCAGTCCTGATGGGCCCCCCTGGCCCCCACCCATGAAAATATCCAGGTAAAAAATATATATTTCAGATTCATACTTTTCAAGGGCCCTCTCTTCCTTTGGGGCCTTGCTAATGAGTACTGGTTTTACCCCCAGTCCGACCCTGGGAGCTAAACTTGGATAAACAAACAAAGTTTGGAACTGTAAGGTCAAATAATTTTTATGTACTTTATTTTTTGTTGACATTATATCTGTGGTCAAAAATGTATATGACTATGCCTAATTGGCACAGTGCACAGACACATGCAAAGCTCGGGATATGACAAATGCGCGCAGCAAGGCTAGAATGGATACGTTTGGCTCTACTGGACATGCGCACATAAATACAGCAAAATTTTTGTCATACTGTACTAGGGCTTGCATAGACTAGTCGAGCTCTGTCGGAAACAATCGACTACTCCAGCATGCATTAACCATAATGCATACAAAGTGTTTGCAAGTACGACGTGAATTTTAGAATTACAATATTGCGTGGAGCTGTTACTATATGACCTTATCTATGTTGCATGTAAAAATAAAATATGTAATGTAATAATTAGGGTTGTGCCTGAAGCCGAATACCTTATTCGGAATGGCACGGATAATGGCTTAAAAAACGAATAACGCTCAAGGAATAATTCTGCCTGAATACTCGGCTAAAGCTGACACAGTCTGGTGTTTGCTAGATAACAGGTGAGCCAGGGCATCAGCGCCAGGATGAATGTAAACTTTATGAGTGAAAAGAGAGCAAATCAAACACTGCATTGTTGTCGCCTCTCTTTTTATCTCTCAGAAATCAGAGCGTTGCAAGAGTAATTTTACCTATAATAATACATCATAGCTACACGTTATATTATTTGTATATATTTAAAAGGCAAATATTGAAAGCTTAGGCTACCATGATACGAATGAATGGAATAAGCACAGCGCGCTCAACAATCAAACAGCTGAATTGCGCGTCTCAGTCTCTCAAAAATCAGTTCTCTCTCAAGAGGCTAATAATCAGCTTCGATACGGATACATTGTCTACTTGTCCTACATGTTTGCATATTTACCTTTTGCTGGTTTGCGCGGCACACACACATCTGTTTAGTGAAGTTCATTAACATTAAGACTCGCTCAAAGTGTTCTGCGTAATGAGAATGTGTGCATTGAATGGATTCAGTCGTGTTCAAATGATCACTAAACGTTTGTCATGACATCTCTCTGCTTGCATGATAAATATTATTTTAGAAATTAATAATTATTTCAGTTTAACACTACATACTTGTTCAGTGATAACTACGAAAAAATATATAAAAAGTCATAACAGTCTTATCAAGTAACTGTACGATGTTGTATCCGAATGCAGATAGGAAAAATTTTGTAATTGTTACAGATACAAATACTGGCTGTTACATGAAAATGTAATACATTATGCTATACATTAATACGCGTTTATTGATAAAAAAAAGGCTATCTAGGTGTAGACGTAAATAAAATACAATCTAACAGGTAGAAAATTAAATTAGAAACATCTAAACTTTTCAGGTCGCAGTAAGTGCACTGCTGGTCATGCACATCCTTTCCCGGAACAATACTGAAAGCTAAGGCAAGATGGAGAAACAGATGATCATAGTTGTACAAGGATAGCCATTTTTTAAATGAATCTATTAGCAGAGCTACTGCAAGTGATTTTAAGTGCTGGAATTCCATTTATTCTTTGCTGAAACTTCTGCGTCATCATGGAGAGCGGGTCATGGTTGCCCAGCAACAGCAGACGCCACTGGAGCGCAAGCGCAGGCTACAGAGTGCTTTGGAAATAAGGAGAGCGGCGCGCCTAGCGTTTTCCACACGTTTTCAGTCGCGACATCATGCAAATGTGGTTTTGTTTTGAAGGAGAAATTTTTTATTTTATTTTTTTGCTGGACTCGGTCGAGACCAACTAGAAGACTTGGCGAGTCCAATGGCCAAGTCCGAGACAAGTCCGAGTGCAAATTCAACGAGTCCGAGACAAGTCCGAGACGACAGAAAAATGTCTCGAGTCCGGACTCAAGTCCAAGACCGGACTCGAGTACTACAGCCCTAATATACAGTGGCACTGTGTTGAGTTGCCACTAGATGTCCAATATAAAATCTGTTTCCTGGAGAAACCCATTGGGAATGAACGCTGTAAATTATATGTATGAGTTGGATACGGAGGCAATAACATGTCAGGGTGAATTCATATAGCTGCCAGTGCTGTTGACACAAAGCCGGTTTGATCTGTTTTTGGAAAGCCATTGATCACTCCCAAAACTGCTGTTTGAAAGCCCTGCAGGGAGGAACTGCTCCACAGCAGATCTGACATTCATCTGAGTCCACACAACAAAATCTAACACAAGCCCCTCGACCTTTCATCATTTCATTTCCACGGCCTTGATGGGCAAACAATGTCGTCTAAGCACCAAATATGTACAATATTGCGATGAAATAGCTTTTTTTAATTGTTGAAATATGAACAGAAAAACGGTTCTCTTGCATTTACAAAAGGTCCATGGGGAAAAAATGCTTTTATATGTGAAAGAAAAATAAATAAATAAACAAAGCTACTTTTATTCAAATGCTTCCTAACTTCCTAGTAGATATACTGTACATGCGGATCAACATTAACAACCCTAGGCCTTTACATGCACCAAAAGCAAAAAAAAATTATTCTTTCTACACAAATTGCCAAAATGAAGTTAGAATGACAACAAAATTTTAAGCATTCGAATTAAGCATCTGAAAAGATGCACTTGTCACATGTTTATCAGTTTACAACATAATTTTATTATCTCTGTATTGTCTAAAAAACACAGCTTAATATTTTTTACTGAAAGAAGTCAAATTTGGGAGAAAGTCTTTTGGCTATTGGAATGAAAATGTGCATATCTTCAGGCATAAAATTTAACACGCTCTGACATCAAACAGAAATCTCTGAAATCCATAGTTAACCATAGTTATGTTTAAACTGTGGGTTTCCTCTAAATTTACGTAATTACATTCAGGCCTTTAATTAAATCTCAAGAGACTCACTCAACCCTAGTAACAATAATTTCTTAGAGATATATCAAATAGTGAACATGTTGCCCTGAATAAGTAGTATTACTACTAGGTGTAGAAGGTAATTAATCAACTGTTCTGTGAAAGCTACTTTAAAGTGCGGTTTAACTTTGAAAGGCTTCATGACTACATGAAACAGTCGGTATAAAAGGGTTATTTCACCAAAAATGAAAATTCTGTCATCATTTACTCACCCTCATGTCGTTTTAAACCTGCATAACCTCATTTCTTCAGTGAAACACAAAAGAAGATGTTAGACAGAATGTCCAAGCTTCTATTTTCCATACATAAATCTATCCATCAGCCCTATAAACCTTAAAACTTTAAGTCTTGGAGTTAAAGTTTTTTTTTTTTTTTTTCTTGAAAATGTTCCATGGATGTATCCATCCATCAATCTACACATCCATTCATGAGGACTATAAACCAAGTGTATTTTCTCAAACTGAAAAGTTCAACCAACCAACCCACCCAGAAACGTTAAGGCTTTTACAACCTTTTTACCTAACATTCCAAGTATCTCTAAAAGCCTTTACATGAACATTTACATAAACAATACATGGATTTCTTTGAGTATAAGTAATTTGAATTCTACTTATATTTAAATTCCTTATTTGGGACCTGTTTGAATGGAATTAGAACTTAAAAGGCGTTCGCAGTTTTGTATAGTGCATGACCTTTTTTGCATCTAAATGGTATAATTACTTGTTGATTCACTGCTGGACTCAGTGCTTCATAATTCCACATTTCAATTCTTCTGAGGCCTCTTTAAAGGAAGCACAGTTTGTGTTTCAATTAGAACTAAAGAGAGGCACTTGGTAGGATGCGAGGCAATGGTAAAAACAGAGGCCCTCATGCTGAGCCGTGCCAGCAAAGGACAGATTTCTTTCTGACAGGCCAAAAGCTGTGCTCATTTTCTCCCCATGCAACCGTCCTCTGCTATTAATTTTTAATCAAGCTGCTCCATCTGTGTTTCAGCGAATGCTCTGCTGCTCCCTGCAACCATTCTATGAGACGCGTCTCGCATGGCTGTTCCCTGCGCCCTGTCAGACAAAAGCGAGACATTCGAGAAATGAAGCAAAGAGATTTGAGTTCAGGGCAGGGGTTTCCACTCTCACAAGCACACAAATTCACACATGTGATTGCGCCCCGGGGTCGCGGTATACAGGGCTTTGAACACCTGCCAGCGGAGTGACACAGTATTAGGCACATCTTCAGTTCTCCGCAGGATGAATCATCGCACCTAACGTGCCCGTCCCTTCCCAGCGAGCCACATCAAAGCTGTTGTTTACAGGTGGGTGCTGTCGACCACACCGATATCGATTTGGATAATTTTCCAAAGCCTGTCTGCAAGTCTCTGTGAAATCCATTTTTGGGCCTTGAGCTCAATTATATGCAAATCAAGAAAAAGGGATTTAATTACAGCTGATGCAGCTCTTGTTTACATATTCAGAACAGAAAAAAAGCATCTCTTGTCATCTGCAGGAACCTCCAGAGGGATTCTGGAGGAATATGCAATGACCCTTCCGCTGGCAGATGCCAGATCAGAGCATTAAATAAGACACTCAATAAGGTACTGAAGTGCAGTGTCATGGAAACAGCTGAGGTTAAATGGACAAGGTGTAAAACCTAGAGCAGAACAACTGCAGATATGCTATTGAAAACACATCTGTAAGTACACTTCACATCAATGCAGTTGTTTCAGCACAATTAAAAAGAGCATATGGAGACCTGCCTCCAGATACTGGAATGAACACAGTGTTTCTTACAACTTGCTGAACGCACAGAAGCTACAAAACAGGAAGACCTGCTTTAATATCATTGGCTATTCACACATTCCTGACCAATCCAATTTAAGATGCTGATAATGAGTTCTGTGACATTAAAGAGGGGTAATTATCTATGACTGCTGATAATGTGATACACAGTTATGCGTTTAATTTCAATGATTTCTCATTACAGAATTCACAAAAGCACAAATCCATTGTTAATCTTAAGTGTTGCTTCGAATTCCAATTCTGTGCCTTAAATAATATTAACATTTTTTAATAAGTTTAATTAATTAAATTAATTTTAATCAATAGACCATTAACTAAGAAGTTAATATTAAGTAACTTACCTTTAAGAAACAATATAGCCAGTTATTTTGTCTATTTTTGCACCATGAACAAAAATAGTTCCAGACAAGCTTCATAATGGTGTTCCTAAATAAATCAGTCACTTGTTTTGTTTCTGACTGAATCTGTGTGTTTGAATATATCAGCTCTGTGAATGATTCACTGATTCACTCATTCATTTATTTTGTTCCAGGATGAATCAGGTATTTTTTTCTTTTAACCAATCCGTTGTATAAAAAAGCTCAATCATAAACACAGCCACTTGCCCTTTTTTTGTATTAATGGTTTGAGCCACTTGTTTTGTCCTAAATTAATCAGTGACTTTGAACAAATCGGCTGTGTGAATGATTCAATCACTCACTCAAAAAGATACTCACTTGATTTGTTCCAGAATGAATCAGTGTTTTTGATTTAATCGTTTGAGTGAATGATTCAGTGACTCAATCATAAACACAAGTCACTTGGCCTAACTTGAACAAATCCTTTGAGTACATGATTTTACTGGCATAACGAACTGTAAATACATTTATACCACCTCTGTGAATCTGCATAAACAATATATTTTTAGTTTAAGAGATGTGACTTCTACATTGTATAGTGTATAGCTCTAGGGGAGCAAATCTAATAATCATATAACTGGCTCATATTGCTGTAAAGACAATCACCTCATATAAAGTCATCACTCTCTTATGCACATAAAACAACTTGCTTCAACTTTCAGCACGGGAAGCTACTATCACCAAGACAAATTCCTTGTGTGTGTAAACACACTTGGCAATAACGATCTTTCTGATTCTGATTCATAAGGACTTTGGTTTGGACTTGAAACTGTGTCTCTAGCTTGAGCACAAGAGCTCAATGTCAGGAGCACACATACTATACCAGCACCATGAATTTGAAATGAATTCATTCTAATTTAATATGTGCCAACAGAGCATGTTTGAACTGGCACTGACAAAAATGAAGTTGAACAAGTCTGTCGTCGGATCCAGCGGAATTGATATCCTTTATTCATGGAGGACTGTCACAACAAATAACATTTCATGTGTCACTAAGGTTAAAACTTAATTTGTGTGTTGGGATACTGTGGCACACACAAGCAGCCATCTCACTCATCTAAACATAGGGAAAATTAAATAAATCAGAATGTCTTGAATAATGCATTTCTAAGAGCCTTCATAACAGAGATCAGAACGGCAGTTCGACTTCTCTCTTGCATTTGACTGCAGGTCACACAGAACCACAGCTTTAAATGGATAGTTCACCTAAAACGGAAAATGTGGTCATCATTTGCTAACACTCATGTCGTTAAAAATCTGCATTTTAAAATTTTTCTATGGAACACAAACAGGAGAAATTTTGATGGATGAGGACTGGAAACATTGCCAGATTTAAAGGAATAATTCACCCCAAAATGAAAAGTGTATCATTATTTCTCAAGTTCTCTCAAGTTGTTCTAAACATGTAGTTTCTTTCTTCTGTTGATCACAAAGAAGATTACCTGAATAATCTTGACTTCAACAGCATGGCAAAAAAAGGTCAATGGCTATGGCTGTTCTTTTGCATTTAACAGAAGAAAGGAACTCATAAAGGTTTGAAACAGTAAATAACAACATACTTTTCATTTTTGGGTGAACTGTCTCTTTAAATCATTATTCACTAGTAATCTTCCAAGTGAGAATCGGTTCATTGATTCAATGAGTTAAATGGTCTGATTCATGAACTAATTCTTTAGAAAAGTTTTTTGATTTACTGAGAAGATCTTTAGGATTTTCGCTCTGTTCACCACTCAAAGCTATTGGATGGTTTCAGACTGCTTGATATATAGTGCACTAATCGTTTGGACTACATTTACAGCACTTCAATGGTACATTTATGATGCTTTGCTTGCTTTTTGAAGCCAGAAAGCTTCATTACACATTTATTAACAGCATGAAAATGAGTAACTAGCACAATATTAAAAATGTATTCTTTAATGTTTCCTCATAAGTCATACAGGTTTGCAACGACATGAGGGTGAGTAAATAAAGAGAGAATATCAATTTTTGCCAGAACTATGCTCTAGTTCCCCATCATGGTGTATGTTGTATTAATAAGATTAGAAGTCTAGGTCCATTCCCCCACATTCATCTGTGAAGTTATGAGGTATTAATGGCCTTTCAGTTAGCTCTGTGAAATTAGCTGAAGTACTTTCAGTGATAGCATCACAGCGGCTTTGCGTTGCCATCAGCTGAAATCTTATCAGGGACATCAGCATCCTATCTGTGTGCAGACCCGGTTTGATGTCTACAGCTCGCCACCTGCCTATTCCTCTTAAACGCTTCACAAAACACACATTGCATTCATTACTGTGTCAGGTTTGGCTAAATGAATGGATGCCATGGGACAGAAAATATGTAGAGCATCCTGAGGGTAACAGATACTAGAAAAAATATTACTCTTTGAAAAATAGCTGCCATTAGGAATCTGAAGCATTCCATGGAGCACTGCTATTTAACATTTTTAAAAATGCATAATATCTGAGATTGGTAAAGCTTTGATTCCATCTTAATAACATGAAGAATCCTTGGCCAGATGCAACCTTTGCACAGTAATGGATATGACTTTGGGCCACATCAAAAGAGATGTTGAATTATTTTTTTGGGTTTTTGTTTGCTAAGTTGTGCAAGGTACATAACAAAGTTTTCTCAAGTAAAATAACTAACGTCTCTTAAATCTGTAATTCGCGACCAGCAGAAATTTGAATGGGTTCCACTGGGATAAATTTTCATTCTGCATTCTTTAAACTGAAGAACAAAAAGTATTTAGACACTTGAAAAATGTCAGAATTTCATTGCGTTAAATAATTAAACGGTTTATAAGATAAAAAAAAAAAAAGTTTTTAAAATAAGTCTCTTATGTACGGAGCCCCACACATGGCATGCAGAGAAATTTTTTTAATCTAAATCGTGTGCACGATTTATTATTTGGATCCCTCGATTTATAAACTGTGTGCACAATTTACTAATCCATTGAGTGATTAAATTAGTAAATTCTAAGAATGATTTAGCAAATCGAGGGAATGAATTAGCAAATTGAGGGAATTAAATAGTAAACGTGTGCATGTTTTAGTGCATTGAGGGAACAAATTTGTAAATTGTGTCCACAATTTATTAATTTCTTTCTCAGATGTCATGTGCGGGGCCCTGTACTTGTGTTCACCAAGGCTGCATTTATTTGAGAAACAGAGCAAGATCAGTAATTTTGTGAAATGTTATTACACTGTTTTTTAATCGAACATATTTTAAAATGTAACTTATTCCTGTGATGTTAAAGCTGAATTTTCAGCATCATTACTCCAGTCTGTAGTGTCATATGATCCTTCATAAATATTTCTTAAATGCTGATTTGCTGCTCAAGAAACATTTCTTATTATTATCAATGTTGAAAACAGTTGAGCTGCTTAATATTTTTGTGGAAACAGTGAGGCATATTTTCGGTGTTATTATTTGATGAATAGAATGTCCATTAAAAAAAAAAAAACATTTATTTAAAACTTAAAATTTTGATCAATTCAATGAACTCGCGCTAAATAAAAGTATAAAAAAAACTAAATTATTTTATATTATAATACAACACATTTAAGAAGTTTAGCTTTAAAAATTTTATATATATTTTTTTACATGTTATGCATTTTGAAAAAATAATATTTCAATTTTCATAATAAAATAATATAAATGAAAGCTTCTTATTACTAAATATATAATGCAAAAACATTCAAACAATTATAAATGTGGCTAAACTGTCCAAATACTTTTTGGGGTCAACGTACACTCTTCAAAATAATTTTAGTTTTTTGTTTTTTTATAGTGATGTAACAGAAGTTCAGTCTGGGTTCCTCAAAGATATTTCAGTGAACAGATCTTATCCAGCAAGCGCTGGTCATTCACTCCCCCACCTACAGTCCATGCCAGACCTGAGACTCGAACCTGCAACCTTCAGGTTACAAGTATAACTCTCTCAACATTAGGCCACAACTGCCCCAATTGGCAACAATAAAAAAATCATTATTTTTAAGAGTGTGTGCAACAAAACCTGATGCAAAAGTTTTGTCATGATTTTAAGATTAACTAGGTGACACTTTTCTGGTGTTGATAAAGTGTTTGTCTGGTGTGGATTTGTCTGTGGAGGCATGATAAATAGGGTGGGGAAACACTGTGAAAATATGCAATGATAACACAAGTGTGCACGCTTGGAGAAGCATTACCAGTGTCTGTCATGTCTTTTTCTTTCCAAGAGGATAATACTAGGATTGATCATGGATTATGGTGTTTAAAAGTTAAGTCGAAAGCTGTGATAGCATCTCATTTCCACAGAAGGAAGAAGAAAGATAGGAAGTAATGTACAAGGACAAGAGGAAAAGAAGACCAGAGGAGTTTTCAATTTTAACTAGCATTTCCCCCATAAAATTCAAGGCCATCTGTGCATGGCCAACGTCATGTGGTTAATCCACAGCGCAAGATAAGTAGTCAGTCTAAAACAATCCTTATGGTGATTAATGGAATGCTTTGTGGATGCTGAGCAAGGCCATGTTTTATTCAGAGCCTCTGGAGAGCTATACTCACAGATAAATCACAGATAAAGACTAAGTGAAAATTGCCAATGTTTTCATAATCCCAAACAAGTCAGTGGGGACCACGTTGGTTTGATATCCATCTATTTCCCTGCTTAGATTCATTCCACCAGCCCGTAGATTGCAGCACTCCACTGAAGAGGCAATGAATGTGTCTTTAAAGGTCTACCCTATTTATTTTGTCCGTCAGTTATTTTTATCTCTCTGAGTCATCCAGGAATTCACCTACAGACCAAGACGACTATTTCC